>NC_140573.1:5877893-6202893 GCF_057381845.1 Rhamphochromis longiceps
GGAGCCAGGGCATAGTCCAGGTTCCACTGCTGAGGTGGCTTCTCTTCCTCCCTCGCCTTTGGTGTCGTTTCTTTTTCCTTTAATGTACGGACCAATTTCTTCAATTTCCTGTTAAAATGAAGGAAGATGAAAGTGCAAAGACAATAAAAGACTTTACCTTTACTGCAACTGTACTATGTGTAAGGCTCCAACTGACTGCTGGGTTATAGCTGTGATTAATCCCTACTGCAAAAATCCATTCTAAAGTTGTCAGAGGCAGGGCATGAATACCTTCCACTCACAATTCCTGCTTTCTTGTTTACTTTCAGTAAAAGATATCAAAGCTGGAAACTAAAATAGGTGGCACCGATGCAGTTGAATGAGTGCAATGACTCCAACAAAACGATCGCATTTGGAGTTTCTAGCACAGCACAGAGTCGTTAAAACTCTCTAGACCTTAGCTGGAACAATAAAAGATTTGCAGACTGCTTGTGAAACATAATAGCAAAATAAGTATTTACAGAGGTGCTGAAATGCTGATGTTTGTTGAAAACCCAGTGAACTGACAGCCAGGGGCTGAATGTTTTAGGGTTTTTATGTAAGCGAAAAAGGGAACAGCCAACAGAGAACTGAAGAGACAGTGAAGGAAAGTGAGAGCATGGGTGTTTCTCTAAGAATGCACTCTTACATGAGTAATACAACCATAAATATGCATGTGTGTTTGCAGTTTGGTGAAGGGATATACAATACAACCTAAATATTTTTTATGTTTTGTTTGCATAAACACACATGGAGCAACAGGGCACATGTGATGAGTTACACACCTGCACACAACAATTCTACCAGGTGTGAAACTTTTAAGGAGATGAATGTGTAACAGTGGAAAGGATGGCATGCAGATATGATTGCATGTGCTGCGACTTGCAGGTCCATCAAGATGACTAACAGAGCTTTTGATGAAGCTCACCTAATGAGTGAGTAAAGCAACAATAAAAGTGTAGCCTGAAGCTAGAAAGGGTGTCTGGTTGACATCTGTTATAAACGTAGATGACCTTTGAGCTTTCAGATTTGCATGTTAATGCTAAGCTATTGCACAAAACCACTGTCCAGACATGGAAGGAATGTTACTAGAACAAGAAAGGGCAGAGCAGATGCTGCAAGAAATTGTCAGCAAGTGTGTGTGTGTGTGTGTGTGTGTGTGTGTGTGTGTGTGTACACACGTTTAGACATCTTTGTGGGAATAGAAAATTGGCATGCTACTATACTTGTGGGGACCAACAGTCACAAAACACTCGTCCCCATGTGTTTGAAGGCATTGTTGAGGCTCAAAATGTGGTGTTGGTGTCAGGTTTATAATTGGGTTACGGTTAAGTATAAAGAGCATGGTTTTTCTGTAGCCATTAATTATAGGTTCAGTGCACTGGCATAGGTTTAGGGTAAGGTATTCATTTTTGATTTTCAGGGTTAGAGTAAGCGGCTGGGGAAAGCATTATGTCAATGTCCAAATGATATCAAACACTAGCAATCAAACACATACAAGGGACAATCTTATTGCCTGACTGCTTCTTTTCATTTTTATCTTCATACAAATCGATGGACTTACGGGATGCCAATCTCAAAGATGTTGTTCTGGATTAGTTGCTTCCCCAACATGATGATGCTGAGCTGAATACACAACTCAATGAGGCACCCTCCTGGAGCACACTGGGGGATACATATCATTTTTTTTTTTTTTTTTTTTTTTTTTTTTTTTTACACATTACACTGTAACTTTTGAATCCAATTTCGCTAATCCAAATGAAAAACAAACTTATGTTTAAAGGTAAAAATCACACACCTCCTCCATCCGAAAATCATTAAACACATACACATAATTTCCCGGGCGTCCAGCAAACCTGCAAAAACGTACAAAAAAAAAAAAACATTAGGTCCCAGTAGTGACACTAAAAAGAAGTGGGTGTCATTTTATAGGTGACATTTCAGATGTGGTGTTCATGGTACAATGGTGAACACAAACACAGAGGGCTTACCGTCCCTTGAAGAAAGCCACGTAAAAGATGGGAGCATATGCGTTCATAAACTTGAGTAAGAAGGCTTTCAGGATGAGCCGTTCTTCAAAGTTGGTTTCTGTTTTAGGAATCTCTGAAAAATAGTTGATGTGAAACAGTGAGAAAGAGTTAGCACGGTATTTCATGAGTGCTACAGAAAAAGAGGCATGCTAATAGAAATGAAATGGGGCCTATGTAAAAGAAACATCAAGCAAACACATGCACAGCTCTATTAGGCTTGTATTTCTAAGGTGTCCACATTATTTTTTCTACAGTGTGACTCTAGACTGTTATGACTGCACAAGAATGGCGTCTGTTCAGCAGAAAGTGACAACTCTGCAAGTGAAGAGAGTTTAACATGATCACTGTGCTGGAAGTAGGTTAAAATACTGGAACTTTTCACATTGCACATCATCTCTCTCACACACACTCACGAGCGCACACACACACACACACACTCTCTCTCTCTCTCTCTCTCTCTCTCTTCCCTCACATTTCTCCATCTAATTTTTTTCTATTTCAGAGGTTTTGAATATGAATATAAATGTAGGAAAACCCTCCTGGGATGACTGATGGGATGGCTGGAGCATGAAAACATCAAAGTTTTATCAAGCTGTCCACCATGAGGCAGAAGGACTCTTTCTCAGATACAGAAGATGAAGATGATTACATGTTTTATCAAGAGACCTAGGCATTATTTTACTCCTAGCATTTGTAAATGTGTCATTCTGGATATTTGAAACAACTCCCTGATTTCCAGAAATCAGGGTTAGATTAGATTCAAGGAGTAAATTACTAGCAGGATATAATTACCTTAGCTTAGAAACAAAACCAGGGCAATCTACTGGCCTAGCCTTAACGTAGGAAATATCAGTCTGTTGCAACTGTCATGCCAGTACATGTTCCCAAATAGACTGTAGTTAACAGGATGTATGAAGAGCTTGTATAATCTATCTATCTATCTATCTATCTATCTATCTATATATATATATATATATATAATTTTTTTTTTTTTTTTTAAACTATAAAAAAAAAACCCCATACTTATAGCAATTCAAAAAATACATTTCTAAAGTTAATCAGACTTTGATGACTTTGAGACTTGATATCATGCATGGTGACCAGCATGGTGACTGTTAAGCTAAGCTAACATCTTGTGCAGTTACAGCTTCATTATTAAAGATATTCAAATGTTAATGATCTTTTTACTTAACTCTTGGCAGGAAAGAAAACCAATCAAGGTTTTTAGCAGTGTTCACCAGTGGATCCAGTTTTCCCCCCCATTCTCTCTGGTACTTGAAACCAAAGTTACTTTACTAGAATAGAGTAAAAGGACATGTGTGTGTGTGTCTGTACCTAGCTCAGTTAACCACACTGCCACAGCACCGTAGATTTCATCCAGAATCAAGATAACCACGAGGTTGATGATGACCGCAGTGGCAGTGACTGTCACCCGAACATTGTGCCTGATCTCCGGGTCAGGGCTCATCGCCATAATCGCAGAGATTGTGATGCGGTAAATGATGACGCCGAAAACTGCAGAAAATGTCAGCGCAAACTGGGAGCAAAAACACAAGCAAAGGAAGGGTAGTTATTACTCAAATCGTTATAGAGCAATGGCTAGACTTATTATGCTCTCACACTTCAATTCTGAGAAAATGGCACGGCTAGGCTAGATCAGATGTAACCAAACCTTATTTTAAAATCATACATATCTCAGAGAGGGGGATAGTAATGTTGAGAAACTCGTGCTTAAAGTGGTAACTTTCGGGATGAATAAAGTATTCTGATTCTGATTTAGAAGGAAAAAATGTGCGCTTTGGTAAGTTAAAAGTATTTCTTTACTGCTAAATCCAACTGGAAAGAAAGATCTAATTGTATTCTCTTATCCGCTGTTGCTTGATGAGGTCAATCCAACCTTATAAAGTCAAATGGATCTTAAGAAAAAAAAAAAAAGGAAAAAGGAATCCCTTTTATTCCCAGCTCTGCACATACATTTTTCTCATCCTACACTGGCCCTAAAACACATTTTTAAATACTCACCATGAAGAGGATAGAGGACACGTTTATCAAGTATCCGGGAAGGCGATCTTTCCAGGTCAGCTTCTCTATAGGAGACTGACAGAAAAAACAGAGGAGGAGAAAAGAGGGAAAATTCCAAATCAGTCATACAGGAATCTGTGGATCTTTAAGTTTGTTTTTAAATCTGTTATCCAGAACAGAGAGCCTACAGAGACGTCTTAAAAAGAGAGAAAAACAAAGCCCCTTCCTCCTTTCAAATGGTTTGTAAAAACTGAGTTTAGAGCGAAACAAGCAGCCAGTGAATTTCACACGACCACGGGGAACATTACCACATCTCAGCACAGACATAAGGGAGCATAAAAATGTGTTTTACTGTACGCAGCCTAAATTCAAACACTTGCTTCTTGAGGACATCGTTTTATTCCAGAGAATCTCTAACATCCAGATGACTCCCAGCTGATTCATCCATTCTCCCAGGCATTAACCACATTAACTGGCTTCTACTTTGGAGCGATTTCAGGTCTAAGAAAACACAAGTATCTGCTTTCTTGCCAAGATTCAGATAGGAAGATTGATTTCTACAACCTCGAAAACCAGGTTACAGCCAGGAGACAGTAGCAATGCATAATTTAAAATGCTAGGAGATGACAGAAGGATCTGGTTTTGCCCAGCTACTAAACCCTGTGCAAACAAAAGTCTCGCCCAGAATGTCAGAAATTTTAATAATGGAATGTAACCTGTACAGTTACAGTTTACAGTGGAACAAAACCGCTGTCAAACTGTTTCAAATCTTCCACCCCCAGGTGGTGCTTATAGGCATATGGAAATAATGCATACATGAACATCTTCACACAGTGATAGGAAGTCAGTTTGCACACACAGACCTGAGTGGATCAAAACCCTGTATACTCTGAAGAGGGATTATGCAGCCTAGCAGTGCAATGGCACCATCTAGTGAATATGATGGCATTGTACACCCTGCAATACAAGCTTTTTAAAAACAGAAACAGGCAAATATACATATGAACCGTCACGAATAAGCTTATACAGTGGGTTGAAAGGGGAGTGTTAGACATTTAATCTGAGATTTAGAGTAAGACACCACGTCTAGGAGTAGCATCAGTTTAAAATATGGGGACGCAAGGTTCAAAATAAGGATTTCGAACCTTGTAGAATTAAAATGACGTACACATTTCTGCATGCAAGGACACATTTTGACATTTATTAGAACTACATTAATACTGGTCTAATTGCTTCAACCACTCAAGAGTTCTGCCCTTTAGTCATCTGAGGACCTCTTGGTTTTTCACTAAATAGTAAATGCACATTTAGACAGCCTTAACCATTAAAGCATGTTTCTTGCATACATCATTAGGTAGTCCTTTGGTTGCTCCAACATTTGCACTGCAGATCTGAGGTGTGTATGCTACATTCAAGTTGTGTTTTTATAAAATTAATAATGTGTTTTTCAAGCCCACTACAAACTTTAAGAGACAAATTAATTATGAGGTGTTAGCCATGTAAATTATTGGATTACAAACAAATCTCTTAAATGTGAAGTTTTTTATTGTCACTTCAGTTCTACAACATTGTTCACTTTGCAGCTTTTGGCAAGTATTCCCAGAGAGACAGTGAGTCCAGAAGCCTTTCACTTGGGGTCAGGTTGTAGGTTGTTCGCTGATGATTGAAGACCTATAACAAAAAAAAAAAAAAAAAAGACACAAGTCATTTTAAAAACCCAATTCTAATAAAGTTTTAGTTAAAAATGAGAATTTGCTAAGTAATAAGTAAGATTAAAAGTTAAAACAGAGACTGTGGCTTTTTATAGCTCTCTGGCATTCTGGATTAGACTCCACCTGACTGGTTCTCCATTGCTGTGTTTCAAAAGTTCAGCTAGTAATTTGTTTAAAAAAAATGACCTACAAAAGGACAATTCATGGCAGAAATCCAAGAAACCATTAACACCAAAAATATTTAAAAGAAACAATCTTTCAGCAAAAACCAAAAATAATCAAAATAAAGCCATACCATCTTCTCTTAAGGTTCTCACTTCTCCTCCCCCTTTTCCAGACTCTTAGCCTGGTTCAAGTGCTGAAGGAAAATTTGATCACACCAGGACTCGTGACAAATTTCCAATCTGCTAGAGACAGAAGAGCAAAACAAGATTTAAATGAAATGTAAAATAAGGCTGCATTAAACTGCAACAAGTTATCATCAGTAGTTTCTACTTTTCACAGACACTACCACTTCTATTATTAAATAGTACTATGTATGCAAAACTATTACTGCTACCAAGTATAAATTCTTCATATTAACCTTTTTTAAAAGACTATTACTAGAATAATAAAACGTGTTAGCACTTGAATGTGACGTGGGCACTATGTGCATACTTGTCAGTTTAGATCAGATTAGATTAAGTGTGTAAATCAACTTGTGCGTTCTACTTTGGTAACCAGCAGCAGATGTCTACACTGTGTTCAGACAACAAACCAACTCATTTAATTAACTTACCGGATGGTTTTGGCAAGCTTCTTGAAAACGACCTCGTTGAGTCTTCTAAACTTGTGAACGCTGGAAAGTGTGTTTGTTTGCACTCAGAGTGCGGTGTTGAGAAATGACAAACAGGTTTCATCCTGATTACAACTGACGAAATACATTTGATTTAAAAATACACAATTTCGCTAACATTTTTCTTTCTCATTATTCTGTTGGAACAAAGTCGTTAGCCTTTCAAACGGAGGGCCTTTTGTCTTAACTGAACATGCACATATTAAATATAAAAACTTTAATGGAAATGAAAGTGTTACATGGAACACAATGTGCTTTTCTGCTCAAGTCCATTATTCAGATTTATGCAGTCTCTCACTTATAACGTCTATGCAGTGAGCAGTGTATAAAAGAACCAGAAACGAAATCAGCAACTTGTTTTTAATCTGTACATTTATCATCATTTTGAGAATCGCGCCTTTTGGACATGAGCCTTCATTTCAAACATAATAAATGCTTTTCTTCTAAAATACTAACTAAATACTAACCCCACGTTTGCCTACTGGTGGTGGTCAGAGAGCCCGGTGGCGCCAGTGTCCGGCAGCCTCGCCTCTGTCAGTGCACCCCAGGGCAGCTGTGGCTACAATGTAGCTTGCCATTGCCAGTGTGTGAATCTGTGTGTGAATGGGTGGATGACTGAATGTAGTGTAAAGCGCTTTGGGGTCCTTAGGGACTGAGTAAAGCGCTATACAAATGCAGGCCATTTACCATTCTTGCTCTCTCACTCTCACCCTGAAGCCTCTACATACACAAAGTGTATACAAAAAGACCTTCAGAGTGTGATGGCCATCCTGACCAAGAGAAAGAAAAAGGTAGGTCAGACTTTATATTTAGCTTGTAATGCCCACTGAGGAAAGACCAACAAAGCCTTTGCATTTGTGACAGACTTGGCTCTTAAATTGCTCCTTTTTTCAATTTCACTTTCAGTTCGTACTCCAGTTCCCCTTTTGAAGTACGTATTGCTGCACTCACTATGGATAGACTGCAAAACACTACTTCATTGGAGCAACTCAAATATTCAAGCACAGAGTATTGTGGACCAGAATCACTAAAAACCATGCTGGCTTGATTTCTGCAAAATGTAAGCAGATGCAGAAAAACACTGTATTTAATATATTAAGCAGTGGGGAACTATTCTGGTATACTACATGGCTGTTTTAGCAAATAAATGTTTACATTTGCTTAAATGTTAAGAATGATGTTATACATATAGTACCATTTCACCATTTTCAGGCACATCTAATGCAATGTAAGTGTCTAAGACAGAGCTGGCTTCCCTTTAGGATTCTGGGCTTTAAAACATGTGACCCTCTCTCTTTTTTTAGTTTGTCTTGTATTATTAGCACTAACATGCCCTGTAGTTCAAAAACTGATTTGAAACATTGTGACAGTGATTTGTCCGTCACTGAAGATTAGCCACTGATGTAGTTACGGCACTTTTACTGTCAGTTTGCAAATGTAAGCATGCAGCCTGAGCTCTGTACTTAAAGTAGCCAAAATGAATGCTCAACTTGATTTACCCAACATTTATAAGTGCTTAGTATGCCGAAGGCATATTGCTTTAAAATAACAGGACCAACGTAGAAGACTCAAAAACCAAAGACCCATTTTACTCACATATATGTTCATATAATCTTTTGATTTGATCCTACAGCACATTCAGGTAACAATGGTTCAAGTGTGTGAGAGGGAGTTGTGTGTCGCCATAGTGACGGTCACTAATCTTACCCCTGGCTTCCTGCCCAGCATGCATCACTCCCACTCAGCCCGCCCTCCCTCAGTTTCTTTCCATCCCTCTACTTCTCCAAGTCGGCTTATTTGTGTTGTGCATCTTTTTGTCATATAAATTTGTGTTTTAAGTCTCACACTCTGTCATTTCTGCATTCACAGAATTCCATCCGCGTCTTGATGTCAGTGGCTTCCATCTCCTCCTTCAGCCAGCTTATTATCCCAGCAGGGTACCTGATCAGAGCTAGGTGTTGATAGCCTAGACTTTGTTTTTGCCATTCAGCTGACTCCCCAGGACTTGCCTGAACCTCTGCAGGTACTTGGTGTTTGCAGCTTTCATAGTGGCCTCTTCATGGTTCCCATTTGCCTGTGGGATCCCCAGGTACTTGTAGCTGTTTGTTTGTTTGTTTTTTTGACAGTAGACCTAACCACAATTAACTTGTCATACAAGAAAAGGTGTAACAAACAGTATGTCTCCATTGAGTCCATTAATGTCATGTGGTACACCTGCGATGAGGAAAAAGCCCACAGAGATAAAGGTTGCAAAGAAGGATTAGCAGCTCACCCAATTCATAAGGGGGTCCTGTTAACTGTCTAGCAACAAGGTTTGTAGAAAAGAAATCCTTTAGATCCAACAAATCATTTTACCTTTGCTGTGTTATAAAGAATGTTCCTTTTTTAAAGACTATATTGGAAGGATTTCTTAACATTAATTAGCTTAACTACCTGGGAAAACAGTACTACAGTGCTTTGGTTGAGAACTATTTTCAGACCTGGATTAATACTTCTTTGATTAGTGTGTAAAGCGTGTGTTTAGCCTGTTTAATGACAAGGCAGTTTGAGAAAGGAAAGACATGCACGAACTCATCCAGGGTGGAATAGAACCAGGCCGCACATGGGTCACCTACCAGCACCCAAGTTGAGCCAGATTTCATTCCATTCTGAGAAAAAAGCAAAAATCATACACTACTATCTGAATTTTTCCCAGAGCACATGTTCTACAGGGTGACGTGGGCAGTGGAATGCAGGGTAATTTTGTGTGTCATGCCCTTCACTTGTACCATCATTCCCACCAAGCTGCAAAGCGCAATCTTTTCCCTCCCTACTTTCTGTGTTTCTGTTTTCTGCCTGCTTGATTGCAGGATGTGATGAGCGGGGGAAGTCAGACTGCCAGCTGCTTGTCATCATCCTGCTCTGCAATAAATACCTAGATCCAACACTTTGACTGTGAAAACATTGTATACACAACTGCCAGATCATGCAGTCTCTGTTAGTTTATTGCCCACTCATGTATTCGCATTTACCAACACCTGTTCTTCTCTGTCTGCAGCATTCATCTGCCTAAGCCCCTTCTTATCTTTCTCAGTTCTGAGCTCTCTGTTCTCTGAACTTCTCATACAGCAGTCCTTAGCTGCATTGGCGCCCTGGCCCTGCCTATTGCTTCAACCTCATCGTGACCTCCATTCAAACCCAACTCTCTCCCACCAACAATGAGCATTTTTTTTTTTTTTTTTTTTTAAATACGCAATCTTCCTGTTCCTGCTCATATCTGTGCTCTGCTTTCGGGTTCATCAACTAGCCCAACTATATGGGCAATTTTAACTCCTGCTGTGGTCATCACATACCTGGATTGATATATTTAAAAGGGGTATGCTAGAAAACATACAAAGAAATACCTGTGAAGTGGAAACGGTAGCACCCTGAGGATGGGACAGGAAGAGAAGAACAGACAGCAGCCTGCAGGAGGGGAAAGAAAGGATAGGGAAAGCAAGGTGGGAGCAGGAGGGAAAAGAAAAGGACAGGTGGTAGAAGAGGACAGGGGAAGGAGAGGAGGGGTTACCGGTATTCCTGCAGACATGGCTGACAGTAGTTTTTGTCTCCATCTGTCCTTCCCTGTCACTGTCCCGTCCTCCTGCTTTGCTGGCTGAAAGACAGGGGGGACAAGTTACAGACACACAGACAGACAGACAAATACACAGACAGACACAGACAGACAGACGCACCCACTATCACTCAAAAGCTTGGAGGATGTTTTTCTCTTTGCACATAAAGCATATTTGTTTATATAAAATATAACATATTTATTTAAGTCACATCGATTTACAACAATTCTATTAATTATGAATCACACCTCCTTTTTAATGGACCATCTGTGTAGGTGTACAGAGGCACACTTTCAGCAACAAGCATTCCTGTACTCCACATTATATTACCTAATACAAGTTTGTTAAAAGTCAAAAAATAAAAAATAAAAAAACAAAAAAAAACATGAAGGACCTAAAGACTCTGATAAAGTCAGGTTTGGGTACCAAACTCTGTACTTTTTAGGGTACTGACTGAATTATCTACTGAAAACCAACTCACACTAAATCATTCGGTGCCAAATTTTAGGTAAGCGTAAGAAAGAGCATGACTATTACTAACTATCACTCAAGTTAACCAAAAGATCTCTCAGGTGTGGTTACGCTTTCAAAAAATAAAAATAAAAATTGCGCAACGATTGCTCTCTGTAACATTTGCAGAGGAAAATGAAGGGAAAAAAAATGGCAACACATCAAATCTGAGGAAACACCTGGTCAAACACAAAGTGCATTGGCTCTGAAGAGTGTCCCATATTTGATTGGCTGAAAGCCACCGAAGGACCTGCAGCTAACTTTCGCAAGTCTTTCGCCAACGTATAAGAAGTTGAACCCATTGATGGTGAGGAATCTTTAAGTGGCACACTAACAGCTCTATCAATTTCTTCATTGTGGTTATGGGTCAGGAGATAGAGTGGTTCATCCACTAATCAGAAGGTTGGGTGGGTTCCTGGCTGCTCCAGCCTGCATGCCAAAGTATCTGTGGGCAAGATACTAAATCCTGAGTTGCAACTACAGTATATATGATCAGCTCCCAGGAAGATCTTTTAAATTTTTCTATTTTTCTTCCCTAATCAATTTTGGGATGGTGTAATGATGATCCTGTGTCATGTGAACCAGTTCCCTGCTTCCCTCTGGCAGCAGCAGGCAGCCATCTGTTACCACTGCAAAAGTATGTGGGCCAACAGGACTCAGTGTGATTGACCTGGTTTACACAGAGAATCTAGATCACTCCCAGTCATGAGATAATCTTGGACATGTTGAAAACCAGCTGGGTGAAAGGAAATATATTTCCTTCATATTTGTATTATGTATACAGATCACTGAATTTAAAAAACATGACTTGTTACCATAACACGTTCCTATAGTAAGCACTTTAATAGTATAGCTTTGTTTTCTTTGCCTTCCTACCTCATTCTTTTTCTTCTTCTTTTTCTTATTGTTCTGCTTCTTCTGTCTTTTCTGCAGGAGGACGGTCTCATATCTTGGCCTGGGGTGTTCCTGAAAGAAAACAGGAGTGAGAAGGAGTTAGGTTCTGGACATTCTATCTGACTCTCATGTGGGCATCTATGTGTATGCCACATGTACATTCCAGGCTAGTGTGGGATTAGCATTAGATGATAATGCATTTAGTGCCAATGTTAAGTGTCACTGCAGGAGGAGGTAGTGTGGCCACACGCAGATTGTAGGAGTGAAACTGGTTAAGAAAAAAGAAAAAACCTCTGCCAATCTGAATGTTCAGAAATTTTTCTGCTAATTTTGTAGGTTTGATGCGTTTATGTTTGCACTTTAAAAAGCATTTACCTCATCCTCCTCAATGCCTGTCAAGTCCCAGCTGAAGCTCAGACTGATCTGACGTCGCTTCCACTGTTCCAGAAATAGCACCGCTGCACAATCACACAAACGAGGAACTTTAATAAAGGTTACAGTATCGTAAATCTCCAATTGCAAGTTTCCAACTGCATCATATGACTTAAAAGTTGACCCTAAGTTTTTATTTTAGAGTTGACTAAACTACTTCTTTTTCAATTGATTCAACGACATAGAGGGCAAGCAAGAAAGCAAGAGAGAAATAATGCATTTGTCCCCTAATTGCTCTTTGACAGTGACTTGGTGTAATTTAAATTTACAGCTGCCCAACCTGAGCTGTTCCTATGACTTATTTGTAACATATATACTCATTTCTAATCGTGTCCATTCTGGTCATTGCCAATGAAGGATTTAACATCTTCCACCTCCCATCTTGCCTTTGTACCAGTCTCCAAACCAGACATCATAGTAACTCTCACTACTGTCCTGCAAACCTTTGCTTTCACACTTGCTGCTATCAACAAAATCACCTATTCACCTCTCTCATGTGCTGTATGTTGCTTTGGATAGCTGCCAACAGATGTTTAACTCATCTATCTTCAAAACATCTGCTGAGTGCAGCTTCACTCTTACACCCGTCACCCTCTCTTTCACACAAACTTATTCTGTCTTGTTTCCAGGGACTTGTCCTTTTCTCTCCACTGTATACCTCCACCTCTCCTGGCTCTCTTCCACCTGCTTCCTACTCTCACTACAGATCTTAATGTCATCTGTGAAAATGATACCCCACAGAGACTCCTGCCTGACCTCATTAATCAGCCTGTCCATTACTAGTGCAAACAAGAAGCCGATCCCTGATTAATCCCACTCAAAGCTCAGACATATGTCAATCCTACCACATACCTCACAGCTGTCTTACCATCTTCATACATGTCATCTACCAGCACTCTCACTCTATCACTCCTTCCTCATACAGTACAACAGTTCCGCACTTGGCACCCTCTCATATGCTTTATCTAGACCATCAAAGACACAGTGCAGCTCCTTCTGACAGTCTATACTTTTCCATCAACACCCAAACATCATGCTGAGAAAGAACTACAGATGTGAAGCCACACTGCTGCTCATTGATTGTCACCTCTCTTCTTAACCTAGCTTCAGCAACTCTTTCCCACAGCTTCATGGTGTGGCTCGTTAACTTTATCCCTCTGTATCTACTATGGCAGCGGTCCCCAACCCCCGGGCCACGGACCAGTACCGGTCCGTGAGTCGTTTGGTATCCGGCTGCGAGAGTTGAGGCTCGGGTGTGAAATTTATGGTTCTCAGGGTTTTTATCGTTTTTTTTTTTTTATTGTTTTTATCGTTAACTCAGTTTCCCTGGGTCTTTTCCCATGTGTTATGCATAAATCTTTTTTTTTGGTACAGTTACCGGTTTTATTTTGTTGTATTTATCTGCAACACCTTAGAGGCCAGTCTGTGAAAATATTGTTGGGCATTAAACCAGTGCATGGCGCAAGAAACGTTGGGGATTGCTGTACTATAGCTCTGCACATCAGCCATTTCTTCTCCATTCCTCAGTCATGCTCTCACTCTCCAAGATTGTGTCTGGTTAAAAATCCCACTGCCCTCTCTCCTACACATCTTTATACCACCACAGGTATGCCACCTGAACCATCCACCTTTCTAATCTTCATCCTCTTCATAGCCGTCCTCACTTCCTCCTTACTAATCTTCTGCACTTCTTAATACACCATTTATCCTCCTCTGTCATGTTCTTTACATTCATGAGCTCCCCAAAGTACTCCTTCCATCTTCTCAGCATACTCTATTCAGTCATTAGTAGAATTCCATCTCTATCCTTAACCACTCTAACCTGCTGCTCCTTCCTTAGTGTTCAGTCTCATGTAATTTTATACAGATTCTCTCAGGACATAAAATTCAGGTCATAAGATACAGTCCCAATCAAAAGTTTAGGACCACATGCCTTTAAAAGGCCAAATCTGTGCAAAAATGTGGATTGTGCGCTGCTAGAGACCCTGCTTATGCAGTTCAGCAACCCGACCCCGTTCAAAAAGGGAACATTTTGCCTTTGCCATCAGAACACCATGACAGTATGACTACCGGACAGAAAATGACAATGAATCCACATTTTGCACAGATTTGGCCTTTTAAAGGCATGTGGTCCTAAACCTTTGATCAGCTGTAAAACAGTCTGTTTCAGTTTAAGCATTGTTTTCAATAAATTGCATGCTCAAAAAAAATGTTTTGTCTCACTCCCATTTCTTCTTGTTGCATGTTGAAGCTCTACTTAGAACCTTGTTAAGATCCAACCATGCCAAATATGTTATTTGCCATTTTTCAAGTGGTCTTAAACTTTTGATCAGGACTGTATCTCTGAGCATTTTCATAACCAGCCCACCTGTCATCTCGGTATGCATATGCAAAAACACATAACCTTACCCCATAGAGACATGAAGATGGCAAAGAAGACAGTGGCAGGGTTATCAAAGAGGTGTGAAGCTTTGGCGGTTCCACAGGCAGTGCTGAGATGCCAGAAGTCACATGCTCGGTCACACAGAGGACACATGGTGAAATTGAGACGCTGGTCACACATCTCCAGACTGAAGAAGAGGGGGAAAAAATATCAAATCTAGAGTGCCCACCATTATATAACACGTGGTGTAGTGTTAATGTTTATGACTATAAGATTAACTGAGGCTCTATATTTCTGTCTGTGGATTCACTCTCAGCTAAAAAGGCGCATGGATCTTTGGGTCTGTTACATTTAACCACAATAAATGAATGGAACTTTTAACACATAACCACAACACAAGCTTTTCTACTTTGACCCTATTCATACTTGGTGTAGGCTGAATTATCAGCCTTCCACTTCATCACACACACACACACACACACACACACACAGCCAGCTGAGCCTTTTGTGCGCCACCCACACAACCCTGACTAAAGCCAGATACAGCAGGTATCTGGGCAATCCCTGTCTAGTAAATGTGTGTATGGGCATATGTGCATGCAATGGCAGGAACAAATCCTTATTTTCTGCATTATGCTAGAATCCGTATTTTAGGGAACATCTCATTCCATAACCACTTTTTACAGTGTGGGATTGTACAATGATTTTCTCTCTCAAATGAAACTGCAACAGTAAAACTAGAGATTTTTGCAGTGGATTTCTAATGTACCTTGGTATATTAGTGTCCATTGTCGCCACTCCATAGCCAAACACAATGATACCCACTATGGAAGCTGGTACAAGCAGCTGGGTGTACACGCCGAGCCATGCAAAGTAAAGGCCGATCTTCTCACCAAAGTACTTCCTGTGGGTAAGGAATAATGCAGTTCATGGTTAGGGCACAGCAGACGGAATTAGTATGTAAAACAGGTGTAAGGATCCTGATGCTGTGTTTGACCCCAAAATAGATTAAGAGGGCTAATGCTCTTATTATTTAGGGTGTTTCCTACCTCTGCAAAGCCTTTAATAGTTGCTTCTTAAAGACTGGTGTACAAATTCTGCCTGAGCAAGATCTAAAGACTCCAACATGGACTTAATTAACCTTAACAATGGATAAATCTGTGCTACTTACTGCAGAGTAATCAAAATAGTATAATTAGTTACACTATTTAGTTATACTATTTAGAAGTACAAATCAACAGAATATATAGTAAATAGCAGCATCAAGTTTTTATGATTGTCAGAGGTTTATTACCACAAAGCAAATGTGTCCACATGTAATGAGATAAGCAACATTCTTCATTCTGTGTAATTTTGCTGAGTCAATAATTGTGTCAGTACATAGTATTTTAGCCCTCAGCCTACTCTATTGGGTGTTCTATTGGATTTAGGTCAGGCGAGTACGGGGGTCATTGAATGGTATCAGTTTCTTCATATTCAAGCAACTGCCTGCATTCTCTCACCATATGAAGCCGAGCACTAGGTGAAACCCGTCAGTGTAGGGTCTGACGGCAGGCCGAAGGATTTCATCCCCATATCTACTGGCAGTCAGGGTGCCAACACCCAGCATGTCGAGGTCTGTGGATATTCCTCCATGGATATATACCTCCCCAGACCATCACCGACCCACCACCAAACAGGGCATACTAAATGAGCTTGCATGCAGCATTACATTCTCCACAGCTTCTACAAACCCACGACTGTCACAGGTGCTCGGGGTGAACCTGCTCTCATTTATGAAAAGCACAGGGTGCAAGTAGTGGACCTGCTATGACTGGTGTTCTATGGTAAATGTCAAATGGGCTCCACAGTGCCAGGTAGTGAGCACAAGGGACATCGGGCCTTCAGGCCACCTGTATGAAGTCTGCTGGAGGTCATTTTGTAGCTCTGGTAGTGCTCATCCTGTTCCTCCTTGAGCACATACCAGTCCTGCTAATGGGTACAGCCCTGTCCAGCTCTCCTAGAGTAACTTCTGTGCTCCTAAAATCTCCTCTATGTTCCTGAGTCTGTCAATATTGGGTCAGGCTGAGATATAAAATTTGCAGTTGAAACAAATATAAATTCTTGATTTGTCAGTCTTACAAGGTGGTTTGGCTAGTAAGGAATCATTCATGACCAGTATACACATGGTGACTAGTAATGCCAAAGAACAAATGGGCATGTGAATATCTTAAGAACCATTTCACTAGCTGGCCGACATTCTTATTTTTAGGTTTGACAGCATTTTTTAGTAGATAAAGGTGAATGGCATAAACATGAATTGAGCTGCTGTTTGGGGAAGGGCTCTGAGGGGACTGGCGGCGGCTCCCGTGCCTGGCAGGTCCCCATGTACATCTTTCACTAATCATGTATGGCAGAGTCATATTAAATTAAAAGAAAAACGGAGGTCTTCGTGTTGATGCTGTGGTTACTTTACCTGACTAGATCAATGGGTTGGTACTTGTAAAAGGCTGAGTATCTAGCCCACTCTTCATGCAGAACCTGACAGACAAGACAAAGCAATAGAGAGAAAGGGAGAGGGAGAGAGAGAGGGGGAGAGAGAGAGAGAGGGAGAGAGAGAGGGAGAGAGAGAGAGAGAGAGAGAGAGTGTGGGCGTATTTTGTCATGTTGTAAGTTGAAAATGATTCTCAGAGGTAGAGCTCATCTGTAGGCAGTAACATTCTGATTGGCCGAATTAAACCTCAGTGGATGAAGCCAACAAGCTGCAGTATAAGTAACATTATCCTGCAGCCAAGTGAAATGCAGTAAGAGAGGAGGAAAACCGCATTATGAAGCCTGGTGCTCCTCGTGCTTAAAAGATAAAAATCTAACAAGGTATGTGGTTGAACTAGAACATGTTACAAAAACTGGAGTAAACACAAGGATAAAGACTAATCCTCTCAATTTTCACATTTCAATTTTCTATTAATATTTTGCTTTGAAATTTGAGTCGGATCCTGTTTTTTTGCACTTTGAGAGTTTTGTAAACACGTTAGACAGATGTTGGAAGAAAATCAAATTAAATATGAGATGAGGATGGCAAACTAAAGCTCAGTTGTTCAGAAAAGTGGAGGTCCCTTTTTGAGTTGCTGGGAGTTAACATGTTTTGGACAGCTGACTTGACTGAGACTGAGTTTTCATAGCTGTACCACATCACTTAAAGGAACAAAGGGGGTGACAGGAATGAAAGGCTGAGTCAACGCACCTGTCTGTCGTTCCTCTCCTCCAGGTGTCCGATGACCTTGTAGTCACCCTGAGCAGTGAGAAGAGAGGATGAAAAGCATGAGTGCACACAGGCGCACGACAACAGGCAGCACAGTGCACTTGTGGAAAACATGTAGAAATACAGAAATTAAAAACACTCGAAATACAGTATTTGAAGTTGTTAAGAGCAGATAATGTGGTAAGAGGAGGTTGTCTGAAGTGTTAATATCAATCAAGTTAGATGTCAGAGTTATTGTCAGTTTTATAGCTGGTTAAACCACGGGGCCATGCCAGTGTACATCTTTAATTTAGAGCCAAAGACTTTTCAGAAACTGAAATTATCATTTTAGGTCAGAGAAGGCATGATAGACTCCAATTTGTTCATTTAAATGGATTTTTCTACACACTAAGGTTAAATATGGAGATCCACAGGGTTCTATGCTGGACCAATTCTATTACACATGCTTCCCTTAGGCAGCATAATTAGACATACATTTTCATTTCTATGCAGATGAAACTCAGGGGATCTATGAAAGTAAATGATACACACCAATTAGCTAAGCTGCAGGAATGTCTTAAAGAAAAAGACTGGATAACCTCTAATTTACTGCTTCTAAAATCAGATCAAACTGGGGTTATTCGACTCACTCCTAAGGATCTTAGAAATCTGATGGCTGCTTGGCCTCATTACCTTGGCTTCCAGTATCACCGTAAGGAATCTATTATATTAAACAAATATTTAGGACTTCTTTCTTCCATCTGTGCAATCTCTTAAAAAATAGAAATATCCTGTCTAAGAGTGATGCTGAAAAACTATTCCATGCATTTATTTGTTCTAGGAAAAATGATCCAAAGTGCTGCAGCAAGAGTACTGACAGGGACTACAAACAGCTTTTTTCCACCATACTGGTTCCTCTTCAATCACTGTTAAAGCTGGGATTATATTTAAAATCCTTGTCCTCACAAACAAGGTCTTAAATAATCAGGCCCCAGTAGAGCACTTAGCTCTCAGATTTCCTTCTGGTTCCTAAGATATTTAAAAAGTGGAATGACAGGCAGAGTCTTCAGCATTCAGGCCCCTCTTCTGTGGAACCAGCTCCCAGCTTGAACTTAAAAGCAGAGAGAGTGTCTTCTAAGTTCAGGCTTAAAACTTTCCCTCTTGTTAAAGCTTAGCTGGGGCTGGATCAGGTGATCCTGAATTTAGTGTAACTAAACACTACAATAGACATGGCTTGCTGGGGCTTTCCATGATTCACTTAGCATTTCTTTCTCACTCACTTGTTTTTGCCTCAGCATTTAATTATCAGATATTCGATTCTGGCTCTCTTCCTCAGTACATGTTTTGTCCAATTTCCTTCCACTCACCCTCAACCTGTCACAGCAGATAGCTGCCCCTCCCTTAGCCTGGTTCTGCTGAAGGTTTCTTCCTGTTAAAGGGGAGTTCTTCCTTCCCACTTCTTGATGCATGTTCAATCATCCAGGTAAGTAAATCTCCAAAAGTTGATTCTGTTCATCTGGACGTAGCGTTTTGTGGAAGAAACGTTTCATCACTCATCCAAGTGACTTCTTCAGACTCAGCTGACTGCAGACTGAAGAAGTCACTTGGATGAGTGACGAAACGTTTCTTCCACGAAACGCTACGTCCGGATGAACAGAATCAACTTTTGGAGACTTCCTTCCCACCGTCGCAAAGTGCTAGCTTAAAGGGGGTCATATGTTTTTGGGCTTTTTTCTCTGTCATTGTAGGGTCTTTACAATACAAAGTGCTTTGAAGCGACTGTTGTTGTCATTTGGTGCTGTATAAATAAAACTGAATTGAATTATCACTCACAAAATATAATTAGATAATCAAAAATTAACACAGAACAGTAATTCTTCCTTATATTTCAATTTTCAATTTCAATTTTATTTATATAGCGCCAAATCACAACATAAGTCGCCTCAAGGCCCAATTATGTATTATATGTACCCGTTAATTTCAAAACTTGAGAAATTCCTGCACTAGTCAGTATTTTGCTACGTCATTTGTCAGAGTGTAAGATTTCTACTCCAAGAATGTTTCCACTCACTGAAAATTGAAATCTAGTACACATTAAAACCATCAGCGTCTCAGGGGACTTTGCACTTACATCGTGAAGAGGGAAGGCAGCGTCATACACGCCTTTAGCTATCAATGTGCTGATGCCTGAAAGAGAGAGAGCAGAGACGTGAGACAACCCCAAGAGAGTTTGAGTGTCATTTATGAGGGGTTTCCTTTTCCTGCTAAGCATCGTGAACTGCATCCTCTGAAAAGACGACAGTTTTTACTTGCATTGAAAGGCAAGTGAGGTTTCAACCAGAAACTCAAACAGCTGGCTGGGCTTTTAAAAAAATAAGTGTTTGAGGCACTTACAAAGAGGTGTGTAAGCACATTTTTTACTGAAAAAGAATTAAGGATTGAGGTTAAAATAACTGTTCCAGGCTAAGAGGAAATTCATTTTTAGACAATGAAAAAGAGCACCTCCTTTTATTTATCCAATATCCAGCACTACTTACTTGTGATTCGATTTTTTTAAGGATGTGATTTGTTGTCCCAAAAAGATAATAATAAAAAAGAAAAATGGTTCTTTCCCCACACGTATTGTATAGCCTGTACCATTTTAAAAAGTCTGGTTTTCAGTGTCAGACAGACTGGTTCTGTCTTTTGCCCTTGAAAGTTTTCACACGTTAAATCGTGGCCTGCCCGTTACCTGTCAATGTCAGGGGTGGACGCTGATGCATGACATGACGCGGCATACACAACTACCTCTTCCATCAAACTAACTAATCAATTATCAGTGCCTCAAAGGGGACACGGACCTATGCAGCGATTAGCTGTGCTATTAATGAACATCACGACCAACACACATACACCTACGCATGAATGCTCACTCAACCAGCCAGAAACAACCACAACTCCCAGTGGCCCCTGCTTCAATCTCAGCCTGACCCGGGAAGTATGACCCACTTGTAGAAGAGATGGAGTAAAGCAACAGAGACAGAGAGGGAGAGTGTGTGTGTGGGGATTGTGTGAGCCTGGGTGGGCGGGGGGAGGGGAAGAGAGAAAATAGAGGTTAAAAAGATGCAACTCTATTTTTCTCGTCCCTTCTTGCCCTACAGCTTCATTAGTACCCGCTGGCTGAGACCTTCTGCTGTGATAGGCAAGCCAACCAGACATATGGTGGACATTAGAAATGAAACTGGGATCAGCATATCTATATGGGACCGATGGGCATTATAAGTGTGACAGGCAGATGCAACCATAATCTGCGTCTAATTAAATGCTACAGTTATATAAACAGGAAAGAGCTGCACTAACAAAGAATCAGGGGATACCTGATACCATGCAGTTCTTTCATGTCTCATACGGACAAACAGTGGTGGATATATTTTTATGGAAATTCCAATGAAAGTACAATGAAGCCTTTAAGACAGCCGTCATCTGCGTGCCTTGCATGTTTATTTTCTAGATTACCTCAACAAATTATGGGTCACGCACAATTGCACAAACAAAGAGTGCGGCTGAACATATTGACTTAGCTGCTGAATGTCCCTATGGGTGTCTATGGTTAAAGGAATTGTTATTGAGCAGCCTTTCTAGGAACGGCCTGGTGGGAATAGGTTGTTGGGAAAATGATCTCTGTGTCATCCAACTATGCAGCACAGCACTCATTGTTTAGACAACCACTTGAACGTCACTTTATCTCTCTAGTGCACAAACAGCTTGCATGGCTCTGCGACCTTCTAGTACCTTCTTCTTCCTAAACTAAGAATTATTGCTGTATAACATTTAACTACAAATCTATAGTTTTACCTTTCACAACAGAGAACAAGACAATATGAGATGCTCGGGTGTTATTTAGTTTATCATCATTGACGCAAATAAATGTTGCCTGATTGCTACACCCTGTTTGAAGGGTGCTATAAAACGGGTGTAGTCAATGTGCTGTTATACCAAAGGTGTAACCAAAATGCTCAGTATTGTATACGTATTGTATACAGATCTAAGTAGCTTGGAAAGAAAAGCCAGTGGATTTCTTTAGGTTTCTTGAAGATGTTTCACCTTCATCAGAGAACCTGCTTCATTTCTAAAACCAAATGGTGGAGTATTTAATCCCTAGTGGGATTAACCCTTAAGAGGGCCGTTGACCCGCTATTGATTATGTGCCTCATCACATGAGCCAAGGTGTGAAAAGGGTGTGGGTCATTATCAGCAGAGTTTTCAGGTGAAACTATTGTGAGACCTTGGCTCACCCGATCATGTGACCTATTGAGATCAAGTCACAGAAGATGTGAGTGGGCGTTGAGGTGTCTGGGGAGGGATCTCAAAACTGGCTTGTAAGTTGGCAGACAGTTGGTGTTGTAAGCCACCCCAAAGTGGACAATGACAAGACAATGTTGTTTCATTTGTCATTCTGCTTCTTCCTAGTTGGTGTCTGACCTTTATCCTGTGCATCTTTACAGATTCGATGAATTGGGATAACCACCTGTTTAAAGAGCTTTCTTTACATGTGTGCGTTCCTTTTCTTTCCTTTCTGGCTTACAGGGAATGTTTTCAGCCCGGTGTTCTAGGGTTCTGATTACTCCAATGTTGTGTTCCAGAGGGTGGCGGTGGAGTCAAAGAGTGGGTACTGGTCTGTGTGTGGGCTTCTGGTAAACTTCCAATGTTGAGGTTTCCATTCTCTTCAATGTGCACAGCACAGTCCAGAAATGGCAAACTATTATCCTTCTTGTCTTCCCTGGTGAACTTTATGTTTCTATCCACTGAATTGAGGTGAACAGTGTAGGCTTCTACTTCTTGGGTTTTGATTTTGACCCAGGTGTCATCCACATATCTGCAGCAGTAGAAGCCTATAGAAAGTCCAGTCACGTTTCTTCCGAGTGCCTCGATTCGATTACCATGAGATTGAGATTACCATGATCTGGATGACTGAGAACCTACACATCCATATTGAATGCAAACATATTTTGAAGCAGGGTTTTATTGTCATAGGCTCTTGTGTAGACCAGTGGTTTAGAGGTTTTTATGGCACACTAAAGAGCAAAGCAAAATTTCCAGCAACACCTGTTTTTATATCTGCAGAAGAGAGAGTGTTTATGTCATCTGGAACACCAGATCCTTTTGCACTTAAAAATAAATAAATAAATAAATAAATAAATAAATAAATAAATAATGCTTGACACTATGCTAGCAAATGATAAATTCACATAAACTTTCCTCAAGACATACCAGTGTGTCTCTGTTAAGAAGCACTGGTGTAGAAATAATCTAAAATGAGTTAGTTCTGGGAGTAACCAATGGCGGACCAAATTTCAGGAGGCTGGGAAGGATATGATTGGAGGAGTGTTGCTGCTTTCCAGCACAGGTGAATGAGATCAATTATACTGAAAACTATTTTAGACTAGCAACATGACACTTAAAAAAAAAAATGAGTGAATAACTTAGTGACTTCTATTAGACACTGATGCCTTCAGCAAACCACTTGAGATCTGCTATTGGAGTCTATTGGAATACACATTTAAACACTGATAAAGCAGAGGCACAGCAAACTTCTAATGAAATGCTTTGTACCCTCACCTATGGTTTGACAGGTTCGTGCACACACCGTCCGTCTCAGGATCTCATAAACCTGTGGAACATTTCAGCTTGTTAGACTGGAAAAATTGACTAATCTTGAAAAAAATATGATACAGGAGGTAGTGATGTAAACATAGAGACTTACTATTCTGCCCCTTGTAGAATTGTCAAAGAAAGTGTCTTTAGATGTGATGTTGTACCTGAAGGAAACACAACCAATGAACACTATGGTACACTATGGCAGGGCTGCTAAGGTTTTTGCAAAACATAGTCTTTTCAACTTTAAACACAAAATGCACCTGCAACAACACCAAACAGGTGGCTGTGTGTTACAAGTTTGTGGTTTAAAAAAACAAAACAAAAAAACAAGTGTAGTGACTTTTCGACAATAAATGATTTGACATCATTTGTTGTTTAGGTTAATAGAAGGTTGTGACTATAGCATCCATAGTCAGATCCAACTAAGGACCAGCCCTGGTACCAGACAGTTGGCTTTCTTATCATTACTTAGTCTTATTTTATACTGAAACCATAAAATAAGGCTCTATAGAAAATAAATCTGTGTTCATATTTATCTCACAAGTGTAGCTTGTCCCTGGAGAAGCAGTGTGAAAGAAATTTGGTGCGTCCATGATCTTGATGTGGTACTTTAGGCTGGAAAGGCTTGGTCAGCGTTCTCCACACTGTGCTCATACTGGAGCCGAAACCAGTTTCCTCTTTGATTTCATAACTCTGGGGTAACCAAAACATACAGAGTTAACCATGTTACTACCTGTAAGATACACACATCCAAAGAACTTAACACTGTCTGAGAATTAAAGACCTAACACTGAGTGGTACTGCAGTAATAACCCCACGTGTAAATATAATTATGGGTATGACTGTCTCTGTACTTTTAACTGAATTTTAAAAAAACTGGCATACCAAAGTCTTAGACTTAATTTCTTAAAATGTTACAACCCTTAAGTTTATTGTAATAGCCATTATATAGAAAAAAAAAATAACTACAGAGACACAATATCAACTTCAGCTGTTTGCTAACCTAACAAGAAACTGCTGCAGTGAGGTACTCTGATCTTACCGTCTTGGTGGGGACTCTAATCTTGAGAAACTCGGCCTCTCGACATAATACTGGCCATGGTGCGTGGACTCTGGTAAAGCTGGGGCCATGGCTCTTTAACTGAAAAAAACAAAAACATTCAGTTGTGTTTATGTAAGCAATTTGGGAAATTAAACATGCTAATCAGATCCAAACACAGTTTTGATTAGCCATGATTCAGTGTTTACAAGGACTTACCATGACTGAGCTTGTTTTCTACCAATAATGCTTTATTGCCCTCAACTTTTTATGCTCGGGGAAATGTATCAGCAGACTGCTTGGCTGACAGTACCTGCTGTTTAAAAATGGCTTACCAGACCATCTGCCAATACTGCTTTGCAATCCAATACAGCAGACTTTGTTTTAGCAGGAGAGACCTAAATACATTCTGCTCCTCACTTGATATTTTCGCTTCTCAGTGCTTTTTCCCTTCAGGCCTTACAGTTGACATCTGCAAGGGCCAACTCAACATTTTGCATTCAACACGGAGTTTTCTTTGAAATCCAAGCCAGATGCAACCAATCCTTGCCATCATTCTGACCTACGGAAAAGCTTTGGCTAGCCTGTTTAGCCAGCAGCATTCCTCTGATATCTATTAAAGATAGATGTGTCCTGTGCTCCTACAGCAAAGCCTGGAGCCGTTTGCAGTTTGGTGCAGAATGTTCCTAACACATTGGAGGTTTGTTTTTTGTGATTTTACCTCCAACTTCAAATGTAACATATTAATTGTATGTAAGATGAAATTCTGACTCATCTAGCTGCTAATGAATCATGTTCCAGTTCCCACACGGTAATTAGTATATTAATATTAATATGCATTAGCAAAATTTGATAATTGGTTGCTTCAAATAGCACCAAGAGATACATGATTGAATTCCTGAATACGAGCGCGATGACAAAACTTCTTCTGGATTCCTGTGGCTGAATATAAATAGAAAGTATAAGTGAAGCAACACATTTCCAAGAAATTTGTTCCAAAAGTAAATTCAAAAAAAAAATTGTTTGCAGCAGGCCTGATGGACCTGGTTTTTAGTGTGAGTGAGAGAGTAAATGAAATGAAAGCGGAGCCAGTGGGGGATGACAGCCAGGTAACCTTACCCTCCTTAGACCCCCCCATTAGGTTCTGCAAGAGGGGGGGGAAGTGAAAAGAGAAAGGTGGTATGGCAAATGACAGAAACCTGAAACTATTCCCTTTCTCCTCTCGACTCCTACTCTCCTGAGATCTTTCACTCCCCCTCACCACCCTCCCCTCCTCACATATATTACTGTAGCTTGTGCTGCCCGCTAGACACTGTTTCACTGACTGATTGACTGCTTCACTGTCAGTCTTACTGCTCTTATTTCATTATCATCTCTCTCCCTCTGTCACATCCACACAGACTTTAGTCCCACACATTGCATACAGCTGAATGCGAAGGCACCTGAGATTCACCTCGCTTTAATAAGATGTATTTGTTATAAATAATCCATGTGCGGGCACACACACACATACAAAATAAATGTACTTTTACCATTTACAGATGACCAAAATAGAAGAAAAATAACTAAAAGAAACACAAGTAAATTATCTCACTAAAGTACGAGGAGACTCAGTTGAATGTGAAATTGAAGTGCTTTCACCTTGTTGCTGTCCTGTTACACACTGATCTGTCACATCACAGTATGTTTATGTGTCATGGCAAAAAGCTTACATTCCTGAGGACTTGAGAGGTTGTTTATGCTTATCAGACTATAAAAGGGTTACATAATTCATCCCAAACAGACAGATAATGTAAAAATCAAGGAAATCAAAGACCACTACCACTCTCCTCACGGGTGGTCGATCAGCAAAGATCATTCCACGAGTAAGAGGTGTTAAAGTCCAGAGCAACGTCTAATCAAGCAAAAGCCTGCAACTAAAACTGGTCTACTGTTTTAGGTTTATGAGTCCATCACCGGGAGATCACTGAATGTGTGGTGTGCATGGCAGGATTAAAACAAAAAAGGACATCGCTGCCCATCTGCAGTTTGCTAAAGATCACATGGATGAGCCAGATGGCTGCTTAAACAATGACTGTTATTGGGATGAATGAGACCAAAATAGAAGTTTTTGTTTTAATGAGAAGTTTTATGTTCAGATAAAGGGAGCTACTCCACTGCAGGACAACTGTGTTATCACACCTGTGAAACATGGTCTCATGGTTTTCACCTCTTTTGTATAACAGTTGTATGTTGAAATAAATATTTGAAATATTAGCATTTAGCAATTCCCAGAAATCTTTAGTCGAGGGGGAAACAGCAACTAAAAATATTTGACACCAGACACAGTTTTTCCTTCTAGCAGATATTAGATCCTTTTCCTCAAAAACAAAATCACAAAGTCATATCATACTTTTTTTGGAGAGGAGATTTTCTTTGTCTCCTTTCTTTAAATCAGATACTCTGCATGATGTGTGTAGACCACATTTGTGCAACACTGAAAATACTATAGACCTCAGAGTTTCAAGAAACCCCTGAACATTAGGTGAATATCCTAAGAGACATGTTATACAATCTGCAGTGCCTGGCCTATATTTGTGGGCATTTCTTGATTTATATTTCAGTTCCTTTTCAATCTCCTTTGATACTCCCACAATTCATCTAATCATTTCAGGAAAGTTTTCTTTTCTTGTCTAAATCAAAATTTAGATTCATGACAATATTCATAGTACTAAAAGTAAAAAAAAAATGTAAACACTTCTGGCGTAATCAACTGTAATCCTTGTCATAAGTACCATTGATAGAACCGTTGAACTCTACTGCCTGTGTTATTGTTAGATAAAGTTTACAAAATTAGACTACACGTATCCAGAGACTACATTTCCCCCGAGGTCCCTCTGCACCCCCAAGGGTTTACCCTCACCCCTTTCCCCATCTGCCATCATCAAAAACACAGACACTTCAGTCAATTTAGGACAAAACAATCCAGCAGGTTTCACTCCACACTGACCTGGTTTTTCTGTGTTTGTCAAGCAGCAAACTGATGGCTGAAAATTTTGCAACCTTACAACTGACCATCTGCCACAAAACTGAGAAATAAGCAATGAATTGCCGATGTACTCCATCTCGACTTGCTCCTTTGAAATTTTTTTGTAGCCCCTCTCACCAGTATTCTGTTTCACCTGCTTAATCAACATTTATCATCTGTCTCCCAATCCTTTCCTCCCTCTTCCTCCTCCTCAACCTCTCCTCCCATTGCTATCGCTCCATCAAAAAGCAGATGATATAAATACCTTTTAGCCTGGAGAAGGTTAATTAGTAGAGCGATTTCCAATTAGCTCTTTATCTCTGTTGGGGGCGTAACTAGGCCGCAGCCGGGGGCGTCTTTGGGTAGGAGGGTGGTGGGTTATGAGAGGGTGATCAGGTGGGTGATGGGATGGCTGGGAAGAAAAGTATAGCAGGAAGTGGAGAGAAATCAAGAGAGATGAGGGGGGACTGGTTGAGTGAGATAAACGAAGAAAATACAAAAAACAAACTGAACCATGGGAAACATGGGCATAGGCAAAATTCCAAGATTGGAATTTGGAGGCAATGCTGGAGGTGGCAGAGTTAAAGATGTTAACATTTTCATCAGGAGTGACAGTATGGACAAGATAGAATGAGTACTTCAAAGGGAGCACTCAGGTTGAGTGTTTGAGAGAAAATGTTAGAGAGGCAAAGCTGAGATGGTTGGACAGGTGTAGAGGAGGGATATAGTGGATACACTGAACAAAGGATGTTGAATATGGAGCTGCCAGAGAGGAGGAAAAGAGTAAGACTTCAGAGGAGGTTAATGGATGTCATGAAGCAGGACATGCAGAGGGTTGGTGTGACAGAGGAGGATAGTAGAGGGTGAGACGTGGGTAGGGTTGCCAACTCCCTGAAAAATAAATAAGGGACACCTCGTGGCCAGGGCCGGGCGACCCAGTTGTCTTCACCCTTCCCAGTGTGGTGAATTTTCTAGCTCTTTTTTTGTGTGTGAAATTATTTTTTTTAACCATTTGACTTGAATTTGATTTAAGTAGATGTTTATTCTTTGTGATATGAACACATGTGAAACAAATGATCATTTAGCCATTTATTTTTAGCTCAAAATGACAACATTAACACAGTAAAACAGGTCTCTTTCTTAAACAGAAGCCTGTCATGCTTAACTTTTGAGAATATAAGTAAATCTTTCTTTAAAAGAACTCTGTCCTGCTTAACTTAAAATAATAGAAAACAATAGAAAGAAAAACATTCTTGTAACAGTGCTCATTTAGTGCATTTAGTACAATTGGCTTCAGTTGAGGTATTATTTCAGCTTTTCTAATGCTAATCAGCTGCTCCTGTTTGTAAACCCGCTTGTTCCCATGATTACGCATCTTAACTCATCATCATTATTCATCTATGTATTACTTTTATGTATTAGTCATCTATTTGTAATCATCTATCCTTGCAGTTGTTTATTACACAAAATAAATTATATTATCACACTTCTGGCCACATAGCGCTGATATTGACTGCACATGCCCATATTAACCTTTTCCAGCCAGGTGTTTTCCTTTTCCCATTCTTCCCTTTCTCTGAGGGGAACAAACATTGCTGCTCTAATGCTGGGCTTACACTGTGCGGTTTTAGGCCCATTTTGAGCCGATTTTTGAGTGATCTTCATCGTGCGTCGTGTAGTATACGTGGGGTAACGAGAAGCGATTAACACCTCACGACCAGCTCCCGATCATCAATCGCTCGTGAGGGTCTCATCACAGCCGCTCACACTGCTCGCGCGCAAACACGTAAACGTTGGTGTAAAAGATGGAGCAGCACGGCTGTGCAGCGTGTGATCTGGACACAAGCGATGGAGGCACTACTTGTAGAACTTTTCAAAGCTCATCCGAGCCTTTTCGATGTGGCATCACAAAATTATCACGACCACAACAACCGTGAAAATAGTTGGATTTACACTGCTGCTCAATCACAGCTGCCTGATCAATGTTTTTCATTAGCAATTTAGCAAAGTTGATGGTGGTGGTGTGTGTGTCTGTGTGAGTGTAATGCTGGGCTCACACTGTGCGATTTTTGGCCCATTTTGAACCGATTTTTGAGTCGTGCGACCGATTTGGCGATCGGCCCGATTTTGGCCTTCATCGTGCGTCGTGTAGTATACGTGGGGTAACGAGACGCGATTAACACCTCACGACCAGCTCCCGATCATCAATCGCTTGGTCGTGAGGGTGTCACCGCAGTTTGTCACACTGTGCACGCGCAAACACAAATGTCAGCGAAAAAGACAGAGCAGCACGGCTGTGCAGCGTGTGATCTGGACACAAGCGATGGAGGCACAACTTGTAGAACTTTGGAAAGCTCATCCGAGCCATTTCGATGTGGCCTCACAAAATTATCACGACCACAACAACCATGAAAATAGTTGGATTTACACTGCTGCTCAATCACAGCTGCCTGATCAATGTTTTTCATTAGCAATTTAGCAAAGTTGATGGTGGTGGTGTGTCTGTGTGAGTGAAAGACAGAGGGAGAGCGCGACAGATTTTCTGTTATAACCTTCATTTTATGGAGGCACAGTGTGAGCACTCAGGTCGCATCAGAGCATCGGGCCGTATAGTGTGAGACCTGCATCGTGACCTACCCCTGCGAGTCAATTGTGCAGTTTGAGCAGGAGCTGAATAACGCGACTGAAAAAAATCGCACAGTGTCTGCCCAGCTTTAGGTGTACTGTCGTCCGAGACTTGCACCGCAGTGTCGGCGTTTGTTTCCCTGTTGGCCATGCTTCTTGTTGTGGTCATCTGTTGTCTTCCGGTATTTTCTCCGTAAGCGACCTTTCCTCGACCAATGAGATGAGCGGTAATCTGAATTGTCATACTCGAATTGTCATAAGTGTGCTGTCAGCTCATTGGTCACAAAGCAGGAGAGGGGCTGGGAATTATGTTTTCAAACAAAGCGTTAATTCCATTAAAAGTTATAGACTACTTTTGATTCTCACTGTATTACGGGACAAAGTGCGTCCCTTATTAGCTCAATACGGGACGTGTACTTTTGTTTCGAAATACGGGACGATTCCGTTTTTTAAGGGACGGTTGGCAACCCTAGACGTGGGCAAATGATCTGCTGTGGTCCCCTACAGGGAGCAGCCAACAGAAGGTAAAGAAAGTGTTTACAGAGCTCAAGTCAGATTTCTATAGGACCAGAAGTCCTATTACAACCACAGCTATCGCTATGTGGTGGCCTTAAGATAGATGCAGGTTTGAGGCACTTTTATTTTCCAATCCACAAGGTACATCTATCTTTTACAGCATCTATAGCTAGGTGTTAGGATGACATCAGTAACTTTCTACAGATCTCTAGGTGGTCGGATCATACCTGTAGGTAGCTAGATTTTTTCTTTGTTGTTAAAATCAATTAGCAAAAAACTCACCTGTGTTAGCACTGTGATGGACTGGACACCTGTTCAGGGTGTACCTTGCCAATCATGAAGCCCCCAGCAAGAAGTCATTCCAGCCATCAAGAATGAATAAACTAAATGCAGGAGGTGCATAGCATTCAAACTAAATGCAATGCAGTTGACACACAACTAGGGTTGCTACCTTTTTAACTATCAAGTAAGCGACAGTCTGGTGTGCCAGAAGCACAATGCACAGACAGGTGTGTATAGTGAAAATATGTATGTTCATTTTCTTACAGTAAAAATCCAGTAAAATGTTAGTATTAAGTTTAATCAATACCTCATCTAAAACAATAAAGAAAAATAAATTAAGTGATGACAGAAATCCTATGGGCATTTCCTTTAAAAAATAAGCAAAAGAGAAAAAATATTCAAATACAGGCTTCAATTACCCAGGTTAATATGCTGCGCAGACCAAACAGCACCGTCTTTTTAAGAGTCACGACTCCAGGACACAATCACTCGTCTGATATAATTGTGGTCAAATCAGATATTTATAAGAGTGCAAATCTGTTGGTCAGAAAGTGACATTTCAAGTAATGGTCAATATATGGGACATTTAAGTTGGAATAAGGGACAAACAAATTTTGCTCATTATACAGGATGTCCCGGCTAAAACAGGACATTTAGCAGCCCTACACACAACTCAATTCCCATTAACCGTAGCTGATGCTGACAACACTAAATAACACGGAGAAATTTCGAGAGGTGAGTAAAGCTCCCATTTTGAAAACAGTTAAGTATTAAACACTTTTCATTAACATTAACCTGGCCGTCATACACTTTCATGTTACCCATATAACTATTAGCAGTTAAGTGTTAGCCACATTAGCGGTCTATTATCATGACGGTTTTGGTTAGCTGCTAAAGCTAACAATAACATAACTGTTAAAGTCTAGGCTAATCTGTAACAGTCATTAGTGTGGCCCATCTGCAACATTAACAGAGTAGATTTAACAGTTATTTTGGTTCAGAAAATGCTAGACTGATTCAGATTCTGTTCAGTAGACTGGATATACTGGATTTCGTAATGTGCAGTGTGTTTTTCATGGCAATTCAACAAGTAAAAAAAAAATATATATATATATATATATATATATATATATATATATATATATATATATATATATATATATATATATATATATATATATATATATATATATATATATATATATATATATATATAAATAAAATAAAATAAAAAGATTTCCTTCATTTTGCACTAGGAACAGAGTAGGTGGTTTTCATACACCTTAGCCTACTTCTGAAACACACAGGTCTAGACTAGCAAGGTGTTCTACACACACCAGTGTTGTTGGATATTTGACCTTTACACTGAAAACAACAAAAAAAATTAATTTATAAAACAAAACCAAAAAAAAAAAAAAACCCATTGCTGGTGTATTAGATGGAGAGCGCAGTCAAAATGCAGGTAACATACACTTGATACTGTGTATGCATATACTCAGTTACAGACAGGTGATGGACTGAAGCTGCAATTACTTTGCTGACAAAAATGTCTACGTGGGAAGAACAGGACAAAAATATTAGCAGAGCACCAGTTTCGGCGCTACATTTTTATCTACATAGTGCTGCTTTCTGGCAGCACTTACTGCCAAATACACAGTCACTGTATCGGTGTAGAATGGAAGAAAAATAGTTTCATGTATAAAAATACTGTATGGTTTGCAGTTTGCATGTTTAGCACAAGTATAGAGCTGTTATTCATTTGGTTAATTAAAACTAAGGCAAGATGCCGGATGAATCCTAGCATGGAGTCCACAGCAACACAAATATGTTTTAGAAGACGAGTGGAACATACTTATTTTTTCTGATTATTAATGTTCCCATGCCTTCATCTAAAAATACTAACATAACATTTAAGTGTTTAAAATGTTTCTAAAAACCCCATGGACTGAAATCTTGACAAGTCCCAGCTCTACTTCTTCAATTAAAATCTCGCTCTGATTTAATTAAGCATGTTCTCTAAGAGGATGTCCCTAAGAGATCAAAGGTCAGCGCAATAATCCTGAGACACAATCAACAAGTTTGACATTTGAGTCACTCTTCTTTACCAGCATCAAGTTAATCTGAAGTCAAACAGGTTGGGCACAATAAGGATCATCTTTTTTATTATATAAAAAGTATACTTTGCTACTGGTGATGCTCAATGTATATATCTTTAAAACAGAACAGCAAAAACTATTCCTTCTACCTCACTCAAGAATAGCTGTAGCTCAGGTAGATAGGCCATCTACTAATCTCAGAGTTGCTGGTTCAATCCCTGATTGCTCCAGTCTGCGTGCCAAAGTACCCTTGCGTAAGATACTAAGCCGTGAGTTGCTCCTGATGCGTTAATCAGACTGTGAATGCGTTCAAATGTTAGATAGAAAGCTTTTAGATGTAAATAAAGTAACATTTTAAAACGCATCAGATTCTCACTGGGGGAAAAAAGACTAATGTTACCAACTTCAAAATGCTAAAACATTTCAAGCAAAATGACATTTGACATTTATCATTACCCATGTCGAGTGAGACACTTACACTGACCCTAATCTCTCAAAAATAAAAGTGTCTTCCAAAGCCTTTGGAAAACATTTAACTACCAACATACGCCAGCAGGCCATCCGTTAATTACCTGCTTTATTTTAAGTTAGAGGTGCAGTTTGTACTTCTGTTGTATGCACTTGATTAACTATGATTAATGTTGAACAGCTTCACCCGATTATGTGCACACAGAGTACAGTGGAAAATTGATTTTTGGTACATGACTTATTATATCTGTAAGGCTGCTTCTCACCCATTGCGGCCTATACAATGATGGAAGGAGAGCAGTTATGTTTGTCAGAGTGCTTCCCACTTTGTTCAAATTAAGGATATTGGGATGTTTGTTTCTCTCGGTGGCAGATTTTAGCCCTAGATCTGTGAGACGAGATAAAAAGCTATCAGTCAGTCAGTTAATCTCATCCAGGCTTAGGCTCCATTGCCACACTGTCAACAATCTGATTAATACTAGCCTGCAGACTCCACACACTGCCAACTGGCTGCCAGCCAACACACACGCGCGCACACACACACAGCAAAATGGGTATCATACACACGACAAGCCCTGCACTGGTAAGTTAGACACTACAGTACACTATTTCTTAAACATTTTAGAGTACATGAGACTTTTATGCTGTTTTTGCCTTGTGCTGAGTAAAAAAAAAAAAAAAAAAAAAAATCTATTTTGTTTTTTTACTTTACGAGCGAAACAAGTAAGCATCACTTAAATTTAACAATTTAATCCTCTTGTTGAAGCCAAAGTGCAGCAGAAGCTCATTAACTGACAAACGGAAGTTTAACAAAAACTGCATTTGTACAACTTTGTGGCAGTAAGCCTGGAGCATCATTACCACAAGCAGGCAGAGCACATAGGCCGTGTGTTGTGCCAAGTGCCACGCATAAGCATGCATGCACGCGCACACACACACACACACGCACAAACAACAAAAGCAGGACAGAGCCACACAAGCTAGCGCCAGTAACACACAATGACAGCGAAAGTGATTTGTGCGTGTCAAAACAAAATTAGCCGTTTTAGGCCAAATTAGGAAATCGATGCAGAGGTCAGAGCAGCAGCTGTGTCAGCTAAAGTGACCAGAATTAAAGGCTTTTAGCACCGATGAAACATCAAGGCCACTGTGGATGCTGACTCAAAACAAACAGGATCTGCACTAACTGGACATTTTATTAGGTACACCCTGCTTTTACCCAGCTTGGGCACCCTTTTGCCATCAGAACTTTCTTTGTTTTTCATGGTTCAACAAGGTGTTTTAAGGCAGCACGGTGGCACGGTGGTTAGCACTGTTGCCGCACAGCAAGAAGGTCCTGAGTTCAATTCCAACATCAGGCCGGGGTCTTTCTGTGTGGAGTTTGCATGTTCTCCCCGTGTTTGCGTGGGTTCCCTCCGGGTACTCCGGCTTCCTCCCACCGTCCAAAGACATGCAGCTTGTGGGGATAGGTTAATTGGAAAATCCAAATTGCCATTAGGTGTGAATGTGCGAGTGAATGTGTGCGCGAATGGTTGTCCGTCCCTGTGTGTTGGCCCTGCGACAGACTGGCGACCTGTCCAGGGTGTACCCCGCCTCTCGCCCTATGACAGCTGGGATAGGCTCCAGCGCCCCCCGCGACCCTGAAAAGGATAAGCGGAAGCGAATGGATGGATGGGTGGATGGATGGACAGTTGTTGCAGATTTGTCCGCTGCATATCCATATCCATAATCTATGATCCACCATTTCCTAAAGGTGCTCTGCGGGATTGAGAGCTGTGACTCTGGAAGCCATTTAAGTACAATGTTCAAGAAACTAGTTTGAGATCATTTGAGCTTTGATGCTCAGTTGGTACTAAGGTCTGCCAAGAAACTACACCCCCATATCAAAACACCACCACCATTAGCCTAAACAGTTCATACAAGCCAGGATGGATCCATGCCTCATTTTATTTGTGCCAAATTCAGATCAAAATGTCACAGCAGTAATTGAAACTCATCACACCAGGTTGTATAACAGGTACCGTTTCCTGGTCTTAGACAGCAGAAGTGGCAGCCAATGCAGTTTTCTGCTCCTTCAGCCCATCAGTTTCCAAAGTTTGACATGTTGTGCATTCACAGATTATGCATACCTGGGTTTTAGCAAGAGGTCCACCAACGCAAACAACCATTTCCAACAACCATGCCATGCTCAAAGTCACTTCTTCCCCATGCTCAATTTGGGCTACCTGCCTCAGTGCATCAAGTTGCTGATATGTTAAATTACAATAAATAAACATTTAAATTTAGACTGCCAGTAACCAGAAAACAGCAGCAAAGGTAAGTCACAAGGTAAGACTTTGCAAAAGTCTTGCGGCAAAAGGTGCGTCGCAAAACATCTGACGTGATGAAATCACTTGTGGTAAATAGACATAGCCCAGTGTACGGGAACGCTGTAGAATGTGCACACACCAAATTCAACTTGTTGAGCTGCTAATTTGGCTATATTCCACCCCATGCTCAACAGTGAGCAATCTCTGTGTTTTTAGTAGACACAGTAGACACAGATCCATCTATAATGGTAGAAAACACTGACAGTTAAAGGTTTCCTTTCTGCAGGCATTTACGGATGAAGGCAGAAGGCTGAATGACTCAGGCTTGACTTTTTTCTCCCATCACTCAGGTTTGCAGGTTTGGTGCAGCTTGCACCAAGTTATGCATCAGTGGGTTGCCCTTGGATACAAGCCATTTCTGACACAGAAAGCCGCCATTCTCTAAAACCACAATGTTACTGAAGTTTCTGTGAAACTGCTTTAAGTTCTAGAGGTTTTTGTTTGTTTTTATTGGTGAACTTCAGTGATGAATTTTGTCCACGTTTCCCACAATGCTGACATTTATTCTGACTTTCCATTTTGTAAAGCATCTCTATTTTGATGTGTGTTTATTCAAGTGGCAAATTCCTTGTACCCTTTTTTTTTTTTTTTTTTTTTCACCCTCCCCACACCTCAGGAGCCCATAGAGCAGGGGTGGGCAATCTCAGTCCACGAGGGCCGGTGTCCCTGCAGGTTTTAGATGTGTCCTCGAACCAACACAGCTGATTTAAATGGCTAAATTAGCTCCTCAACATGTCCTGAAGTTCTCCAGAGCCCTGGTAACGAACTAATCATGTGATTCAGGTGTGTTGACCCAAGGTGAGATCTAAAACCTGCAGGGACACCGGCCCTCGTGGACTGAGATTGCCAACCCCTGAGTCATGGGGGTGTCTAAACCAGTACCTATGGAAATATTTGTCGGTTGCAGCTGTGGCTACAACCGTAGCTTGCCTCCACCAGTGTGTGAATGTGAGAGTGAATGAATAGTGGCATTGTAAAGCGCTTTGGGTGCCTTGAAAAGCGCTATATAAATCCAATCCATTATTATTATTATTATTATTATGTAGAGGAATAAAGTTTCATAATTTCACATAAGTAGTCAGAAACTGGCGATATCGTAATATGGTTTAGGCTAAAATATAATCACCAACTTAAAGCCCCTAAAGACAAACCCACTTTGCAGCTGCCCTAAATTGGGATGACTCATGTAGGTTTTCTGTTGTTTTGTCCCACAGCAGTAGGATGATTAAAGAAGGTTGAACACTTTGGTACAATCAGCAGAAACCTCAAGACAAGCTCAACTGCTGTTGTTACACAGTCTCTCCCACCTCCTTCTACTATCTGAGCCAGGCTCCTATGTAGGCGCTCACTTTAAATAGCTCAAGATAGTGTTACGTCAGATCCTGTGTAGAGGTTCAACTTCAAAAAGCCTGTGAAGTCAGTGAAGCTATAGAATTTAGCCTGTGTTCAAAAACACAGAGTCTAGTGTGTCAAATTATAATCCCATTTATTTCTCAAGGATTTGGGATAAAAATAAATAAATAAATAATAATAAAATAAAATAAAAAACAAAGCTTTTGTTTTTTCCAAGCCTTAATGAAAACTAATGGTTTTTAAATATACCTGAACTCTGCGCACTATTCACCTCAGCATTGGCTGACCTAGCTCTGCGATTTTACGTGTTCTACCACTTAGTGGCTTAGTTGCTGTTGTTCCCAATTGCTTCCTTCCACTTTGTTAAAATACCACTTTCAGTTCCACTTTCGCTTATCCTCATCAGAGTCACAGGGGGGCTGGGGCCTATTCCAACTACCATAGGACGAGAGGTGGGGTACCCCCTGGACAGGTCGCCAACTGACACCATTTAGAATGACCATTTAACCTGATCCCACTAACTACATGTCTTTGGAAAGTGTCTGTTAAAGCCTACCTGTCAGCTGCATTAAATTTAGCCAGTGTTGTGCAAATGAGAATAAAAGAAGCTTAGCATGACCATACACACACTCACCTCTCTGTCTCTCTCAATCTCCAAACCAGCCTCTAGTAGGTTAGCCTCAAACTCCTGCCTGATTAGACGCATCTCATGGTCACCGGGCTCCATTGGCTCGCCATCTCCTGCTCCTCCAAGCTCCATGAACACCTCGCTGGCGCCCGCACCCTCCCCTCCTGGAATGCCGCCGCCGCCTCCACCACCACCACCACTTCCACCTGGTGCCACATCTGAGGCCGCCATTGAAGGAAAGTTGCCATTAGAAACAATAGATAACCGGTCTTGTGAAACGGAGGCACTAGCAGGAGATCGTATCGAGGTGTGCCTTCGCTGATGAAAGACCAGAACATAGTCGACTTTCCGTCGGCCGTCACTGAAGTAAAGGCCTTCTCCGATGGCATGAGGACCTGAAGTTGATCCCATGACCTGTAAAATATAAATATCAAGCAAACATCAATACTGGTGCACTATATATTAAAAAACCTAAAAGATTTAGAATAATTATTGTAGCGTATCCCAGTCAAATACAAACTGGTTATAGAGAGCATACAACACCTTTAAGCAGCAGTGGAGTTATGTAATAAGTGTTTGAATGAACTTAAACATTACTGCAGTGTCAGTGCACACAACCACAAGTGGCTTTTGGCAGGTTCTCAAAAACACTGAAGTGAGAACCTTCAGCAGCAGAGTGGGCAGTCAGCTCACCTTTGGCTGTTTTATTCTTTATTTAGACAGAGGGAAAGCAGAGAGCGAGACTAAACATGGAGGACACAAGAGGCAAAGCTCTATACTCTGAGCATGATGGGAGATTTCTTACCAGACAGCAGTATAGCGATGCAATGTATGTTGTTGTATTACTCTGTTACACTTTAACCTAAACACACACTGTGCTTCGGTTGAATACACATCAGGTTTTTTCACATAACGCCAAATCACAGCGAGTGTCATCTTTATACTGTAAAGTAAAGACCAGAGTATTCTGGAGAAAACCCCAACAGTCAAACAATCCCTCATGAGCAAACACTTGGTGAGAATAGAAGGAAAAACTACTTTTAACAGGAAGAAACCTCCAGTAGATTCAGGCTCAGGGAGGGGGTAACCATCTGCCATGACCAGAAACAGGACAAAACAGAGACCAAGGGAGAGAGAAGATGTACATGAACGATCACAAAGTGCTTACATTTTAAACTATTTGAGCATGAAATAGACTAGTACACTAAAAAAAGAAAAGAAAGAAAAAACATGCTAAGTTTAACAGCTTGGTTTTTAGAAATATCTGATATGATATAGCTAGAAAAAGCTAGCATCACTATTGAAAGTAATTTTGTTGAATTTGCCAATACTTAATATCACTAAAGCTGATTGAAAACTACATTACAAGAGCAACTTTGAGACAACAGTGTAGGCCTTATCCTTTTTTTCCATAGTGAGAGAAAAGAAAGAGTGAACTTCACTCAGAAATGGAGAAAGATAAAAAAGACAGGACAGGAGAGGAAGAAGAGAAGATAGATTTAAAGGTAAGAACTGCTCAGTTGTGTTTGATCAATGGAAATGTAAAGCTTGCATGCAAGTCCTCATGTTTTTGTGGTATTATGGGGGGTTTTCATATTGTGAAACATGCAGCAAATCAAAATGAGGCATGGTTTAAAGGGCACCAGAGATTAATTTAGTTAAATGATGATGATGCTTAGATTCATTAGCTGAATTCCACCTTTCATGCCAACTGTATGCCCTAGAGTATAAAGACAGCATAAACAGCATACTGTCAGTGTAGAGGATGGAGATTAATCAGGACAACTCATGAAACACCTGCTGACATCGTATTAAATTCAGTGTATATCCACAAAGATCAGTAAACCTCAGAGCTGCAGCATCCCCAATCAACTGATCACAGCAGGTACATTAAGAAAATCTACTTGACCTCTCGATAAAAATTATTGTGAGTTGTGATTCTTGTTCCGATGTTGGGCCATTTCAGCTGATTTTAGGGTTCCCCCACCTGCTGAATCCCACTTTAACCTGTACCCTACTCATTTTCTTGTTTAGAGGGAAAGTCACCCTCTACAATGCAGGCAACAGAAAATGGAGCTAATTTTTTTCTCCTTCCTTTTCTCTGCTCATGTTCTGCTTACCTGTCTCAAGTTGAGTACCTTTATTAGAATTACAATTTAGACAGAAATCATATTTGTATTCCTGTCTACTAATATTATTTTTATGTGACATTAATATAGCACAAAATTCAGTTTGCTTTGCATAAAAATAGATACTAGAGTTAAATAGGTAGTAGAAACATCCTCCAAAGAGCTACTTTTTAAACTTTTCTAGAGTACATTTCAGAACCTGCTCATTTTCCACTTTTACTTGAGTAAATAAAATGAACCAGTTCTTGAAGTTTTACTGGTGCATTTTTTTTAAACACTAGTATCTGTAATTCATCCTAAGTAGAGGATGTCATGATTACCAGTTCAGTAATGTGTACTCTATATCACTTTAATGATGCAGCTGATGGTTTTAATTTCCTATATGTTGTTGAGTAGCATGATTTAAAACAATGTGATTAGAAGCTAAATAAAAAATAATAATATTTTGATGCAATATATAGTAGAATAGAGGCAAAGAAACAAGCATGACAGAAATTGTTCCTTTTTGGGAGAAGCAGTGCCACCCCATGCCCTTCTTCTGGACACACCCCTGGCAAACACATTGCAGTAAATGACTGAAGCAACTAAAAAAAAAAAAAAGACCAAAACAATAATTAATAATAATAATAATAATAATTCCCTTAGCTACCTTTAACTTGCCAATTGTTAACCAAACAGACAGCACACCAAACAGCTAGGCCTTTTTTAGACATTTGAATTCCTGTCTATCTCGCCAAGTACTGAATAAATGTAAACCCCGGTAGAACAAACCGAATGAGTGCAAATTCAGGAAGGTGTGCATTACCGACTTATTTCATGGCTCAGGCAAGTCAAAACAAGTTTAGATGTTCCTGAAGCATGTATTGCCAAGTCTCACCAGATTAGCTTATCGGTGTAGTTTATTCAAGGTGTTTCTTTCTATCAAGCTAATTAGCTGCACCTGCTGGATGAAAGACCCTATTTCACCTTTGAGCCGTGTCTTCACTTTCAGATTCCACTTAGTTTACAACACTCCATGTGAACTTTAAAAGTCGCTGCTGAGCGGACTCCCAAGAAAAGCTGAGTTAGTATAGCGCCGACCGACTTGGGTCTAATCAACAGACACCTGTGTAACGGTGTAAATTACTCCAGCGCATTGTTCCTAATGTCTCGGGTGTTCTTGTGCTTCAGCTACAGTTGCTATTACAAAAACTGTTTGCTGCATGTGTACAAAGTCTATAGACTATTACTCAAATTACTTACGAAAGCTCTAATTATTTTTGACTGCATAACCGCACAACAATACATATTGTCTGCACTACTCTGCAGGACACAAACGCTGCTACAGTCACGCTCCTGGAGCTTCACTATAGTGCTTGTGTTTGCTCACACATAACAGAGCGAGAGAGACAGGTGTGCAGGGATTTTTAGTTGCTTTAGTTTAACCAGTACCAAGAATCCCCCGGTAGTTGTTGTTCTGTTAAGAGCTTAATGAAAACTCCTGGGAAGACCTTCCCTGGAGGTTGCCAAACATTTTACTGAGCCTCACCTGTCTGCTCATCATAAAGTGGTATATGATAGCCAATTATGATGTTCTCACGTATAATCGAAAGCGTCGTCTTACGTTTCTTGTAGCCCCATGGACAAATTAACTAATTATAGGTTCCAAGTAAATATAGTAGATGGAGAAACACTTCAAATCAAAAATTAAAGCCGAGCTTTCGGCAATGTCACCAAATGTAAAACGAATATGAAAACTACCATAGAGAGTCGTAAATATGTCACGAACACTGAGGTGTAGTAAAAACTAACTCCAGACCACGACCAGAAGACCAAGAGAAGCGGCGTGCGGGGAGGCTGTCGTTGTACTTACTGGGATCTTGTCTTCACTCGGGGAGACCTGCATGCTGTTGCGCTTTAAAGACACACAGAGGATGAGTAGTGGGAGAAGAAGAAGAGCAGGAGTGAAAGTTGGCGGTTTAGGCAGAAAAATACCTCCGGATTCATCATCCCTCCCATCCCTCCCATCAGATTCATGAAGTCACTCCAGTTAGTCGACAGTCCAGGTGGAGCGACGGATCGAGTGTCTCAGGTTTCATTATTTTCTTTGTCTGTCAGATGTATGAGGCAGTTCGTATGCAATCGGCAGCCTGATCACATGCTGGTGATACCCATCTATCCAACTGTGTGATCTGGAGGCTGGCTGCGCGCTGCCTGCGCTTTTGGCACGGAGCGTCCCACGCTGTAAAAAATGCCCATCTCCAATATGTTGTTTTCGTCTTGCTGCTCATAGCGACATGTATACTCAAAAAAAGAAGAAAAAAAACACCCTCAGTTAATTTGAGTTTTTTAATTTGAATATTTTTTTCCTTTTTTGAGTATACATGTCGCTATATTCAAAGATTAATTTATTTACATACTTAATCTTTAACCTGAATGTAAAATTACATTTTACATTGTACCTATTGTACCTAACAAAATTACGTGGACATTTTACATTATTAGTTAAAATCAGCATTTTGGGTAGATTTTTCTTTTTCTTTTTTTTTTTTTAGTGTATATGACATTCAACCACCTGAAAAAAAGACCAAGTTTATTTACAGTAAAATATAGGACTCCCCAAAGTGTTTGTTACTTTTCATTTTTAGTTTTGGGTAAGATGGTTAGGATGGACACTTTTTGCAGCGTGGAGAGAGGGAGCAGCATTGGCTGTTTCCACACTTCGGTGATGTAACTTGCAGGGAGACCTGTGTTTTCACATCATTAAAGCAACAAAATGTTTTTTGAAACAGTGCTTTTGTGCCCCAGCAGCATATCTGTGCTTTTCACAGCATGCCAGTTTTTCCAATTTAAATTTTGAACGATTTTTCTTTCTTTTTGTGCGCTTGTACTTGTGTGATGGAGGGACTAACGTACAAGTGTAAGGAAACGGTATGCAAAGAAAAGAAAGAGAAGTGAGCACATTTTGTGTTGCATCAGTATATACATGTTCTGTTAACTGTGTTTTGATGCATTATAAAGGGTGTATTGTAGAACCCCCCCCCCCCCCCCACCCGCACACACACACACACACTCACACACACACACAGATTGAGCTCAAGTCTTTTCCTTACTCTTACAATCATTTTAAACTTCTTCTCAAAGTCAGTCCGAGGTGATTCTAGGCTGTTCAAATATCTCAGATGCGACTTTTATTTTGAAAGAGTACAGGAACAAACATCATTAAACCTCAGAGACTGGCCTCCTTCATCATTATCACAGTCTTATCTGGGGTCATTTTAATGAGACATGATAAATCATACAATGATGCAATGCAATGAAACACATGAGCTCACAGGAAATATTACGTGATTGGCTTAGTTGAGGAAGTTGGTAACGAAAGAATGAAAGGGGGAAAAAAACATTAGACTGGTTCCCCAAAAAATATTATAGCTTTTTAAGCATGTTATTATAGTTCCCCACACATGCACATTTTCTCTGGTCCTGTAGTTACCTGTAGCAGACTTTGTGATTCCTCAGCCCATGGTTCTTCTCTATAAGGTCCAGGCTCCAGGGTGCTGTAGGACATGGGTTCCAGTCCAATCCCGGACATGTCCTTGTTCAGGTAGCACAGCGCATCACTATGGATTGAGGAAGATTCGCTGAGTACTGTGGCCACTCGCTTGAAGCCTGCACCATTAGGCCATGACTCTGCAAGACATTTATTTTGGAAATTAAACACAGCTGCAGATTATTCAACTGTTTGTGAACTGATATTGTTCACATATCAGTTTTATTTAATACAATTACTGAAGAAACAACAATGAGCTAGCTGTAATTTATGTATATGTAGAAAAATCTGTCTATTATGAAACACAAGTCTCATGTGTGTGATTTCATGTAAAGTCACACTCACTGTGTGACTTGAGTAACAAGGTGCAGTGAGTTTCTGAAGTTACTGGCTTCCAGGTCTCAGGAAATTGCTGTTTCCCCATCAAGACATAGTTCAACACATAATCTCTCCGTAAAACCCCAAACTGACCACAATTAAGATTAAACATGTTAACCTGCAAACTTCCTAAGAACTTAACAACAAATTTAGTTACATTTGAAGCAAACTAGACCAATTCTAGCTGTCTTAGGGTGAGAGGCAGGGTACAACCTGGACAGGTCGCCAGTCAGGCTGTGCGACCATTGTCCAATTGTTTCTGTCTGACTTATGTTTTAATGCTAAGCTGCAGACTATTGTGGAACACACCTGCTGGTCTGTTCACTTAGCCAGGATCTGTGGATAGCAGATAATGGCTATCCAGTTCAAAACTAATCGTTTGTACAGTTTTTAAAGTTAGTGTCTACCATCACATGACAGCAGATGTGTTTGAAATGAAATCGCTCTTTTACTCTCCACCTGGACTGTTTACCTGCATGTAACCAAAGACTGCTCATACAAGCCCAGTCAATAAAACTGGGACGACAGGTGTACTACAAACAGAAACTAGAAAGGTTCCAGTGCCTGAAAGCTTTTCCTTGGTCTACATATTTTGTACATTTACATACAGATACAGTATTCACAGCACTTCTTTTCTTCAACATTTTGTCATGTTACAGCCTTATTCTTGTATAGATTTCATTCATTTTTCACCTCAAAATTCTACACAAAATCCCCCATAATGACAAAGAGAAATTCTTGAAAATGTATTAAAAAAGCAAATATAACAATATAACAGGTACACTCCAAACTGAGCATAGGTGCATCCTGTTTCCACTGATCATCTCTCTGATGTTTCTACAACTTGAGTCCACTTGTGTTAAGTTGATTGGACATGGCTTGGAAAGGGACACACCTGTCTATACAAGATTCAGTCATGTACAGTTCATGTCAAAGCACAAACCAAAAATCCAAGAAACTGCCTGTAGACCTCTAGACAGGATTGTATCGAGGCACAGATCAGGGCAAGGGTATAGAAAAATTCTCCTGTATTTAAGGTCCCAATGAGCACAGTCGGCTCCAACATCCATAAAGGGAAGAAGTGAGCGATCCAGAGTTCTAGTTTTACTCTGTGGAGAAAGGAGGATCTCTCAAAAGGACAATCATTTCTGCAGCACTCCACCAATCAGGCCCGTATGGTAGAGTGGCCAGAAGAAAGCCACGCCTTTGAAAAAGGTACATGACAGTATGCCTGGAGTTTGACAAAGCCCCCTGAAGGACTCTTAGACCATGGGAAACAGAATTCTCCGATCTGATAAAAAAAAAAAAGGAATACCAAGCTTCATGTCAGGAGGAAACCAGCACCACTCATCACCTAGCCGATACTATCCCTAGAGTGAAGCATGGTGGTGGCAGTTTAATGCTGTGGGGATGTTTTTCAGCAGCTGGGAGGCAGCTGGGAGGCTGGTTACGGTTGGGGAAAGATGGATGCAGCGATGTACAAAGACATCCTTGATGAAAACCTGCTCCTGAGCACTCTGGACAGCCAAGATAAAGGAGTGGCTTTAAAATCATTCTGTGAATGTCCTTGACCAGTCAAGCCAGAGCTGAGACTTGAACCTCTCTTGAGAAATGGCACCGACACTTCCTATCCTACCTGATGAGCTTGAAAGGTTCTGCAAAAAAAGAATGGGAGAGAATTCCCAAAAATAGGTGTGCCAAGCTTGTAGCATCCTAATGAAAAAGAGTCTGTAGTTACTATCAGAGGTGCTTCAACAAGGTGCTGAGCAAAGGATGTGAATACTTTCTGGATGCACTGTATCTGTTTAAAAAGTTTAAAACATTCGAAACATTTGCTTGGTGTATATTAAATACATAAATAATTCTAGTATTTTCTCCTGTGAAATTCTAGCATCCTGTCCAGGTTGTACCCTGTCTTCTCACCCTGTGACAGTCGGGATAGGCTCCAGCACTCCAGTGACACTGAATTGGGTAAGCAGAAGAGAATGGAAGGTATCATCTCTAACTCTCAGTAAGGTCATTTATATCCCAGAACTGTTTTGTTCCACCATTCTTCACTATCTTAAGCTTTTGTTTACTGCATTTCTTCTCCATAATGCAACATAATATATACTCAGCTTCAAAAAGTAAGGTGACCCACCAATAAACATGCTGCCATCTGTCCTTTTGAAAATGGGTATATACACTATTTTATCCCCAGGTCAGTGTGTCACACAGGTTTGGCAGTCTTGCGTTCAACATTTTCAGCCAGTTTTCTCTGTATTTGGAGCTGCAAATATGCAAAGTGGCCCGGTGGAGCTTTGTTTCCCACTGTGCAAATTGATGCATGTGTCAGTCAATCACAAAGTTTGTCTCAAAGCACTTTACAAAAGACAAGCCTACAAAGTGCCAACTTCTCAATTTGCCTCAGAGCACAAAGGACACATTGTAACACAAAGAAAAAAAAATACAAGAAACAAAAAAAATACTGTAAACGTGTAGACTTCATTTTTATCCTGCATTAAGGGCACGAAGGAAGAAAAAAACAGCAGGTTACTTGTTGCATAGCACTGAGTGCTGATTTTCCAAATGGTACCTCGGAGGGAGTTTGAGAGCATTAGTGACAAAAACGATATTTGTCCGCTTTTATCAGTGTGACCACTGTGCTATCAGGAACTGAACAGATTGCCATTTTTTTGTAATAAGGTTACTCTCTGTGTGTGTGTATGGTTATTTTAGGGATACAGACAGCTGTAGCCATAGTAACGCACCAGGCCACGTGCTGTGCTCTCATTTCAGTACCACGGACAGCTCTTTCTCTTGGTCATCCAAATAGTTGCACCATGCTAAAAAATATGGTATGACAATGAGATCTATCCGTGAGGTCAAGAGGGGTAAAATGTTTTTAGGATTTCAAGCACACAATTTTATATATATATATATATATATATATATATATATATATATATATATATATATACACACACACACACAGTGGGGCAAAAAAGTATTTAGTCAGCCACCGATTGTGCAAGTTCCCCCACCTAAAATGATGACAGAGGTCAGTAATTTGCACCAGAGGTACACTTCAACTGTGAGAGACAGCATGTGAAAAAAAAAATCCATGAATCCACATGGTAGGATTTGTAAAGAATTTATTCGTAAATCAGGGTGGAAAATAAGTATTTGGTCAATAACAAAAATACATCTCAATACTTTGTAACATAACCTTTGTTGGCAATAACAGAGGTCAAACGTTTACTATAGGTCTTTACCAGGTTTGCACACACAGTAGCTGGTATTTTGGCCCATTCCTCCATGCAGATCTTCTCGAGAGCAGTGATGTTTTGGGGCTGTCGCCGAGCAACATGGACTTTCAACTCCCGCCACAGATTTTCTATGGGGTTGAGGTCTGGAGACTGGCTAGGCCACTCCAGGACTTTCAAATGCTTCTTACGGAGCCACTCCTTTGTTGCCCGGGCGGTGTGTTTTGGATCATTGTCATGTTGGAAGACCCAGCCTCGTTTCATCTTCAAAGTTCTCACTGATGGAAGGAGGTTTTGGCTCAAAATCTCACGATACATGGCCCCATTCATTCTGTCCTTAACACGGATCAGTCGTCCTGTCCCCTTGGCAGAAAAACAGCCCCATAGCATGATGTTTCCACCCCCATGCTTCACAGTAGGTATGGTGTTCTTGGGATGCAACTCAGTATTCTTCTTCCTCCAAACACGACGAGTTGAGTTTATACCAAAAAGTTCTACTTTGGTTTCATCTGACCACATGACATTCTCCCAATCCTCTGCTGTATCATCCATGTGCTCTCTGGCAAACTTCAGACGGGCCTGGACATGCACTGGCTTCAGCAGCGGAACACGTCTGGCACTGCGGGATTTGATTCCCTGCCGTTGTAGTGTGTTACTGATGGTGACCTTTGTTACTTTGGTCCCAGCTCTCTGCAGGTCATTCACCAGGTCCCCCCGTGTGGTTCTGGGATCTTTGCTCACCGTTCTCATGATCATTTTGACCCCACGGGATGAAATCTTGCGTGGAGCCCCAGATCGAGGGAGATTATCAGTGGTCTTGTATGTCTTCCATTTTCTGATGATTGCTCCCACAGTTGATTTTTTCACACCAAGCTGCTTGCCTATTGTAGATTCACTCTTCCCAGTCTGGTGCAGGTCTACAATACTTTTCCTGGTGTCCTTCGAAAGCTCTTTGGTCTTGGCCATGGCGGAGTTTGGAGTCTGACTGTTTGAGGCTGTGGACAGGTGTCTTTTATACAGATGATGAGTTCACACAGGTGCCATTCATACAGGTAACGAGTGGGGGACAGAAAAGCTTCTTACAGAAGACGTTACAGGTCTGTGAGAGCCAGAGATTTTCCTTGTTTGAGGTGACCAAATACTTATTTTCCACCCTAATTTACGAATAAATTCTTTACAAATCCTACCATGTGAATTCATGGATTTTTTTTCACATTCTGTCTCTCACAGTTGAAGTGTACCTCTGGTGCAAATTACTGACCTCTGTCATCATTTTAAGTGGGGGAACTTGCACAATCGGTGGCTGACTAAATACTTTTTTGCCCCACTGTATATAGCATCACAGTAGCCTGGAGGTGCAAGAGGCAGGCCTGTCACTGGAAGGTCGCCAATTTAAATCTGGTAGGAGGGGGAAATTATTGAGAATATCCCCATAAACTATATATTTATGTAAAGCCCTACTTAGTGTGTCTAAATTGTCAAATAAAACATGAACTTGAGATCATCTTAGCAAGTTCTCCAACTACACCCATCTTCAAATTTTACCTTTACTTTGATGAACACCACACGCCCCAAAAAAGTAAAAACGCTCAGAACAAATATGTACAGTCAAAATTAGATTAAATGAAAGTGTTTAAAAGAATACTCTTACTCAGGGAATAGCAGGAAGAAACATAAGGGCACAAGAAGAGACACAAAGCTCACAAGCTTCAAACACAGATGACCAAAAAAGTTGTAGTGCAGCAAAAATGAGTTAAGGGTAGTATAACATCTGTTTTCTTTGATTACACAAACATTATGTAGGAGTAGGTCACGGATAATAGGTGTTTATTTGTAAAGAATATTTTTAGGTTATTATATAATATCATACTACAGTATATTTCTAAATACTGTAACAAGGCAGTTCATTCTCTTTCTCTTAATAATTTCTCTTAACAATTAAAAGAAAGGCAGATGTGAAATGTAAAAGTGAGATCTGAGGTTAAATGTGAGATGATATTTGGATGCAAACTATAATGTGATAGTCAAAACCCCCACATAACTGCATCATTTCCTACATACAATACAATACGAACAAAGACAGTAGAATTTTCAGCATCGTTTTAAAGATAAATGGAAAATTTCTGAATTTTTAACCTTATTTGACTTTGAAGACGAGGTCAGAGGTCCAAAGTAGTGACATTTAGTGACATTTAGAATCACCCTATATCATTCCCTATATGCATATACACTGAACAAAAATATAAACGCAACACTTTTGTTTTTGCTCCCATTCCCCATGGGATGGACGTAGAGACCTAAAATTCATTCCAGATACACAATATAACCATCCCTCCCAAACAGTGGTCACAAATCAGTCCAAATGTGTGGTAGTGGGCACATCTGCTATATTGAGATAATCCATCCCACCTCACAGGTGTGCCACATCAGGATGCTGATCTGACACCATGAGTAGTCCACAGGTGTACCTCAGACTGCCCACAACAAAAGGCCACCCTGGAAGTTTACAGTTTTTTGTTCTATTGGGGGTCTGGGGACCCAAAACCGGTCAGTATCTGGTGTGACCACCATTTGCCTCATGCAGTGCAACACATCGTCGCATGGAGTCTATCAGATTGTCAATTGTGGCCTGTGGAATGTTGGTCCACTCCACTTCAATGGCTGTGCGAGGTTGTTGGATATTCATGGGAACTGGTACACGCTGTCGTATACGCCGGTCAAGCACATCCCGAACATGCTCAATGGGTGACATGTCCGGTGAGTATGCTGGGCATGCAAGAACTGGGACATTCTCAGCTGCCATCTGCCCTGAACAATGTGAACCATGATTCATCCGTGAAGCGCACACCTCTCCAACGTGCCAGACGCCATCGAATGTGAGCATTTGCCCACACAAGTCTGTTACGGCGACGAGCTGGAGTCAGGTCAAGACCCCGATGAGGACGACGGGCATGCAGTTGAGCGTCCCTGAGACGGTTTCTGACAGTTTGTGCAGAAATTGTTTGGTTGTGCAAACCAATTGTTCCAGCAGCTGTCTGGGTGGCTGGTCTCAGACGATCTTGGAGGTGAACCTGCTGGATGTGGAGGTCCTGGGCTGGTGTGGTTACACAAGGTCTGCGGTTGTGAGGCCAGTTGGATGTGCTGCCATATTCTCTGAAACGCCTGTGGAGACGGCTTATGGTTGAGAAATGAACATTCAGAATAGAATAGAATAGAATTCAACTTTATTGTCATTGCATATGCACAGGTACAGGGCAACGAAATGCAGTTTGCATCCATCCAGAAGTGCTTTAGTGATATAGATATATTACAATATATATTAGCAATAATATAGATATGTGAGTATATTACAGAAATGGGTCTATTATGGTATGTTATAATGTACACGGTATGAAGTATGTTGTGAATATTCTATAACTATAAGTATGTACAGGCTGTAGTGAGTACAAGCTATGTACAGGATATGAACAGGATATAAATATGAAAAACTATACAGAATATGAAATAAATAACTTTACAGAATCTGGGATATACAGCTATACAGAAATGGGAACTATGCAAGTTGTAAACAGTTGTAGGATTAAAGATTATCGAATGTACAGAATGATTATTTACACAGAGCTATACAGTAGTGCAGTTAAGATAAGTGAGGGTGTAGATAGTTTCTACAGAGGCTATATAAAGTGCTACAGGCGGGCGACAGATCTGGTTGACATTCCTGCTGTCAGCATGCCAATTGCACGCTCCCTCATTGCTTGTGGCATCTGTGGCATTTTGCTGTGAGACAAAACTGCACATTCCAGGGTGGCCTTTTGTTGTGGGCAGTCTGAGATACACCTGTGCACTACTCATGATGTCAGATCAGCATCCTGATGTGGCACACCTGTGAGGTGGGATGGATTATCTCAATATAGCAGATGTGCCCACTACCACACATTTGGACTGATTTGTGACCACTGTTTGGGAGGGATGGTTATATTGTGTATCTGGAATGAATTTTAGGTCTCTACGTCCATCCCATGGGGAATGGGAGCAAAAACAAAAGTGTTGCGTTTATATTTTTGTTGAGTGTATGTTGTCAGTATAAATAATAGCAGGTGGAAACATAGTTTTAATAAACAGCTCCATGAAGCATTCTTATCACTTTGACCTTCGGATCAATCTATTGACATTGAAGGAGAGGTCAGAGGTGAAATATGTTATTTGAAATCTTTAAATGGTATTTTCTATGTGTTGACAATACACACAATACTTGTAAAAATCTCTTCTTTTTTTTTTGTCAATTTTCAACCAATAAATCATTGGGTTGACCTCGGAGATCTTGTTGGATGTAAGCCATCAGAATTCATTTAAATCTTTGTGAGCTGCCATGTTTACAGACAGTATGATATGCAAATGCTTAAAAAAACATGACCTCTTTGGCAGAGGTAATTAAAAAGAATGTGTACCAGCGATATAGTAGTAGTCCTGAGCCAGACCACGCCCATCTTCATACATGACCTTTAATAAACACCTGCAACAGTTTTACACAGCTGCAAAACTACTGTACTGACAGATTCAGTCCACAGAACATAAACATATCTTCACAGGACAGCCTGACAATATTATCATCTGATATTGGCCTAACACAGATATCAGCTTGTTCAACATTACACAACATAATGCAGAAAAACATGCCAGGGGTTATTCCGAAAGTGTCATCAAACAATGGTCATCACACAGTTTGAGCAGGAGAGCAGCTCCAACTCCTTGCTTGCAGCACTCTCTGCGGCACATCGCAGAGTAGCATCACAGCCGCGCAGGTGATGAGTCAAGTGCGGTCTTTACATTAAGTTGCGAACTAGCTTGTGACATAATGACCCCATCATTTTCTCTGCTCAGTATAACTCAGTGTGTGGACAAACAGTATCTGTGCATTTATACAACAAATATCTGCTAATAAGCTAATATTGTATCCCCCCAAAACCATAAAAGATGCCAAAATCATTCATTCGGGCTCTAATAAATACCATTCAATACACTCCAAACCACCTTTGTGGTTATCCCTGCTACCCGAGGTGTCCCCTATGGCCCTGATGCCATACACACCAACAGGCAGTCCAACTTAAAAGAACACAGCAGGTAATTAAATATATTTTTTGCAAATGACAAACTGTTCATGAAATGGTTTCTCGGGAGCAGCAGGGGGTCTTAGAGGGAGCATGCGGGGGTCCAAATCTGAAAAAGTGATAGCTTAATCTCTGTACTCTGAAAATTTATTGGAAAATATGTGAATACAAAACGTTTATTCTGTATTTTGTGTTCAGAGATTGCACTGCAAGGAGTGTCCCATGAGACATATTATTCTAAATTGGGACGCTGTATCTCTTTTGAGGTGCCTGACATAAAAAAGCTTCCTCACTTTCCTTGTTGCTTTATACCAGAAGCTCTTGCAGTTTCATCCAGCGTCTGTTTCTCAGAATGATTGTGTAAGATAAACTCTCTCTCTATTTTCACACTGATTTCTAATGGCAGAGACAAAGGGCACCTTTCAGAGAACAGCTAATGGGCAGCAGCACGGCACATAGACTTAATGCTGATGCTTTTAGTACATGCTGCCTCAGCTCTAGTTGCCTGATTGCACGGACACCTCTGCCTGAACAGTGTCTTATTTGGTTTTATGTTATTAACTACTAATTAGAGGGAAAAATGATTGTGTTACAGCGCTGGAGACTTCCACCATTAGCTGAGCACTGAGCTGGGCTGAATTGCACAAGAATTTTTGTCACATATCAAAGTCCCCTTTGATGAAAAATGAATTTCACATTTCTTGATGGGTTTTGTATATCAGTCTTAGTTAATGGTTTGAAGACCAGTCATGGTCCAGCCTACATAATGGTAATGTTTAATCCACGAGAAGGCACTTTTCTGTGAAGTAAAAGGTATTTTGTGTCTAATATCATATAGAACTAGTTTTTTAATGTACCAATATGTTACCTGAATAACTTAATAATTAAACAAATTATTCAGTACAAGTCTTGCAAAATGTTGGCTAAAGGACTTTCTCTGTTATGGACAATATGGGTAAATGGCTTTCTCCCAGCAATTAGAGGCATCCAGGCTTTGAGGTAACAAAGCAGGCCAAAGCCACCATGCTTCACAGTTACCATAAGGTATTGCAGTTACCAACGGCAATACCTTATGTCACACCATGTCTTTCCCCCAAGAAAAACTACAGATTTCTGCTTGTGTCTTTCAGATTCATTCATGTGTCTGTATTTTTATGCACATATACTGTACACACTATTAAATGAAAAAGAAGGTAGCATGGGCAGTAGATCAAAGACAGTTATAAATTATCAGTCATTATTCTCTTATTGACTTTGGGAGAGAAAGCCTCCAGGTGGGGGTGGTGGGGCATAAAAGGACGGTTTCTTTTAACCTATGTCTTTCTGAGTTTCTGAGAATGTTGCCTTGCCAGTATCCTGCTGTTTAAACCCAAAAATAAAATTTCACCTTAGGCCCAGGAGGCTCCTCGCCTGACTAACAGTGAATCACAGCAGCAGTCAGCCATGTAAATAAATTGGGATTACTGCTCTGCCTGAGGCTTACCTCGAGAGAGCACATGTCTGAGAAACAGTCATCTCTCAAAACTGATTAATTCTGTTCAAATATGACAAAGGATTTCCTCTCTGAGACAAGCTGAGAACAGCAAGAGGCTCAAGAGGGGCCTGACTGCATATCTGTATTAAACTCACATGCAACCATATACCCTGCCTGCTGTAAAGAGCTGCCTGTTGATGGCTGCCCCACACAAACACACACACTGGGGGAACAGGGAAGGTACAAAAGGTGGGTTACTCTACAGTGGTCCTGTCTTTTGTTAGGTGAAGATACAGGAGGGACAGGCCACACAGGCCACACAAAGGAAAGAGACAAGGCCTTTCTATCTGTGTCTGCAGCACTCACCTGCACAGGTAGAGGAGGGAGATCTGCGGAAGGCCATTTCACCAACTCTGTTACTGAAGCAGAGACTCGTTTCCCATAAGTTCCCAGTCAGCCAGTCAGTTAACCATGCTGTTTTGCAGAGAGCAGCAGGTAAGAGGAAGAACAGCAACACTCTGACTCAGTAGTACAATCCTAAGCTCTGATGAAGCTTAGCTCTGATGGGATAATGCTCCTCTCCAACTGGCTGGCAGGGCGACAGAAACTCTGTAGCTCAGCTTATTGTGTACACTTGCTTAATGCACTGTACACCAGGCTCATGGGTAAGAGACCAGCTGGCTGATTGGGTGTTTATAGCCCCGCATACTTGAGCGGAGATTATTGGGGCATCAAATGTGCAGTAATTACTGTGCCTTCTGTTTAGATTTAGCTGCAAACCTGTGGTGTCTTAAAGGACTTAAGACCTGAGAGAGGCATCCTGGGACAAATTAAAATTATACAAGGAGCAGAGAGCGCGATAGTGACAGTTCGCATTAGGAGCAGCACATACGGACTTTAGGTGCACCTTCAACAGGGCAATAACAAGTCCAGATATTACTAGCTAATTATAGAGCAAGAATAAAGAATATATGTTCAAGCAAGATTGTGAAAAACAGCCCTATACCTTTATATGTGCACTAGGTTGAAGTGTAAAAGAGTCCTTTGCGACATTTAATTCCCTTTTGTCATTTTAATCGTGACATGGAGATGAGTCAGGTGTTATCACTTGTGGTACTTGTTTATGAGTCGCAACAATTTTATAGAAGTGGCCTGATTTTGATCTTTTTAAAATTTTTGTACAGTTTTAATGAGGTTGAAAGTCAGTATGTTTAAATATTTGCAATGGCCACATTTACACATCTCTCTTAGGCCAGTTTTTTAGTCATTTCTTTGACTGGCTCCATAGTGTAGTGGTTTATAAATTCACCTAACAAACAGTAGTTCTCTAGTTTGATCCTGGGAGAAGGCACAACTATTTCTGGAGTTGTGTCAGGAAGGGCGAAAAAAAACCAGTGAAAGTAGAAGCCTTCAGATATGGCTCTCCATGTCCTTCTTGAAGGACATTCAAAGCTCTTCTTTGGATATTTGTTCCTTGGTATGTTAAGGTTCTGGGGAGGCCAATCCATGACTGATAGCATTGCATGTTGTGTTTTCTCTCTCCAGGTATGCTTCTACTCAATTTCCGGTGTGTGCACAGTGTGCAGTGTGATTTACAGATCTAAAATTTGATCTGCATTCACAGTTCCATCAAATTCAACACCATTGGCTCAAATGCTACTTGTGTTTCCCTAAGCTCAAGAGGACTGGTTGGCTGGTTGAGAGGGTCATGGCAAATGTGATTATATAAATATGATAAATATGATAAATGTTGGTTTGTAAAAAAAATTGTTATGCTACGTTAGGGCTTTTTGGTTGTTGTTTGTGTTAGTTTTCCCCTTTTTATGTGTCTCCTATATCAATATATACTCTTGTGTGTCGCTAGGGGACGTCAGTTATGTTATGTTAACATTAGCTGTGTTTTTCTTTGCTGGCCTGATTTTGAGTGGGTCCTGTTTAGTAGCTACTTTTTCCAATTTGGATTTTATGGCCATTTTTACAATTTCTTCATTCGATTAAAATCAAAATGACTAGCTACACCTTTGTCTTTGACTTTCAGCTTTTTCTCAGGTCTTCTCTGCATCTCTCATGTTGTGCGTCAGGTCTTATACTCACTGCTGTGGAGGTTTTTTTGGGGGGCGGGGGGCTGTCACTTCTTTTTTTGTCCTCCAGTTATCCAGTTTTCTCAGAAAAAAGAACATACTGCACACTGTGATGTGCAGAACCACCTTGTTAGTGCAAAAATAATTTTTATTCCTGTCAAACTATTTAGCTGTGATTCAGCTAAATAAATGGGACCAAAGTATCTGTTTTAATCACCACGGTTAAAATGGGATTTGCATATCAGTAAAAGCATATATTTCGACCTTACTGCTTCTCTATTTCTTCTCTTGGAAAGTAATTAATTAAATAAATGATCTAATTAGCTACAGGTTTGTGTGTTACACATTAAACTTCCTCCTGCTTGGCCTCTCTCCTCAGTGACTAATTGTTCTACCCGATGGTAACTGATGCTAAATACAGATAGAGTGCGAGAAGCAGCATCAGGTTGCACACACACATGCATGCACGCACTAACACACACTTTCATGCACCCTCGTATTCTGTCAGTAAAAGTATCTGATGTGGCACACTGACACACACGTGTGTGTACTCAGACACAACTCCACGTTCATTCTCCAGTTACAGAGGGTACAGATATGTTCAGGGCGTTAAATATTAAAGGCTGTAATTTTAACGGCTAGGTGTTGTAATCGTGGAAACCGGTAAAAGGTCATGTTCAGACTACAGACTGTGGTTATGTGGTTGACCATTTGGCGAAGCAATGTAAAGTATACAGGTACAGGGTGTGAAGCTAATATATGTAATATATAATATTTTGGCCTACTGTTCTTTACAACATTGCTTTAGTTCAGTTGTCATTTTGTTATAATATCTATAATATTTCAGTCAGGTTGAGGTCTGAACTTTGAGCTATTTCTTTTCTTTTTCGGCATTTCTGTTGCAGATTTTCTGCTGTGCTTGGGATCATTGTCCAAGGTTTATCAGCCTCACATTTGACTCAAGAATTCTTTGTTATCCAAAGAAGTTAACTGTCGACTCAGTGACTGTAAAGTACCCAGCTCCTGTGGCCACAAATCAAGCCCAAATCATGACCTCTTCACCACCACGCTTGACATTTTTAATCAAGTATTTGTGCTGTTAGGCTGTATTTTGGTTTTGCCAAACGTGGCACTGTGCATTATGGCCAACCAATCTCCAATCTGTTCAAATGACATTGCTCCAGAGTTCTTGTGGTTTGTTAAGATACAACTTCTCTTTTTCCAGAGAAAAGAGGCTTTCCTAGTCTTTCTTTGATTGTCATGATCTTTAACATGCTGAGGCCTGAAGAGTCTGAAATGTAGCTCTTGAATTTTTTGCAGTTTCTCTTAAGGGGAATTTCCTGGGATCTCCTCTCCTGGTAAGATTGTGGTATTGTGTTAGCACACACCAGAATGGTCCAGATCAGCAAACTGCTATTTAAACCTTGCCCCTATTTAAGCGATTTCTTGATTCGGTTGGTCTGGAAGATTCTTCTGCCAGTATCCCCAAGAAATACATGTGTAAAATGCAGTAATATTACAAATGGTTTGGTAATTATTTTGTTTACCTATCATGAAATTTCATTTCACATCTAATTTTTCAAAAATGTACACTACAGTGGCAAAAAAGATCAAAAGTAAGCGCATGAATGGAGACATCTTCGACAGCTAACATGTACTCTTCACACTCACACTGCGAATTCAGAGAGAAAGCATCAAATCTATATTTATGCCCTTCAAGCCACTTCAAAACACCCACCACAAACAGAGTGAATCACACCCACACATCATAGGCATATACATGCACATACGGTTTAACAGCATTTACATTAACATAGTTGTGCATACACAGATATGTGCACATGTGCATGCACAAGTCACACACACACAATTATTTTAGTGCCTTTGCAGTCTTTAACCTTTGGTTCTACACAGCCCTACACACACTAATTATTTCTAATTAACCTCAAACCAGGTCCTAACCCTAATATAACCAGGTCATACCCTCACCCGATGCTCCTAAACTCCCACTGTTCCTCACAAAGATTATACAGGATCACACACATTCATGCACACAGTACGTGATGGCACGCAAGCATGTGCACGCACACACGCATACAGACAATGGAGTGATTTCCCCCGTTGTCTGATCTGGTTCATGTCTTCCTGGAGAGGAACAAGAGATAATAAAGAAAGAGAGGGAATCGATTCTAGATGCTCCAGTTCACTCCAGTTTCTTCCAGTTCCCTCCCACACCAACCTCACAGCCCTGTCACAGCCGAGGGAGTTATTTTGTAAAAGCTACAGTGCACATTTACCCTGGAAAAAAAGCTACTGAAAATCATTTAGTTGCTGTTTCAGAAGCAGAAATATGCCCTGTTGAAATACTTCTGACTGTTCTACAACTCGCAGCATTTATGTGAGGCAAAGCCTCTGTGATGTGATCACCATAATAGTGTGCTCATCAGTAAATTTGACTCGCTCTCGGTTTGTTAGAAAGCACGATACTGTATATTTAAAGCACGCTGATTTGCAGTGGATGGATTCAATGGATTCAAGCTTAAGCAGCAGAGTCACTGCATTGTTTCACTGTTCAGATCAAGCACTCAGGCCTATGCTGTTATCCTGGTGGATGCCAAACATGCATTTCCTCACTTGTTGAGAATATGACAAAGGATGACTCATCTAACCATACTGCTTCTTTCACCTCTCTGTGGATCTGTACCTATCGTTTTTGCACCACTATACTCTCAAAAGTGCATTCGCTGTTGTTACGAGGGGTTTATATATCCATCTATATTATCCCTCTATATTTAACATAATATAGAGAATTTTTGCTGACTTGGATCTGGTTCTGTGGTAACTTTATGACTCTCTCATCAAATTAAATGGTTTTCTGTTTTTTTCCCCTACATATTTACTATGAAACTAAAATTTGCTGCACTGATTTCTTTATCATAGAAAAAAATACACACATTTAGGTTTTGTTACCATTTCTGGTGAAACACTACAGTGTTTGTGAGTCCTGTCATCAGTGCTTCAACTATGAGGACCATCTTTGGACACAAGCCAGCAGACCACAGATGGGTTATATGTTTTTAATCAGAGTTACTAAAAACAAATGTAATCAATGTTTCACAAAACATAGGAAAGCTTAAGTTCCAGCTGTTTGCAGCAGTCCTGTGAGTTTGTTAAATACCTGCAACTTTGTAGGTTTACCTACAGCAAGAGAATCAAAGTGAGGGTTCCCAGAATTATTATTTATTCAGAATTATTCAGAATTCTGTTTAGCCAACAGACAAACAGGTGAGCTGCATACACAGTCGAATTTGGACTTTTTAAGTCATTTGTTACATAACAGCCATCCAGTTAAATAAAAAGATGTTTTTCTCTTGCAATTTTGATAGAAAATCAGGACCAACTGGGCTACAGCTCTTAAATACTACAGCTCAAGACTGAATGTTAATTATTTAAATGTACCGGCAATCTGAACATTTAAGTAGGATTATACTGGCACACTCTGAAGGTTTCTTGAAATGTGCAAACATGAATGGAAACAGTATATAAGGTAAAAAAAAAAAAAAAGCAGCCTTCAGGAATAAATGGTAAATGGCCTGTATTTGTATAGCGCTTTTACTACTCCCTAGTAGTAGTAAAAGGACCCAAAAGCGCGTTACACATTCAGTCATCCACCCATTCACACACTGGTGATGGCAGCTACATTGTAGCCACAGCTGCCCTGGGGCGCACTGACAGAGGCAAGGCTGCCAGACACTGGCACCACCGGGCCCTCTGACCACCACCAGTAGGCAACAGGTGAAGTGTCTTGCCCAAGGACACAACGACCGAGACTGTCAAGTTGGGGCTCGAACCGGCAACCATCTGATTACAAGGTGAACTCCCAACTCTTCAGCCACGATCGCCCAGAATACTTCTCAAAGCTTCTTGAAGGTTGTTCAATGCTCTTCTTTGGATGTTAGGTGCATTTTGATCTGTTCTCTGTCAAGATGATCGCATACTGCTTCAATAATCTTGAGGTCCAGGCTTGAGGGAGGAAATCCATGACAGTGTTTCACTGTGTGAATTTTTGTACAAGTATGCTGTTACTGCATTTGCAGTTTGGGATCACTGTCATGCTGATAAATGAACCCATTGCCAGTCAGATACTTTCCCAGTGGTAATGCATGGTGGACCAAACTCTGATGGTACTTTTCTGGGTCCATCAAGATTTTCATCAAGATTGGCTGCAATGCAACCCCAAACCATGACAGACCCTCCACCATGCTTTACAGATGGCTCTGGACACTCACTGTTATACCTCCCTCCTTGACCTCCTCCATACTTATAGACAACGATTTGGAGCACAACTTTCAAATTCATCACTTCGTAAGACCTGTTGTCACAGATTTTCAGTCCAGTTCTTGGATATGTCTTTGGTCAACATTGGTTGTTGATCATTGGTCATGACAATTAGCATATTAATGACCAAAAAACTGACCTCACAGCCCATTGTTCCTTCAGTGGTGCTAGTTTCTGTCATTATGCAAATGTACTGTTTATAAGGTTGGGGAAACCTGCAGTCAGCTGAAGAAGTCACTTGGATGAGTGACAAAACGTTTCTCCCACTGAAAACACTACGTCCAGATGAACAGAATCAATATAAGTATAATATGACATACCTCAGACTTTTCTTCCCTTTTTCCTCTGCTTAAGAACTGTTTACTGACAGCCACAATTTCTGATGAGGCTTCAATAAACAGTAAATAGATCAATTGAAGGGTCAGATGCATCTCTTAGGTCCTGTATCAGGTCTTTGCTGGATTTTGTTTTCCTGTTTCTTAAGGAGATGACTTTCATATATTGTCCATCTGCTGTAAATAGTTTGCAGGCCCACCACTTCTTCTACAAAGAAATGAGGGCTGGCTCAATACTTATGCACAGCACTGTGTAAAATATATTTTTGTTGTCCAAAAGAGAAGGATGGAGGAGACGTTGCACATAAAAGCATTGACGATTTATGTCTATCTGCAAGAATGCATAAGAAAAAAAACACTCTATTCAGTGAGCACCATTATTGTCTTGCTTCGATACAGTTCGTAGGCACACTAAAAACCTTACAAATTACATTACATAGAAAAAAGTCAAAAGGAGGAGGCTCATCTGTCTAATCCATTTAGAACCTCAACACTGTACATCACAAGGCATAAGCGTACTGCCATAAAGACTGAAAGAGATGTGTTCTTCGTGCAGTGCGCTTACTCCCACGACTCTGCTGAAATTTTGTTGGGGAAGACAAAGGAGATAAGGTGAGGAGGAACAGAATACATGGGATAACTATCAGGAAGGAAAAGGGGAGCTGAACAGGGAAAAATACAGGGAAAAAAGAGGAGCAGAGGAAAGGATGAGACTGGTTTCTATTTTGTCAAGCTTTGGGACGTGTAAATGTAGAGACAAGCTTGTGGTCTTGCGCCATCTTGTGGTAAAAGTGGACTTCCATCATTGAAGTACACTCACCAGACACTTTATTAGGCACATCTTGCTCATACTAAGTTGGACCGCCAGAACTGCTGCAATTCTTCATGGCATGGATTCAACAAGGTGCTGGAAATACTTCACAGAGATTTTTATCCATGGGCATGATGGAAGCTATTTGAATTCAGTAAACGTCTTGACATAATCCAGAAACCAGTTTGAGAGTTTTGACATGGTGTGTTATCCTACTCAAAGCAGCCATCAATAGATAGCATTGTTTAAAAGCCTGCCCGAGTGTACCTTAGTCGGTATTAAGGGGCCCAAAGTTTGCTAAAAATATATCCCCTACACCATTACTCTATTACCACTACCAGCCTGAATCGTTGACACAAGGCAACACAGATCCATGCACTGATGTATATTGCCAAATTCTCACCCTTTCATCCAAATGTTGAGGCACCAATTGAAACTCAGACCAGGCAACATTTCCCTGTCTTCTTTTCTCCAATTTTGGTGAAACTGTACAAACTCTAGACTCTGTTTCCTGTTCTTAGCTGATAGGAGTAGCACCTGGTAGGTTCCCCTGCTGCTGTAATCCATCTCCATCAAGGTTTGACATGACATGTTGTGCATTCAGAGATGCTCTTTAGCACACTTCTTGGCTGTAGTGAGTATTACTGTGAAAGGACATGACTTACATTGAACAGCACAAACACGTTTCAGTCCTTTTATTGTCCGGAATCAACGTCTACAGGCAATTACACGCACAAAAAGGCTTGATTATAAAACGTTCTTTCTGCTACAAAAAAAAAGAAGAAGAAGAAAGTTTTCCATCTTTCCAATAATGTTTTAATGCAAACTTTAAAAAAACACTGATTGTCAAACTACTGCATTTAACTTTCTTTTAGCTTTTATCTCCAACATAGATACATGGATACTACTGATATGGAAAGACAACACAATCCCACTTCCTGTTTATTTCAGAAAAACTGTGGAAAGACAAAAGTACATATTCATACAGTAAGCTGCAACTTATCTCTGTACATGGCTGTTATTTTAAACTTTAAGACAGCAAACAGCCATAAAACAGACTGAAACATGTTTTTAAGTCATTACATAATTAGAAGTTGGAAATTCCAGTTTTAAAGACATCGAACAGTTTTTCCTTAATGGGCAGCGCAAATAAAAACCACTTTCACGTATAAATAATAAGCCTCTCATCAAGCACAAAGTTGGATGTGTTATATTATTTGCAATCTCTGAAAAGGAGAATCTAACCATTTCAATAAACTCTTGCATACTAGTCAAATATATATATATTAAACATTTAATTACCTGGACACTGAAACACTACTAAAATACTCTGACCACATTTAAAACATTTTTTAAGGATGAACGTAAACATTGCAAAGATCCGTTTTTTACTGTTTGCTTCTGTTTTAAAAGCTTTCTTTTTAACTACTGCATTAAGTGGTGTCACTAAAGCAGACAGATTCAGTGCTTTTAAGTCTTAGGTCACTCCTATTTTGCATCTAAAAATGACACATTTGATGTTTGACATGGTCCATTGTGCAGTGAAAACAGTCATACCTGTATTTGGTTTATCTCTCCCCTTGGTCTGAATCATAGCATATAACCTTTAGCGCAAAGCTTTGCAGGAATGGCTCAGCAGATAAAATTTAAGTTAGTGACGTTTTATAGACAGTGACATCCCATTATTTAGCGAAATATCTCATTTCAGATGGTCTCAGCTCATTCGCACAGGCCTAGAGACTGATCAGGCCATCTCCCCCGGCAACCTCTAGTTGCTAGGCAAAACTGTGTATTTGGCAACCACTTGGCAAGTGGTTCCTGGAAGTTGGGGAAGGTTGCCAGGTGACATCAGCGCTGCACCACAAATCGTCCTTGTGATTGTTTTGGTCACTATTAGATTGCCACAGTCTCCCATAGCTTGCATGGAAGACAGCAATTTGTTTGCAAGCAGCCTTGACTTGAAAAAGCGCACCACAAACAGGAAACAGAGAAGGTTCACCTTCAAAGTAAAAGTTCTGCCTTACCACTGGAACCAACACATTTCAAAAGGCCCAACTTTTACTTTGAGGGCAAATGTGTTCCGTTTCTGGTTTGTGTTGCACTTTTAACAGTTTCACTACAGCTGGGTGAGCAGTTTTCAAGTGTTTGCAGACAAGTTAACATCTTCCTTGAAAAAGCAACCAGAAAGAGGTTTTTGTTGCAGAACCGTATATCTCTTTAAACCACTCTCAAAAACTTGTTGAGAACACGGTTTTCCCTCGTGACCAGTGGCTGTCTAATGGTCACCGACCAGTCTCTAGATGCCTAAAACACCACTTTCAAAAATACATTGTGTGCAAACATTTTAAATCCTTCTAGATTGTCTTCAGATTTTAAAGTCAAGAGTTTAAACTCTTCAGTCATTGACTTTTTTTTTTTTTTTCATGGAATACATCTTAGTAAGTCCTAAGTGGACCGTTTCTCCACACCCTGCTTGATTCCCAGGACCAGATGAACAAACCAGTTAATCTGAACCATCCAGCCTTTCTCCCTGCAGATCTCTATCTGGTCCAGCAGGTGGCGCTGTGCCTCATCTTCACTGCGGCCAACAGTCAGGGCCTCGCGGATGTACTCGATGTCCTCCTTACTAGTCAGCTGAGGCATCCCTGTTAATGAACCAAAAATAAGTGTCAAAGCATGAGCATGTCTTAGTTTCACTTCACTTTGGTATCAATATCTAAAAAGATTGAAAATCTGTTTAAAACTACTTGTCACCGGTGAGCCAGTCATACTCAAATTGGGTACAACTGGACCAACCTGTGAAAATGACACTATTATTATTGTTTTAATAACTGGGTGTTGTGGTATCAGGAGGAGATTGTACCAGTCATAAGCATCATGGAGAAAAGAATGATGAGCAGGTTGGTGTGATGCCGAAGGGCGAGGTAAGCCTTCACGCACACGTCCTGAAACACAGAGGATGTTCATATAGACAAATGTGACTAACTGGTGTTTGCATGAATCTGCATGAATTTAAGAATGGGACGTGTGTGTTCCTGCATCTATATTGTATTGACATGAAAAAAAGCACCTGGAACTTCTGGAAGTGGGGGCTACTTTTCTTTCCCGAAGTTCCCATAACATACAGGAAGTCTGGTGTGAGCACAAAGGGAACCCACTCCTTACTGATTCCCATGAAACTCTTGTAATTCCCCAGGATGTGACCAAAGTCGATGTGGAAGAGATTCCCTGCAGAAACACAAAGGAGGTCTGTTAGTGTGGTGCCACTCGAGTTTAATTTCTTTCTAAAAATATCCCATTTTTGTAATTATTTAATCTGTATTTTGTCTGACAGTGACGTGAAAACGCAGATGTAAGATTACCAGATTCAGTGATCATGATGTTGTCGTTATGGCGATCCCCAATACCCAGGACGTATGTAGCCACACAGTATCCACCACAGGAGTACAGGAACCTCTCCACAGCCTGCTGGAACTACAACACAGACAACAGAGTTTTTAATCATGTACTTGTATACGACAACATCCGGGCTGTAACCCATCCAGCTTTGATAAGTGAGCTTCACACTAATAGTGTAGCTGTTAAAAACATGCACAAGGACATTCAGCTCCTCATGAAGACCCAAGTTTAATCATCACGACTAATGCAATGGCTAAAGCCCTTACACTGACCTAAGCCTAACTTTATCTTAACCCTTTAAACCAAGTCTTAAATCTCAAAGAGGTCTTTGAAAGGGGTGTGGAAAAAATGAAACACCATCACTCTTACAGCCTAAAAGTGTATCAAAGATAGACTATTACACACTATGTTTTCTAAATTCTGTGTCAAATTTATTAATTTTCATCTTCAGTTTTCTTGAACAAATGACTTGCGTCACACAGTCTCTAGTTTGCATGAGCAGTTGTTATGAAAGCTCCAACACAGAATCTGCCCACTGGGAACATGCAGAGGCACAAACACACACTCACACGCGTGCGCGCGCGCGCGCACACACACACACACACACACACACACACACACACACACACACACACACACAGTGAGTGTATCTTCGCATCAGTCCTTGCTTCAGAAGTGTAGCTTTCTGACTGCCTGCATGTGATGCATTTTGGACACATCTGTAAATTGTAGCTTTAACAAATAACCTCAGTTACACTCTCGCCCAACAGACGCTGCACTATTAAAAGCCAAGTGAGCACACTCACTCACACACACAACAATACTGTTTTGGAAAGAGAACAGCCATAATTATACGGTGGCAGGTTAAATTGATGGTATGTGTGTGAGTCACTGCTGATAAACAAAAGCACCCAAGAAGCAGAAGAAGTCAATGCTAACTGAGCTAGATTAGGGAAGATTCGATTTGGGAAGACTTGTACTTACGTTATATTGACCCCTTTATTTGAAACTCTGGCCATATTTAATATGAGAATCAATTATTGTAACAGAGTTAATGCCAAAAGTGACAAAAGGAGTAACAGGTCCCCTTTAAGAAACTTTGACCTTGTAGTTACTGGAAACATAACTCGGTTTAAAAAAACCACGCAGAGGAAAAAGCGCAGACTGTGGGAGTGCAGGTGTCTGTGCTAAAAGTAGCGCACGTGGGTGCCATAGCGACAGGAAAAACTCTGACGGTTGCTTCCTTCCTCTCTCTTCCTCATTTCCTCTGATCTAATAAAGTCTGCAAAACTGGTCTTATCAACACAGTTACTTAATGCATGCATTGCGTGCAAGGCTTGTAACTAAAGCTTTGCTGATCAGCGACATGTAATCAAGTATAATGATGAATTGGAGCGGAGGTATCAAATATGGGGGACAGGGACCAGAATCAGCCTGACAAAGACTTCAATCCGGTCAGCTGGATTGCTTTGCGAAAATGGAAGTAGGGCATAAAAAAGTCCACCAATGGATTTAAAAAAAACTAGATGACAGCTTTGTAATGCCATTTGTTTTATTTGAGACTTCTACATCATCCGTGTGATTTTTTAAGCAATAAATTGCTTAAAAAAAAAAAATCCCAGCTGCACATCACTGAGCAGTGATGACCAGGAACGCGAGCAGCATGAAAAATCATCAAAGATGGAAAATACAGCATGAAAAACACAGTGACAGCAGTGGAAACTTCATTGTTTAGCACTTGGTTTACCTTCAGCTCTTTGCGTGTTAGGACTTCGCTCTTCACCGCAGCTGATTGACCACAGGACAAACAAGTGCAGCCCGCAGACCGGTTGTACTGCATATTTTTGACACTGACCCCATCTGACAACAAACACTCTCTGTAGGTAGTCAGGCTGTCCACGACTGCCCGCAGACTGTCTTCGTGCTACCCCCGCTCAAGCGTAAAACCATCATAAGCTGTCAGTGATACAGTACGTACCTTGTCCTCACTGACACACTTGTCCCGGAGCCACTGGTAGAGGATTTCATCTTTAAATGCGCCGGTGCTTCCCACAACACTCTGCTGGATGTTGGCGATGGTGGTGGCGTCCTTAACAATCTCAATCATGCCTACAGTGATGCAATAAAGACAGCGATGACACGCTATTTTGGATTTGTCAGGCTCACATGATCAGCCTTGGTTGTTATAAATGAGGGACACAGGATCTAATATGTTTTCTGTATCTCTGCAGGGAATAACCGACCTATCTTATTTCCAGTGGAGATGCAGCCGTACGGTAAAAGACAGAGATCCAGCGATTCAGTCTCCCAGATTGACTCCATGATCAGCAGAATCTGCAAAGAAGACAGACGGAGTGCTACAGAACTTTTCTTCTCATAACTCTCTCAGTCCTGTCTAAGGCTGAGCTGCTACACACCTGCAGGATGAGCATATCCTGTCTGAGATCATCACCGTCTTTGAAGATGATGCCTATGGGGTCTTTGGAGAGAGTGGTGGAGTCGGCCCGTTTGAACTGCAGCCACAGCGGCTTCTTCTTAGACGCCATCACTTTGCACTGCTCAATCTACATAAAGATAAATTGTTTTCATCAAAAATTCAGTCATTTATAGATACAATTCTGACGTCTCTGCCCAGAAATAAGCACTCATGAGAGCTGAAAGTTGTTCTAATTTCAGTGTTTATTGCAGGGTCGTGTTGATGTGTTTGCTCCTCACCAGCAGGGCTCCAGCTCTTAGTCCTGGATCATAAGGAACTCTGAAGCTCTCTGGCAGACCAGAGGACTGCAGATTCTCCAACTTCTGACGCAACTGAAACACCACTGAAAAACACACACTTCTTTCTTTACACGTCTTTTCAAGTCTTAGTGCAAATTAGAAGGTTTAGAATAGTCAGAGTAATATCGACACATCAAAAAATAAAAAATAAATACACATCTGACCATACAGTACATACATGCAACCATGTATTCATACAACAGACATGCTTTACACATGCTTAGATACAAATGCTGGTGTTAACCACAGAAAGTACAACCCAGAATAAACTAGTGAAGAATGTTTAGCAAAGAAAGGTAACCGTAGACATTTAAAGCAAAGGTTTGGGGTGCAAACCTCAAAAGTGTGATATTCTGTTGATAACAGAATAAATAAAACCAGTGTGGAAGAAAAAGTCAGCAGGTTCACTGTATAAGCAGGACCAAAGCCTTGGAGGGTTTGTATTTAAAACTGAAACCATCTATCCATCTTCTTCCACATATCCACTTTGGGGTTTGCAAGGGCACTGGAGCCTATTCCAGCTGTCATAAGACAAAAACTGAGCTTACACCCTGGGCTAACACAGAGAGACAACCATTTTTTATTATTATTAATCCTTTATTTATCCAGGTAAAAAATCTCATTGAGATTAAAAATCTCATTTCCAAGAGAGACCTGGCATCATAGCAACAAAAGTCACATACCACATAGGTATCTAACATTTAAAACAAATACAATATCCCATACAAACATGTGTAAAATATACAATAACAGATCAAATTAAGAGTACATTAAAAATAATCACACTGAGTAAAAGAGCTGTTCTCTCGTTCCTTTAAGACAGACTTAAACTCTCCCAAGGTAACCAATTCTGATAACTTCAGTTCCTTCTGCAGATTATTCCAGGAAGCAGGGGCAGCGTATTTAAAAGCCCTTTTCCCCAATTCTGTTCTGATTTTTGGGACAATCAATTGTATGATTTTGTTCGAACGAAGGTTGTATTGGTTGTGGTTTTTACACATATAAACACATAAATAAGATGGAACCAGCCCAAGGAGAGATTTATAGATAAAAATCAACCAATGGGAGAGTCTGCGAATATGCAAAGATGGACATTTAGCAGCAGCATACAAAGAACAATGATGTACACGATTTCCATAGCCAGTAATAAAACGTAAAGCACAATGGTCCACAGTATCCAACCTCTTTAGGTAGTGGGCAGGTGCATTCATAAAAAGCAGGTCACCATAATCCAATAAAGGTAAAAAGGTTGCACGAATCAAATGTTTTCTCACTTGGAGGGAGAAACAGGATTGGTTTCTAAAAAGTAACCTAGTTTTAATTTTAACTTCGACACAAGCCTTTGAATGTGAGTCTTAAATGACAAATTCTGATCTATAATGATCCCTAGATACTTGTAAGATGTGACCATTTCAATTTCAGATCCTTGAATTGTTTTAATCTTAGGAGACGTAGCTAACAACTCTTTGCCATTTGAGAATAACATGAACTTGGATTTCTCTGGATTTAACACCAACTTAAGTTGAGTTAAATGGGACTGAACGACATCAAAGGCAGACTGCAGAAATTGCAGAGTTTGTGCTACTGAAGGGGATGAACAATAAATGATTGTATCATCTGCATAAAGATGAAATGCTGCGTTTGACAAATTATCACAAAGGTTGTTTATGTAAAGAGAAAATAGCAATGGTCCTAATATGGAACCCTGTGGAACTCCTTTGGATACTGGGAGAAAAGAGGAAGAAGACCCAGCAGCACGGACACACTGTTTTCTTGCTGACAAGTAATTTGAAAACCAACTTACAGCATTTACAGATAGACCAATATTGTTTAGACTATTTAATAAAATAGCATGGTCAACTGTATCAAAAGCCTTTGACAAGTCAAGAAAAAGAGCAGCACAGTATTTTTTGCAGTCCATTGAATCAACAATGTCATTAACCACTTTAATAGCAGCAGTTATTGTGCTGTGTTGTTTTCTGAATCCTGACTGATGTTGGGAAAGAACTGAATTTTTGTCCAAAAAGTCTTTCAGTTGTTCACTAATGAACTTTTCTAGAACTTTTGCTAGAACACACAATTTAGATATGGGCCTGTAATTATTAACATCTGAAGGATCACCTCCTTTCAGCAAAGGGAGAACATAGGCAGATTTCCATATTACAGGGATCTCACTGTTCGAGAGGCTAAGATTAAAAATGTAAGTTATCGGTTCTGCTATAAAATCTGCAGCCAACTTAAGAAAATAGGGATCAAGTTGATCTGGTCCTGCAGATTTATTTAGATCCAACAGATTTAAAGCCCTATGGACCTTAAAAACATTTAGTGGAGAAAAACTGAAGGGTTGGACCACAGATTCAGTTTGAGCAGTTGCAGAGAGAGCCTCTTGTTGATTAAGCTGTTTTAAATCTGGATATAAAGATTCAAATAGAGATCCTGAAGAAACAATATGCTCATTAAAGCAGTTTAGAATGTCGCATTTCTCTGTTAAAGTGCAGGAGTCTTTTACAACAAAAGTTGGCATCTCGTTTGTAGTTATGTCCCCATAAGAAGATTTTATTATTTTCCAGAATTTTTTAGGATCGTTCAAATGTTTAGTAGTTTTTGAAAGATAGAATTCTGATTTGGCCTTTTTAATTAAGGAAGTTGAACGGTTTCTGAGCTGTCTAAAAATCAGCCAATCCGCTTCAGATTTAGTTTTTCTGGCCTTAGCCCAGGCAGCATCCCTTTTTTTGAGTAGACTAGAGAGCTGAAGAGAAAACCAAGGGTTGTTTCTGCATTTTACTCTAAATTTGCGGATAGGGGCATGTTTATTTATAATTTTGATAAAAGTATCATAAAAATAATTCCATGCCAGCTCAAGATCAGTTATCAGGTAAATTCTACTCCAGTTATAGTCCCATAAATCATGAAAGAAAGCTTGCTCACAGAAATGCTTAAAATCTCGTTTAAAAGCTATCTGTGGCCTTGATTTTGGGAGCTTCGATTGCCTGACTACAGCTACCACACAGTGGTCACTGATATCATTTGCGAAAACCCCAGTGTGAGAATATTTATACGGCATATTAGTTAAAAATAAATCAATAAGTGATGACTTTTCTGGGTATTTAAGATTTGGACGAGTTGTGCTGTAAATTAGTTGTGTGAGATTATATGAATCACACATGGATTTAAAACTGTCTGAGGCAGAGGACAACCAGTCCCAGTTGAAATCTCCGGCCAGCACAATTTCATTAAAATTTAAAGTAGATTTTTTACTAAGTGAAACTAAAGCCTCACTACTAGCTGAGGGGGGTCTATAACAGCCCACAATGGTAATAAAATAGCCCTTGAAAAGTTGGAGTTTGAGGGCAAGAAGTTCAAACTGCTTACAAACAGATACCGATGAATCGACAGTAACATGGAATTTGCTTTTTACATAAATTGCAACACCGCCACCCTTTCTGGGGCGGTCGCAACGGAAAAGATTATAGCCCGTTATTGCAATGTCTTTGTCAGTAATTGATTTAGTAAGCCAGGTTTCTGATAATATAAGAATATCAGTATCTAACTCTTTCATCCAAAATTTCACAAACTCAAGTTTGGGAAGAAGACTTCTGACATTTAAATGAGTGATACCAAGACCTGTTCGAGTTTTGAAATCACAAGGAGTACTTAAGCATTTGCAGTCTGGACCGGGATTAGGTTGCACATTTCCAGATAAAAGAAGCAGAAGAACAATAAAACATTTTCTTTTCACAGATTTTTTTTGTAGGATTACAGACTGATTTCTCTTAGTGCCCGATCTCTTCACGCCTAAACGCAGTTTACTGTCGCCAGTTAACCTAACAGGCATGTCTTTGGACTGTAGGGGGAAACCAGAGTGCTCTGAGCACGTGCAAACTCCACACAGAAAGGCCGGCAGGTTTGAACTACCAGCTCTCTTACTGTGAGGTGACAGGGGCATCCACAAAGGAGTACCACTAAATTACTTTAAAAAAAATAAGCAAATAATGCACGTTCATGCTACACGATATAGGCTCATATCAGTGCTTCTGTTTCTGCTCCTCACCTTGTGGCGTAACATCATACTTGTCTGCAGACATGGTCTTGATCTCACGGGTGACTTTCTGCAGAGCCTCTGTCATATCCACCTGCAAGCATCAGGACTTTCTGTCAAAGATGTGTTCAAACCCAACCCCCCAAACACCTTCTTCTTCAACACAGCCTGAACCTTTCTAGGCAGCTTTCTCGTCATTTCATTAAGAAGTCTTCGGCAAAGCTCTTCTTTGGTCAGCTGCTTTTTGTTCCATTCTCTGTAAAGATTATCCCAAATTTGGACTCCGTAAGACATGCTGCCACCAGTGTTGATTTTGCTGACCAACAATTTTTTGTCACAATTTTCATCAATGACTTCTTTTCCTCTGATGAAAAGAAAAATGATATCTAAATAAAAGTGAATGCACGAGGACAGAAACCAGCGAATAAAAACGAGATGAAATAATTCTGAACGGAAAATTCCAATCAGAACTATTAAGTTGTCTAGAAAGGCGGGACAAGTTTGGAAGTGATCCAATCAGAAGTAATCACCACGTGCAGTGAGGTTAGACATGCTCATTTGATGTGCCCCCAGGATCAGTACAGCTGGTTCACACTGTGTCTCATGAAAACGTCACAAAATCTCAACGCTTGGGAGGAAGAGATGAGCAGACATATGGAAACATTTCACATGTGACATCAAGGAAAATTAAAAAGCTTTGAAAACCGTGTTAAGTCTACTCTAATTATGACTAAAACTACATTTAAATTTGCTGTCAAAGTTATTGATGGTTGCCCCTAATTTTCCCTTCTTTAAGAATGGCGTCTTCACAGCCTGCCCTTCAGACCATGCGTATCACATTTTCACAGTACTATACAATTGTGGAAACATCTATAAATAGGGCGTGTCACCTGCTTCCGGAAGTCCTGCAGCATATTTTCACCACAGCCTCTGAGGTAGGCCTCCAGGAGGACAGCGTACCTCTGCTGGTAGTGCTTGGACTGAGCGATTTCACTCCGCAGGAACCAGAAGAGAAAATGACCGATACGCTTACTCTGCAAAAGAAAAACAAAAGGTGTTGTTTAACTTGACATTTTTTTGACTGCAGTTATTGTGCTAGTAAAACACACACACACACACAGAGCTGAAATGACATAACACAGGCAGACACATGTCTGCTTACCCTCAGAGCTCTCTTCAGCAGGAACCTGACTAGAGCGCTGTCATGGTAGGGCTCAAACTTGACTGCCTGCAGGACACACAAACACATAAACAAAGCAGCTAACATGATTTCTGATGATAGCACAATGTGTGTCTACAACAAGCCTGTGTGACCTCTGGTGTTGTGCAATGCACAAAAAGGAAAATGAAACATTCTTCCTACTCCAAAGCACGTGGTGGTGGGCTTTCTAACAACATCACGCTCTCTTCTCTTTGTACATGTTGCCGTTGGGATTAATTTTTAGAAAATACAACATCTCCTTTCACTGTTATGCTGACGATATCCAGATTTATTCACCTTTGAAATCCAACGTGTCCGCTTCTTTGCAACCTCTGTTCAACTGTTTGCATGAAGTTAAAATTTGGTTATCACATAATTTTCTTACATTGAACGAGAATAAGACCGAAATCTTTGGTAGTCTTTGGTAGTCACACTCCGCTAGACCAGTTAGCTGATGCCCTTGGCCCTCTCGCTAGCATCTCTCGCTCGCTGTAAGAAACCTTGGAGTGTTCCTGGATGGCTCTTTTAAACTTGAGAAACACGTCTCCACTGTGGTAAAAAACAGCTTTTGCCAGTTGCGTCAGATATCCAAAGCAAAGCCGTTCCTTCCTTTAAAGGACCTTGAAAAGCTTATCCACGCATTTATCACATCCAGATTGGACTACTGTAACTCCCTCTACTCGGGCCTCCAACACTCTTCTCTTTACCGGCTTCAGTTACCGGCGCGTCTTTTAACAGGTACGAGAATATATGAACGCATAATTTTAGCCAAATTACATTGGCTCCCTGTTAAATATCGCATAGATTTTAAAATTCTTTTATTCACTTTTAAAATTCTGAATAATTTAGCGCCCAGCTATCTTTCTGAACTACTCCACTTATACAATCCCAACAGAGCACTTAGATCATCCAATCACAGGCTCCTAGCACAACCTAGGTCTCGAATGAAGTCGAGAGGTGACCGGGCCTTTGTAACCGTGGCACCTAGACGTCTTAAAACTTATCTTTTTACTTTGGCTTTTGATTCTAACTAGTTGGCTGTTGTGTTGTTACCTATTTTTTGTTGTCCTGTTTTATTGTTTGTTTTAATTGTCTCATGCTTTTACTGACTGTGAAGCACTATGGTCAACACTGTTGTTTTAATATGTGCTATATAAATAAATTTTGATTTGATTTGATCATCTGCCAGGTGAAGTTAGCAGGCTGTGTGCACACATTTATACCAGAAGAACTGCCTTTTAACAGAGGCTACAGTGTGTTGGGAAGCAGCATGGACTGGCAGTAAAGCAAGTGCAATGAAAACACAGAAGTAACTGTGCTCCAACATAACTGCTATTTAAATGTTTAGAAAAAGAGGCAGCGAGTGGTTTAAAAAGGACTGAATCCCTTTTTTTTTAGCATATTGTGAAGCATCATGGAAACAGTGTATGTAATGTGTATTCTTTCACGTTCACCCTACAAAGACTTTGACACATGCATGTTCTGGAGAATTTTGATGGTATAATATATTCCACAGATCAGTGAGATGTCATAACTGCATTTAGGAAGATGTCTTTCTCCTAAAAGGCTCTTTTGTTGGCCACGGCTGACGACTGATACAGTATCGCTCATGCAAAGCTGACTGCAGAGTCAACTAAACTCACAGCATGAAACAGTGAATCAGACAGAGTGAGAGTGTAAATGCAAAAGAGGCTTGGTCCTCTCGAGCTAATATTTATCCGACCAGTCAAATGTTAGTGGTTACACATTTGAAATCAACAATAAACAACTGTAACAGCAGCAGAGTGTGTGCTCATCAGCACCGCATCATAAACTCACAACAACACAAAACTTGGCAGCAGCAATGTAAAGCAGGCAGTGTGTGTTTTTGTTCACCAAACAAACTGCCAGCGTAGGATTAAAGTGTAGCATGTCTGCGCTAGGCTATGCTAACCAGCGTCACATAGATACCAGAGCCTGAATCTGACACAGGAAACGAATGTCCAACTCTAAAGTGCAAACAGTCTCACATTATCGACACATCAACACAGAAACTGTAAAAGATCAACTTTAGCATTCAGCAACATTTTAAAAAATGCATTAGATTGATTGTTTTGTAAGCAAATGTGGTTTCAGCTGCCAAAAGAATACAGCAGGATACAAAATGTACCATCTGTTTCCTGGTTGTAGATGGAGGAAAGAAAAGTTCTGTGCAAGTACAGCGAGTACATGTTAGGTATGCAAATGTTAGCGGCAGATAACAGCTGATTTTAATGCTGGCCCACGTCAGTCGATGACTCAGCAGATACTTTTACAGCCTTCTTCGATTACAATTGGAGACTCTCACATAGGGCGCCACTTTATTAGGTACACCTCACTAGTGTCAAACTGGACCCATTTTTGGCTTCAGGAGTGCCCTGATGCTTCATGGCACAGATTCCTCTGTGCTGAGACCTTACACCCTCCCTCCATCTTTAGCTCTGAATGCACATGTATAGAAAGGTAGGAAGGTCCTAGAAAAGAGCTGATGGCTAATTCTGTGACTGAAGTGGTTCTTACTCAGATTAACCAAATATTATTTATATTAAAATAAAAGGAAAAAAGACAGGGTGTACCTGTACAAGCTGGAGAAGATATCGGAGCACATCATCATCCTCCAGCGTCTCCAGCTTCCTGACAGCCATTGAGCGAACCTGTGCATCTGAGTAGTGGCAGTCAAGCAGCTGCATGGCCAGGCCAACATCCAGACCACTGCAAAGCAATGTTATGGTGAAAGGTGATACGACATTGATCCTAAACACAGTACAGTGGCAGTTTGAAACGCTCTTGTACCTGGTGTCCCATGCGCTGCTGCGCTCCAGCAGTCGATGCGTCGCCAAAACATCTTCCTGTTTCCCCCATCTGACTGAGCCCAGCAGCTTTGGGTAGGCTCTAAGGGCAAGGCATTTGTTATAAAATTATATTTTCAGTACTTTGGGGCAAAACATTACTTTATTGTCGTTTTAATTTAAAAGGACAAATAAAGAAATAAATCAGTACCTGGGGTCACGCATACATTCGTGTCTAAAGTGCCACAGCAGCTCTTTGTCCTCAGGGCTGAGGGGATGTAGGGGATCGGTACCTACAATGGCCTCAAACTGCTTTTTCAAGTGGTTTGGCATCTCTCTCTGACCCCGCTCCCCTCCCTCTGCGTCCTCACCCCCAACAGCCCAGTCCCGGCCCACATCCCGGCTCTTGGGTAGTACCACAGGGTAGCAGTATTTGTCCAGCAAAATGGCAATGGCCATGGAAGAGGCCTTGTCTGGGTTCGTGGCTGAGGTGAGCTTGTCCGCGTTGATGCTACTGCTGCTTTCCTCGCTCTTTTCTGGCATTTTCCACATGTGGAGGATAAACTCCCCCTGGCGGAGCAAGGAGCGGTGATCGATCAGGAGCAGGTTCACGTAGTACAGGAGACGACTCTTGGTCTTTCCTGAAAGCCGGGTGAACACACAGAATAAAGCATTGCTCTGTAGATTTTCAACATGCGAAAGAACAGAAAGGGAGAGGACTTTACCATCAAGACAGCTGCTTCCCGCTGTACTCTCTTGATAAGAGCTTCCTTTGGAATTTGGGATCTGGGGTTGCTTCCCACAGATCACCTGGGTGGGAAACGTAGAACCATTATGTAACAAAAGTACAATAGTTACAGCTTAATGATTATTTATTCTACCAACAAACAGAGAATGATAACAGCACCAGAAAGAAATTTCTTAGATTACCTGGAGGTTAAGGCATGCCCCCTTAGGCAGATCCTTGATCTTAATGTTAAACTCCAGCCAGCAGTTCCACAGCACTTCTTCACTGAAGGTTTTAGAGGTGGTTCTCTCCTTAAAAATGTAAAAATAAATAAATAAACAAAACACTGCTTTTATCACCCTCCAGCCTTTTTCAAACCCATCTATTTCATATATTTTCATGCTGCTTATACATTTGTGGGCAGAAGTCATCATGGGCATGAATGTGAGGGTAATTTGGAGCTTCCAATGCTTTCTTTGAACTGTTCTTTTTCTAAGGTGGCATACATCTTTAGTTCAAAAACAAGAAGTGAGTGCACAAATTTGAAATTCCTTTAGATATTTTTTAATCCACTATTTAAGTATACATAAAGGGTCTAAAATATACATGCTGCTGCCACTAATATTGGGTTAAATGTCCCTTAGCAAGTTGCACCTGAACCAGGTGCTATTAGTAGCCAACAATAAATCTCGCTGTATATTTGCCTATTCTTCTTGGCAGAATTGGTAGTTCATTTAAATTGGTTGGTTTCCTGGCACAGACCCAGCATTTAAGCATAATCCACGGGCGATCATGGCTCAAGAGTTGGGAGTTCGCCTTGTAATTGGAAGGTTGCCGGTTCGAGCCCCGGCTTGGACAGTCTCGGTCGTTGTGTCCTTGGGCAAGACACTTCACCCGTTGCCTACTGGTGGTGGTCAGAGGGCCCGGTGGCGCCAGTGTCCGGCAGCCTCGCCTCTGTCAGTGCGCCCCAGGGTGGCTGTGGCTACAATGTAGCTTGCCGTGAATGGGTGGATGACTGGATATGTAAAGCGCTTTGGGGTCCTTAGGGACTAGTAAAGCGCTATATAAATACAGGCCATTTACCATTTAATTTTGAAGAGGCTGAGGTCAGAGCTCTGCCAAAGCTGTTCAGGAAGCATAATGGGCCATTATGTTTAAACTGCAGATTCCAGGATCAGCAGTTTAAACAACTGTTAATGTAAGTACATGTTAGTTGGATGTCTTACCGTTTTACCAAGGTCTAGAAGAAGACCCAAACAGTCACCCTCAGAGGGTAGAAAACTGGTTTGAATGCTCAGAAACAACCAAGGCTCAAGCTTGCCATGGAATGGAAAAGTGCTGGAACACCAATGTCACTGTCCACAGTTAAGTGAGTTTTCCATTTCCACGGACTGAAAGGCTTGTATAGTTATATTTAACTCATTCACTCAGTGAAGCAGTGGGCAGCAATTCAGCACCCGGGGAGCTCAGTGGTACCTCAGTGCAGCCGTTGTATTTTCAAATTCAACACAAAACTGTTTTATGTAGTTTGTAACACAAACTATCTGCTAGCTAAATATGCAGTTGCTGTATTTTTTTTCTCTGGGTGAGAAAAAAACATTAAAGTGTGACAGATGAAAGACAGGACAGAGGAAGTGAACGTTAGCAATGCTCATGCTACCAGTAGTGAGAGTGCACTGAAGCACCCAATCTTAGGTATACCCTACCTGGCTAGTCTCATTTTAACCTCTGTTTATATGCTAATTATTGGAAGAAGCATACACATAAACACAACAGTCACCTGAAGGTGCCTAATATTGTAAGTTAGAGACCCTATGAGGACGCACTTGGCGACATTGGGAAGGAAAAACTCCCTTTCAACAGGAAGAAACCTTCAGCAGAAGCGGAGGCTATCTCCCGCTGCCAGTTTGGGTAAGTCAAGACATGACCTGGATGCTTGAGAATCTGCATGGACCAAAACTGGATCACAGTCAGTTAAGGAAGTTAACCTCATAATAAAGCGCTATACAAATACAGGCCATAATAGTATTTGTCAGATAAATGCACTAAAAATGCTTCCAAAGCCACAACAAAATGATCAAAAGGTTAAGTTAATATGACTTGGTTCAGCTTTGATGAAGACCAGTAGGAAGCCAGTGGTCTAAGTTTAAGTTTAATGCAATTTAAAGATAAAATAAAGGGTAAACAAAGTGTAATTTAATCTAGAGACTGCAGAGGGATCAACTTGGTTTTATGGCTGGGCTTAAATTGTCGTTTGAAAAAGTGTAGTTTTGTCTCAATTACCTGAGCTAAAAGCTGCTGCCCGTGAAAGATGCTGGCCTCGATGTAGACAATAAACTCCGGGACTTTGGGGAGAGATGGGATGTCAATACCCAGCACCTTCACTCTGAACTTCCTGTTACAGTCCCACATGGAGATGGTGAACACCCGTTCATGGTCCTTCTCATCAATGGTCAGCTGCTCATGGGTGCCTGAGAGGGAAAAATCAAAAGACTAGGGTTACAAGGTTGGCCATGTGGAAAGAAAATGACTGAACAGCTTAGTTTAACTGTTTACCTGCAACTCCAGTGCAGTCATCAACTTGGGCCCAGTCTTCCTTCTGGACCAGATCCAGATCGGGATCAGGAGGCATCTCCAGAACCAGGTGGATTTCCTCGCCATTCTTCAGGCACTGACGGATCCAGTTAAAGTTCTCCAGAGGCTTTTCTCCGTACAGGTACTCCTCCCTGTGGGACAGCGGCATGCTTACTCTCTAATGTAACGAATAAAATAGTAATGCTGCTCTGTTTCTCTCAACTTGGTTCTCAGTTTAAGCCATCAGCGGCTTTCAAGCCCAACTCGATGGCACGGTTACCTGCCACACACCCGCAGCACAAAGTCAGTCTCACACACATTGTCGGGGATGCCCAGCAAAGCTCTTTTATTTGATGTCTTGGCAAAAAAGCTCGCCAACACCTAAACAAGATGGCAAACTTTCAGGAAACTGTACAGGAAATAGGCAGAGGAAACAGTAAAGATATAAGTGGAATTCATCACTGCACATCTACCAGTGTTGGTGTGTCATCAATGGAGACTTTGATGGTCTGGCTGGCTGTCCCTATGTGGATTACCACCAGAATGTGGCCATTATTGATCTGAGAGGAGGAGCAGAACACAAAAAACAACTTGAAAGTCTAAATAAACACACACTAAGACATTTACTCCAACATTTGACCAACAGCTTGTTGACAAATGGTCAGTCATTTACGTTTTGATGCATTCTCAATCATCCAGGTAAGTAAATCTCCAAAAGTTGATTCTATTCATCTGGACGTAGCGTTTTCAACGGGAGAACCGTTTTGTCACTCATCCAAGTGACTTCCTCAGTCTGAGCTGACTGCAGGTTTCCCCAATCTTATAAACAGTACATTTGCATAATGACAGAAACCAGCCCACTGAAGGAACAATGGGCTGGGAGGTCAGTTCCTTCATCATGATTATGCAAAAACGGCCAGAAGACAGAAGGATGCGACACCGAGGACAAGTGGGTGAAGAATTTGTCTGGCAGACAGCTCACCGAAACAGAGAAAAACATCCTTGCTAAAGGGTTGAATTTTGCTGTCACGCCAAGACAAATCCCGCTAGTGGAACTGATCACAGCCACAGAAACAACAATATTGCAGAAGTGGAAGCAGAGCAACTACGGACAAAGGTTTCGGCCTGTCGCAGCAATGCAAAGCTCCCAGCATCCAACATCACCATGGAGGAGAGGAAGGCACTCACAACAACAATGACAACAACATTATCATCCTTCTGGCAGACAGGAGTAGGTGCACAGTTTTGCTAAACCAGAAAGACTATCGTGAGAAAATTTTGTCACTACTAAATGATGAAAATACTTATGAGCCCCTGAAACAAGACCCAGGCAGTGGCTACAGGAAGAGGGTGATAGACTGTCAGAAGCAGTTAGAACGAGACAATGCTATTGACCAGACCTCATACCACAGGCTGTACCCAGGGGAGTCTACACCAAGTCTGTATGGTTTACCAAAGATACATAAACAGGGTGCACCTTTAAGACCGATTGTCTGTATGATCAACTCGGTCACCAATAACATCTTTAAGTTTCTGGCTTCGATCCTCAACCCGCTGGTAAGCAGCTCTGAACACCACGACCAGAACACCTTGGATTTTGTTGAGAAGGTGAGAGATATTACGATGGAGGCAGTTAAAACCATGGTCTCGTACGACGTTACATCTCTCTTCACTTGCACTCCAGTCATGGAAGCGTTGGAGGTAGTTCGTAAGCGATTACAGGATGATCCCAACCTCAGCAACAGGACCACTCTCAGCATCGACCAAGTGTGTTTGCTTTTGGAACTGTGCCTTCATTTCACCTATTTGAAAATTTGTACATGGAAGAAGTGGAAAAGAGGGCTTTGCTATCCTACTCTGGAACACCACCAAGTCATTGGTTCAGGTATGTGGATGACACCTGGGTGCAAATCAAATCTCAGGACGTACCACAATTCATGGATCACATTAACTCTGTGGACCGACACATCAAATTCACCAGGGAGGATATGAAAAGTGTCAGGTTAGCCTTCTGTGAGATTTCCATCAGTAATGGGGGACATCTAAAAGCTGACGTGTACCGTAAACCTACAATACGGATCAGTATTTAAGGTTTGACTCTCATCATCCACTGGAGCACAAACTGGGTGTCATCAGGACGCTACAACACAGAGCCAACACCATCCCCACAGACACAGTGGCCAGAGAAGAAGAAAAACATCACATCAGGAAGGCCCCGAGTACATGTGGTTATCCCAGCTGGACTTTTGTCAAAGCTGGGAAGGCGCCAAAAGAAAGCTCCAGCTGATCCAGGAGAGAAGGACAACGGTAGACTAAGCGAAAACCTGTAGTTATCCCGTACGTGTCAGGAGTATTGGAACAGTTGAGACGCATTTTTTCTAAACACCGCATCTCATTGGGGCATACATCGGGGAAACCAAACAACCTCTGGCAAAGCGAACAGCACAACACAGAAGAGCTACCTCGTCAGGCCAGGACTCTGCAGTCTATGGACACCTACAGGCCAGTGGACACTCTTTCAATGATAAGGATGTACACATCCTGGACAGGAAGGAATGCTGGTTTGGAGTCAAGGAGGCCATTTAGGTGAAAAGAGAAAAAGACCATCTCTGAATCGAGGAGGGGGCCTAAGTACCCTTAGGACCCTCCTCTTTCGCCATCTTACAATGCTGTGATTGCAGCCATTCCCCAACTCTCTGTGAATGGTACTCATGGCCATTGATCAGTGGTCTTTGATCAATGGTCATGAGAATTTGCATAATCATGATGAAGGAACTGACCTCCCAGCCCATTGTTCCTTCAGTGGTGCTAGTTTCTGTCATTATGCAAATGTACTGTCTATAAAACTGGAACTGAAGAAGTCACTTGGATAAGTGACGAAACGTTTCTCCCACTGAAAACGCTACATCCAGATGAACAGAATCAACTTTTGGAGGGTCAGTCATTTAGTGGAACATAATTTCTAATTAAGACTAAACTGAGAAATTCATCAAACAGTTGAAAGTTCAAGTTCAGCCTGTTGATCTGCAGTTTTCTTGATGCACTATTTTCCTCATCTCATTCAAAGGCAAAACTCGCTGCTCTCATTCTCTGCCCTGTTCTCCAAGCAAATCACTCCACAGTCAGTTTTTTTGAAAGAACTTTGAATGAAGAGCCTGGGGTTTCACACTGGTAGTAATACGCTCCAGGATCCAATCACCTGTCATTACAATCATACAACTAGGAGGCAAATAGGTGTATACAAGGCTAGAGGAGGTGGTTTCTGTAGCAACAGACATCCCCGTCTATCCTGTAAGCTCAAGCTGGTGAAGAAAGTGGCTCTTTAGTGAACTTACTACTCCAAGTCACACTTTTATGTGTGACTAAAGCTGTATCAGTCATCAGCGCAAGCACAGACTTTATAACTCAAGAAGAAGAGAGAACAGGCAGATGAAGTGTGGAGTTAATACTTTTTTTAGGTTTCAAAATGAATTATTATGACTGAAGCAGAAGCTGTAGCAAAGGTTGGTCCATTTTTTTTAAATAACCTAGCCCGTTTTTCTTTTCTACTTTATAATTATAGGAAAACATCTACATCATTTTACAGAGGTTTTCATTTGAGTCTGCAGGGCTTGGAGTTCTGGGTCAAACCTTGCATATACATATAAGTCATTTTGAACTGCAGTAATTAAAGCTAACAGTGCTAACTGTGTTATACTATTATAAACACACACACACATACACACACCTTGGAGAGCAGGTGCTCGGGCAGAGGCTTGCGTGTCACCCAGGGGTCCATGGAGTAGAGCTTTGGGTCGCGTTCCGACAGCTCTATGCGTCGTGGGGTCAGCAGCTTCCTGCGTGTGAACTCCAGCTCGTCGTCGTGGACGTTGCTGACGTCGGTTACGTCGTAGCCAATCAGGTAGTTCAGGTAGCGCTGGTACTCCACAGACTCCTGTGAGGGCTGTGGGCGGGGCACTAGCTGAATCCGCCCCACATCCTTCTTCAGAGCTTTTGAAACAAACAAACAAACAAAAAACAATTTAACATGATTTAACAAAACATGATTTTTACATCACAGCTAAAGACCAGCTCAGACTCTGATTGCAGGTAGAAGTGGGTCGTGGTACCTCTCCAGTAGCGAATGCAGTCTAGCGTCTGGAAGACCTGGTGCTTGTCATAGATCTCGCAAACGTTGCCCTTCTTCTGGTACAACAGGATGCAATGGTCAGGAGAGAAGCGCTGGTAGAACTCAGGGCACAGGTTCGAAGTCACTGCCTTCATCCATACCTGGGCTTTCACCTGCAAACGAGGCGCAGTGAGGATTTTTAACATCTACAGCAGACGGTACGCGGGTCTGAGAAGAAAAGGAGTGAACGAGCCGGACCTGTTCGACAGTCCAGTTCCCAGCCACGTCCAGCTGCAGAGTGTCGGGGCCACTTCCACCCCGCGCAGCTGTGGGTAGCACAAACTCGACAGAGATCTGATCCATGGAGGTGGAGCAGGACGAGGTTATGGCTTTCTTTCTCCTCCTCCTTCGGCTCTCTTCTCGTGGTACTTGACACTCTTCGTCGCTCACCTGGATCTGCTGCCTGTCCATCGCCTAGCTTGAGGAGGATGAGTATATGGAAATAGGAAAAAAAATCCAACGCGCTGGTGTCATTAATTTGTGACGAGCCCTTCCCTTCAATAAACTCTGAAATTGGAAACATGCTGTGTTTCCTGCTGATGCTGGAAACTGAGACAGGCCATGATTGGCTGGTGAAAATATAAAATACCAAAGCATCTTCGAAGATAGACGACTCAGAGCCATCCCGGTATCAAGCATCGTCCAGCAACGCCTCCTCGTGTCAGCAAAATGTTGTGTCAGCAAATTTACCCAGATTAAGAAAGACTTCAGATTTCTTTTTTTAAACTTATTTTCCATTTATTCACATCATAAATTCAGTTTACTTCTCTTTTTTTAAGATCCAGTTTTAGATTGGCATACTTCCTAAAAGTTGGTATCAGAAAAATTCAGTCAGTCAGTGCAGAGGCAGATGCAGCAATCAGCCCACAGACCTTCAATGTTTTACTGACACCCCCCCCCCCTCTCTCTCTCTCTCTCACACACACACACACACACACACACACACAGCTCTCTATAATTAGACCTATACAAGAATAATACACTTTGCAATCTAAATGTTACCTCTAACTACACTTCAGAATCAGACACAGAAAATAAACACACTGAGGGCGACTGCATGTACTGGCACTGCTTTTGGGAAAGTAAAGATTTACCAAGACGGTATTACTCATATACCTCACTAATAACTAAATACTTTTTCATCTTTTCTTTCAAATCATCTTCACTGGCTGACGTGTTCAGGATTAAATGGCCGGGGTTTCCCTTCTGCTTCTGTCACATCAGCAGAGGAAGCTTTGAAAAGCAGGAAGCAAAACTCAAAACAACATGGATGTGATTACAAGTGGCTTTAGTGACAGTCTGCTGTTTTGACGACTGTGTCATAAACATTTAAAAACACTTGAAAAGTGACCGTGGGGCATCTACTGGTGGGGATAGTTCAGCCTGTATTTAACATGACCACAGCCGAGCAGGGTTAGCCTGTGGGTGTAACGGTACAGCTGCCGCAATAATCGAAAGGAGAGGCGGTAATTCTGTAAAATAAAATTTATAAAAACTCACCAATGAACGAAGATGGCAACGAAATCCGGAGCTTTGGACAAAAGTTTCGGCATTTATGCGGAAAGAAGAGACCACGGAATAGAGTAAATGATACTTTCAAGCTAATGTGCACAGTTTGTGGTTAAGGAAACGCGCCGCTTCTACTCAGAAACTTTGTCAAACTCTCTGGCCAACTTTTGCCCAGTCAGAGTCACACCGACACTTCCGGCTTCTCTCCAAAATAAAATACCATTACGCGACACCATGCTCTCATAGACCAGTGCAGAAAGTTATTATGTATAATATTTACAGTCAGTGACATGGCCCCACCAAGCTGAACACGCTTTCTGCAAAATACGTAAAAGCAAAAAAGGGTAAAGCATTTAAATATTAAGGGCAAACTAAAGTGAAGGGATGTTTAGAGGGAGCATGTAAGAGCTATAAAAGCAATATTATTATGTATATTTATTATTTTTATTATTATACATACTTGCATAGTTCCCTAATTAAGTTAGTGCTTTCTGGCATCAGCATCATGCCTGATCCGATGCCGTAGAACTGCCGTTGTTCACTGCCCTCTGGCGGCTACAGTAGGAAACTACATTACTACCAATACATGCGCTCGTGAGAGGTTTAAGTAATACATTTGTGAAGGAATAAGGGCAAAAATAACAAGATCCGAATTTTACGAATAAAATATGTTGAGCTACCCACTGTCGTTGTTGCTCCATTTATGTTGGTGTTTTATTAATTTATTGTGAAATAGTTGCTGGAAATGTGCATATGTAACTAGATCTAACTTAATCTATCGGGCTTGCTATAAGTCTCCGTAACCATAACCACTAGAGGGTAGTGACTGACAAAATTGCATATCAAATACCTAGTGCCAGCTGCAGTCACGCAATACTTTTTTTTAAAAATAAATACATTTGTTTAAACATGTACTTTCCACGTGTTTTACTAACGACGTGGTCGCCTCACTGTTTTTGCTGAGTTCTGCATGTAGTGCTCTCAAAGTTATGCTCCTAAAGCTCAACTGGTTTGATGAGTTTAATGTTTCTGGGTCTTGCTCAAACTAGTACGCTGATGTGTATTCGCTCATTTCACATAATGATAACATTGGTTGCCCATATTTGATTTGTAAAAACAGTCGCCAAAACGGAGAATATCACACAGCAAATTCTGAAATCCATATGTTCGGCTTTACATAGACATCTATAATTACAGTAAAGACCTATTTAATCGCTTCACACAGAAGTTGCAAACTTTGGTGAAAAAACAAACAAATAAAAAAACGGGTGTGTGGGACAGAAACCCTAACCAGGCAACATGGCGCCCCCCCAGTGTTTTTGTTGCGCTGGATCTGAGAACTGAGCTGAAGGCTGTTTGACCGCCGATGTTCGTAGTTATTTTACAAAAAGACGCTTGAGTCAAGCATACGACTCCTGTTTCATTTTAGAGTGCTATTGTAAAATTGCGCTAATGGAAATGACTTTCTATTTAGCTTCACATGTAATAAAAGAAAAGAAAATAAATAAAAATGAAAAGTAGACACACACGATACATTTTTAACAAACTTTTTTTTTTTGCGGGGATCACAATGTACAAAACCAGCTGGAATGGAATTGACCAATGAGCGCAAGAGAAGTTGCGGATTGACGTCGATTGTGACCAATAGCACAGCTTGTGAAACTGTGTTTATACCTACCCACTTTTCCGTACAGGGAGACTGTTTTGGTGAGTTAAGGAAAGTTCATTGAAATAGTTTATAGGTTTAAAAGCGTTGAAATGAAAAAGCGACTCCACAACTTGATTTGTTTCTCATTGAACTAGGCGTCGGAGCAACAGCGTGAAGCTGACACCGTGCGTTTTTTGTCGTAAAATACATTTGCGCCGCTCGCCCCGTAAAGCTTCTTTGTTGACGTTTGTTGTTTTGTTGTAATGTCTTTTGCGCAACCGTGTAGCTCGTCCATTTTCATCCATTTAATGGCATTTTCACCCCGAACATGTTTTGAGAATGTATTCGGTGCGTTTTAATAAAACCCGAGATGTTTTTGGCCACTTTCTTGTCGAAGTACAAACACAATTTTATCGACAGCTAGTTTCGATACAAAATGCTCGAGTGACGCGTTTCAAAACGGGCAGTCCGTGACGTAACGCTGTTGCGTTAGCTTTGGGTGATTTCATTTCTTTGCTTTTTATTCGTTTTGACGACTTTCTTCAACTCTTATTATCGCTCCCTTTCTCCGTATTGAATGAATGGGCTTTTTGTGCGCATGCGTCCAGGAACGAAGTTTATAAACAAGACGTCACATGATTATGAAATTATAAAATAGATAAAAGTTCTCTTCGGGGTCTGCGGTAGTTCTCGTCTTTAGTCCCTCTGGTAGTGAAGTGGAACGGGTCTAATGTGTCTATAGTAAACCTGTTTATGAGAGGGGAATAGCAGCCAGGCTACTGTCCCCTATGCCACCGCAACCATTTATAGCCTATACATTACAGCTCAGTTAGGGATTATGTTTCTGTGTGTGTGCGTGCCTGCGGCTGACCCATGGGGATTGGGAACATGGCTAATGCTGATTCAAGTGTATAGATTAGCCTTAATTCTGGGTCATGTATCTGAGACTCATGTAAATCACTCTGTATGTTTTAGTGCCTGGCATCATGGTGTGGGAGGTGGTGACTCCAACTGTGCTGTCAGGTCACTCTAAATGTCACCAAGTGCCGGAGCCCGAGCCTCAGGCTGAGGACACAGGTAACCACTGATTACAGCAGTTTGTTAAACATGCTTCTGTGCTATGATGAAGCCGTCAGAAAGCCTCACCAAAAAAAAAGAAGGTCAAGATCTAAATGTCTCTTACCCTGGTTCTGCTGGAGGTTTCTTCCTGTTAAAAGGCAGTTTGTCTTTCCCACTGTCACCAAGTGCTTGGTTTTTTATATTATTATAGGATCTTTACCTTGTGATATAAAATAGCTTGAGGGGATTGTTATTGTGATTTGGTGCTGTATATGTATAATGAAGTTGGACTAAACTAAATTATTTAAAGCCCCGTCAAACCGTTAAAGCATGTGGTGACTCTGCTGTAACCTTCAGAAATGATGATGGATGCAGATGGAGACCAATCGCATGATTTGCTGCGCTGTGACGAACACTTCCCCTCCTTGCCCGGATTCCCCACCAGTGACAGTTACATGGAATATGGTATATAAGACACGAGGAAGCAGCTTGCAGGCTTCAGCTCTTATCAAAAGGAATTTAACTGTTTCTAATGTCTGTTTACTTCTCCTAGATGACCTCCCAGATCTACAGGAGGTTCGAGAGGAGACGGAATCAACATCACCACCTGTGTACCAGGTGGAGTTGGGTGTGTCACACCAGGAACGAAACACACAGACACACAGACCAGAGCCTCCGGACACACGCTGGCTGACACAGCTAGCACACATTGCCACTGGACCTCAGAGTCCACTGCTACAGGAGCCTCCTGACAGCAGGTAGGTGCATGCCTCTTAAACAAAGCTTGAATACTTTACTGAAGGTACAAATAACTGGAAGTGTGTATAGTCTTAATTTGTCTTGTAAACAAAGTGAAGTGACTCACAGCACCGTGACATTTAGTGACCCGAGATCAATTTTTCTCAACTTTCAAACACATTAGAGGGTTACCTGTGATACATCTGTGCTGAATCTACGTAGAGTCTATGTTCTTTCCAGGTTATGGTGTAAGTTATGGGATAGTGTTTCAGAAGGGTTCATGGTTATGATGCACCTATAGTGTATATTTAACACATAAATATAAGTCCCTCTGTAGATGACAATATTAGACATTTCTGGTCTCCCTCACATCATACAGGGCCAATAGTAGAAAAAATGTCTGAAACCAAGTGTAGAGTTGTCTCAAGTGTGAGCTTTTCACTCACAGACATTACTTGCACATTTGCTGACATAACTATTTGAAACGCCGGAGCTATATTAATATGACAACCCACCACTGTAACAATATATTATCCCCTCTAAAGGTAAAGTATGTAAAATATGACCACTAGATGTCAGTATATTGCACATTGCAGTCAGATGAGTTTTGTTATCCTAACTACAGTGGCCCCTGTGTGGCAATCAACTCTGGCTGCCGTTCATCAGTAGTGAGTGTAGGTCAGTCTGCTGTTTACCTCAGCTAGTGTCCACATCTGTGTACTCTGCAGGAGGCTGTAAAACCTTGAGGAAAGAGTCTGATGCGAGTCAGTGAGTCTGAGAAGCTCAATTCTGTCCGATAATAGCTGTACAGAGCCTCAAATAATGTGGGAATGTAATTTTAAAAAAGTTTATCAGAGGGAAAGATGTCAGGTCACTTGAGCCTAACATTACATGGAATAATGTTACCACATAACCAGCTGTGGTTGTTGTCTTGCCGGCTCATTGTTAGTTGTATGGAAACAAGAAGGTCACATATCTAACACACACAAAAATGTTTATTAAAATGTTAGAGCCTTGACATGACCACCTCAAGCCGCTTCTTCTGATGAGGTGGAAATAAGGGAGGAAAGAGAATAATGTACAATTGTTAAAATATCATATATATAGTTTGAAAGAGAAACTTGTGATCTTTAAATTAAAAGTAACTTATAAGGCATGCAACATATGTGGCCGTTCTCTAGCATACATAAAACAGTAAGGCAGAAGCACGATGTCTTTCTCCACCACTGTATGGCAGGGCAACAAGTGCTGTGTTCTCCTTTGTATTTGTAATGTATTAAGTTTATGAGAAGACATCGGTTTTTTTAAGATATGATTACACATTAATCAGTGTATATTTATGAATACAACATTTTTTTTCTATGAAATAACTTCAACAGTTTACAGACTGTACCTTAAACATAGATGTATATACTTCATTACAACGAAAAAGTGTGTCAGAAACAGGCTTTATTCTCTTTTGGTTGTTTTCTCCTCCAAATTTAAACAAATCACATTTCAAAAATCTCTTTTCCACACGTGAAAAGTACTGAAGCAGCAAGTGAAGCAACAGAGAATGGTTTATTGTTTTTAACCAGAGAACATGGAAACAAAACTAGCGCCATCTCCTGGGGAAATCTGGTACTGCACATGTATTAGTGAAACATTTAAAATATAATTGGACTTACTTTTTTCATTGTTATAACCTCATCAAACACTTATCTTAGTTTTTTTCTATAGTTTCTTGTTTGGTCACATGACTTTTCCCAAAACGAGGCAGTCTTTCTAAGACACTTCAGCTTCAAAGAGGGGATGTTATATAGTCTATGCCTAATATTTCTACTTGTGCACACGAGTTGCTGACATTAAACATACCAAAAATTACAGCTCGTGTTGACAAGTAGAAAAACTTTAGCACCACATCTGAGTGACAACAGCGAGCTTCAGAACATCATCTTTATTACACAATTCTTTGTGTCCTTGAGCCCTCTTTTAGCAACACGTAAGTGGACATTCTGAGCATTTACAGTCACACCTCTCTTTTTGCAGTTCTTCTTCAGTCTGCATCCCGAGCAGCAGCAGTGATCTACATTCCTACGCTCGGCCTCCTCCTCCTCTCCCCAGCAGCCCCCTGTCGTCCCTCAGAGGTCACGGCAGGGAGCGTCAGCGCTGCAGGGTAGAGCCTTCTTATTTCCTGTGCTTCAATACCACCCACAGTCAATTATGAAAACTCACTTACACCACTGCTTTTATAATTGTATACGTTTAATACAGTAGTGGTTTTTTTGGTGAAACCTCCAGAGCTTTTCTGGCTTCTTACAGCATGCATTGATCCTGATGATGCTTCTGTATCTTTCCACAGACAAGCAGTGAATGTGGCTCTGCAGTGTCCACCAGATCTTCTCTGTCTGATGATGAAGACATGGGCTGGAGTTTTTCCTGCCCACCCACTGCCTGGCACTGTTTTTTCAAGGGTATGTACAACACTTACACACTCAGTCAAGATGGACTGATTGTGTTCTTTCATTTCACAGTAGCTCACTGCTCCTCTCTGTCACCAGGAACTCGTCTGCATTTCCACAGCAGCTCAAATATAGAGTGGCGAGAAGCTGAGGACTTGGAGTCTGCTGAGGAAGACTCTGCTGATGAGGAGCAGTCTAGATTTCTGAAGGTACGTTAAGCAAGCAGCAGACTGCTGGGAGAAAATGCATAAAAAAAACAAGCAGGGATCCACCAAAAGACATCACACAGTGAGGTAAAAATACCACTTGTTCTTCTGCAGAGTTATGGCTCTGAGGGTCTGCAGCTGGTGGAGCATGCAGAGATTGTGTTGTCTGGTCAGGCTGTTCTACAACTGACCTTTGACCCCGGCACATTTGGATATATCCCCCTGACTGCCCGCTGCCAACTGGATCACCCCTTCTATGTCAAAAACAAAGGTACAAGTGTGGTCAAGGTTTAAAGAGACTAAACAGCATCAATGACTCTGCAGACATTTCATCCTCCTTTCTGTCGTCAGGCTGGTCATCCTTTTACCCCAGCTTGACTGTGGTGCATTATGGGATACCATGTTATGAAATGGAAGTGGGAGATGTTTGCCTGCCTCCAGGACACAGAGACGCCAAGCACACAGAGGATTCTCCAGTCTTTGACACATTTAAAAGGTAAAGCAGATGTTTGCAGTGTCATGCTTAAATACAGTGTTATGCGAAAATGACTCAGTACTAAGGGAAAGGTCTTAAAACAGTAATCAAATGCCCATATAGAGGCTGTGGTTTGGGGTGAAAAAAAGAGGGAAAATAGTCTTGTTTGAACCAGCTAAGCCTAAAATAAACACCACTTAGTTTCAAATCAACCTCTGTTTGTCTCATACTTAGTTATGATTTCACTCCTCTGGACTCCTCGGCGGTTTACGTATTGAGCAGTATGGCGAGAAGGCGGCGTGCTTCCCAGTCCAGTGGGGGAGCTGTTTCTCCAGACAGAGACGTGCTTCAAGGTCCTGCACTTCAAATCTCCTGAATTATTACTTACTCACTGATACCGTTCAGTTTGCAAGATGCAAAAATCCCTGAAAAAAAAATTCATGTGAACCCTGTTTTGAACCCACAGATGTGCACAGTCCCAGTCATTCCCACGCCACTAAGCAAAAGCCCCCCAAAAACCAGCTGCTCAGTACACAAGGAGGCAGCAGCGCCACACCCACTAAGTGCAAGCGGCCAATGAATGCATTCATGCTGTTTGCCAAGAAGTTCAGAGTGGAATACACGCAAATGTACCCGGGCAAAGACAACAGGTGGGTGCATGCCATGGTTGTTAGCGTGGGTGTTGTGTAGGAGTAATCAGGTGTGTGTGTTAGTAAATGTGTGCGTCTGCCATCAGAGCCATCAGCGTCCTCCTCGGTGAGCGGTGGAAGAAAATGCGAAGTGAGGAGCGTCGCGTGTTCACCCTGCAGGCCAAAGCACTCGCAGACGAGCAGAAAAGACTCAACCCAGACTGCTGGAAACGGAAACGAACCAACTCTGTGAGTACACACATGCGCCTGCACAGCTTCACCCACTGTTTTGTATTTCTGCTTCATCCTGCCTCTTTGTCTTGCAGGGCTGTCAAGGAAATTAAGGCTACAGAAAAGAAAAGAGGACAACTGACAGAGCCTGTTGTGTACACACACACACACACACACGCACTCACATACGCACATTAAAAAAAAGAGCTATGCATAACCGAATATTACGCTTTAGTTCTATATTTGTTTTGTCTTGATCTCCTAAATCCCTGAATCCTGTTATAGTAATGCAAAAAAACAAAAACAAACAAACAGCTGCCCCTGGTGAACACCTTGGGCTGCTCTCAACAAACATCACTTTCCTTTTTCTTGCCTTTCAAAGGTGCTACTTATAAAATCTTGAAGTGCTATAAATCATTATTTCTTAATAGGAATTAGCAGAGGTGTCAAACATCGCCTTTTTTTTGAAATGCTGCGGGACACCCGTAGTGTCTCCTGCCGGGGACCGGATATTTTTCCAAAGAGATGAACGGATTTTAGCTCCAATGAGCAAAGTTCGTCTCTACACGTGATTCTTACATCAATGTGATAATATCCACAAAAAAAGAAGAGATTCTGATGATCTTCAGTTTCTCACACTATGCTTGAAACAGGTGGAAGTTGTGGTGCTTTTAGCCAAAGTAGAGAATGTAGCTATTTTTCCAAAATTCTATATTGTACAATAAGAAATATACAATTTATTTTATTGTCTGTATTACTTGTATTTGGACTCAGTGTTATTGCACAAGACTACATATGTTAACTTTGCTTTCATTTATCACGTAGCATTTAATAATGAAACACCACAAACTCTTAAACAGGGGCCTGGGTTTTATTCACCTCCCCACAAATTAAATGTGGCCTTTTTTAGCAGCAATAATAATAATTTGCTGTATTTTAGTGAGTCTCCAGTAGTGCTTCAGTTTTTCTCAGTAAGGGTTCCTCGTGGAGTTGTTATGTAAACAAATGTGTTTACATTTGGCGTTAGTGACCTAAACCTGCCGTGTCATTTGGAGGACTGTGCATCACGTCACCCTTGTGATCGCGTGACAAACCAAGAGACTGCATAATATCATTTGAATTCATCAAGTTGAAGTGATGAAGGGAAAAATAACCATTAAATGTCAACCCAAGTTAAAGCTCTTTCATCTTTGAGGTTAACAATTCTAGTGGCCAACAATGGAGGTAAAGAAAACCATTGAAATGTGGTGGTGCAGTAACTCTAGGTCATCTAAAGAGGGTCATCTGTGCGCTGGTCCACCAACAACCAGAAACAAGTTGCTTTACATGAAGACGAGGCTTAAAACTCTACAGGGTTAAAGCTTCCCTGAACTCCTTGAATCCCTCACTTGCCCAAAGCTTTTATTTTGAAATAAGAAATGTATTTAAGGAAGTAGAACCACACTCTAATTGTACTTTGAATTAAATGACAATTACTTGGACAGTAAATAATCCCACTGCTTAAAGTTTAACTTTACCTGTGACTACTGGTGGCTTGACTTCGTGTAAAATAAATAAATAAAATAATAAAAATAAATTAGTAATACAAATATATATATATATATATATATATATATATATATATACATTATGACGTGCCCATTGATTAACCGCTACTGTGAACATTCGGTGAAGCTAAATGCCAAGAAATCATCATGAGCAGTCGATGTGATCAGAAACAGGGAAATGTACGATGATGAGGTTTTGTGGTGTATTTTATTCAGGATGTTTTGTTTTTGGCAAAAATAAACAACTTTGTGAATGTGTTTACATGCACATTGTAAAGAGTAAAGAAGGAAGGACATTTTACATTTACATTGTAAATGTAAAATTGTTTACACTGTAAAATTTAGAATCTCAAAGATGAAAATGGGAAAGGAAATAAAGCAGCCCTGAGGCCTCACTGATAGTAGGGAATGCTTGCCAAAGGCACTAAGAAGAATTCTGGTATACAGTCATAAGCATTAAAAAAAAACTAACAGTACTGTTCCTCTTACTAAATAACTGAAAGTGAAACGCGTCTCAGTTCGGAAAACCTTCTGCCTGAAAAGCGCGACCCGGGGCTGAATCGTCATACCTTAATAAAAAAACAGGAGATATTCCCCGTGTGCATGTAAACACACCCACTGCTAGAAATGTTTGGAATTCAACAGGTGTATGGGAACTCAGCTGTGTGAGGATTTAGAGATGTCACACAATTATTATGAGAGAGTGGGTTTGTGTAGATTTGCTATCCAGGCAGAGTGCAGGAAGGGTGGGCACTCTTAACTCCCACTGCACAACGAGGTTTATTCTTAATGCACTATATACACTTTATCTACTATTTTTTTGTGACTGCTACAGTATAATGTGTAAAGATAAACATTAATATGATCATATAGAAATCTATATTTTTGGTTTTGACTTATCTTTGGTAACTTTTCGTGGTTGTGCTTTGGATTATTTGACTTTTTGTCTTTGCCATCATGTCATGTACAGGTCCATCAGGGGAGACAATGCAATACAGTGTATTATAGTCAAAATAAAAGTGTGATAAACATGTAATGCTCCATGTCTTTACTTCTCTTTGAGTCCAATAATGATAATTTGAAAAGACGAGAAGATGTCTACAATAAAGGTTTGAACAAATCTTTAATCTTGTTGCATTATACATACAGCACCAGTTCATAGCTGGAGATAAAGGTGTAGACATTAAGCTGCTACTGTAATTATAGAGATAAAAAGAGATGCCATTTCATTAAAACTATAAACATGATCAATTTTTCCAGGCTAAAATTATCAAATAGAATCCACACAGTTATATATATGTATGTGTGTGCGTGTGTGTGTGGAAAGGACTAGAAAATCACTTTTTGTAGTAAAATAGAAAATATGTAGAGGTACAGTATAAACATACAGTAATTTGGCCTTTAAAGTATTCTGGGATCTTTACACATAAAGACTTTTTATTCCAGTTAGGACTGCTCTGAGCGTGTTCAGCTGCGGTCTCTGTGATTTACACCAGAAAGAGATTCACAGGTTGGCTAAATGTGTCTGATGCAATAGAAAATACTTGGACCCTTTTAGAAAAATGGAAACAGTCACAGCAAGCGCTACCAAGAATTTCATTGCCAGCCTGTGCCGCTGAGTATTAACAGAACGTTAAGCCTCCCAAAATATCAAGAATATGGGCAGTTTCTATTAATTCCTCCCTTGTCTCGTTTCACAGCAGTAAATTTTTACAACGTGATGGCAAAAAAAGAAAAAAAAAAATCTTATCTCTGCCTACATCTATAAGAAAATAAGAAATGTCATCTCTTAAGATTTATTTTCAAATGGATTTTGAGCCGCACATCACTTTAAATCCCAGATTTGATCTTTTTTGTTTCTTTTTTCCTTTTTTAAACAAAACAGCTGAAACTGATGGCATTTTTTTAACGAGATCACCAACACAGGGAATCACCTTTAAGAAAATAGATAAAAATACCTCACCAGGATTTTGGCATATTAGTCACACAAACAGGTTTTTAAAAGTACAATAACGTGACGTACAAAAGGCACTGGGTACCACGGACCATGGAGCCAGTTGCAAGGTGACGTAAACGTTAAAAAAAAAAAAACGAGCAGTTGCTTCAGTTCTCACCAGTGAGGCCTCGGAGAGGTTTGGCTAGTAAGAACATGATTCTAATTAAGGATACGTGGTAGTTTAAGCCCCACAATGTGCTGGTTAATGTGCAGTGCATTTGATATTTTGCAGGGAAACGAAGGGTTGTCTTGCATTGTTTCCCTTTTTAACAATAAAGTAAGAATTTGCACTTTATCTATATTTATCGGCATTTCTACAATTCCATTTTGCCTGTGCATTTCTCTATTATTGATTTATTTTCTCTTAGAAGGAAGGTGTAACCTATGACGGTAATAAAAGAATATACTAATAAAATGAAAGAAACAATAGATAAAAGAAACATTAATAGACAGATTGAATTTAATTATAAGGGATCTGTCATTAGAAATAAACAAAAAAACTTCATGCTGACCAGTGTCAGGTACAGACATGGAGACTTTCTTACCACTATCACCTAATTCCAACTATCCATCCATTCTCTTCCACTTATCCTTTCAGGGTCGCAGGGGAGTTGGAGCCTGTCCCAGCTGTCTTAGGGCGAGAGGCAGGGCACACCCTGACAGGTCACCAGTGTGTCGCAGGGCTAACACAGACAACCATTCACACCTATGGGCAATTTAGAGTTTCCAATTAGCCTTACCCCACTAACTGCATGTCTTTGGACTGTGGGAGGAAGCCAAAGTACCCGGAGAGGCCATGCAAACTCCACACAGAAAGACCCCGGCCTGATGGATTTGAACTCAGGACCTTCTTACTGTGATGCAACAGTGCTAACCACCGTGCCACCCCTAATTCCAACTAATGCTTTAAATGATGATTAAAAATAAAATAATAATGTATTGTTATAAATGATGCAGGGTTTTGTTTGTTGTTCACTTATAAAGGGTCCCTTAGAAGCAGAAGGGTACCTTTTTCTCTCATCTGGTAGCCTTGTCTGCTGTGCATGCTAACATAACAAAAGGGACACTTTCAGGTGTTTCATCATCGCTTGTCGGGCAGAGTAAGAATTTTCTTCATAATAAGTGATTGAAAGGGAAAAGACTTTAGACCAGAGGTCTTTTAGATTAAATGTCATTTCATTAGATTGTTCTGTTTTGAAAAATGATCTTATAAATAATGATTTTTGAATTTGTGGTAAATGAAAGTATTAGCATGATCAGCAGACCTACTCTTTTCTCCTCGTAATCTCAAATGTGCGCTCGTGTGATTTATTTTCTCTTTCATGCGCATTTTTGTGTGGATGTCTACATGAGCGACTCCAGGCTTTCTGCGATGTTGGTCTGGCCCAGCGGTACAGATCCGTTGGTCTCTGGATTCTGCAGAGCTCTCTGGTCCTCCTGACTGCTCACCAGGCTCAACACCGCTCTGTACAGATACTGGTACTGCTCCTGTAGGGAGTAAAGAGGCAGAACACTGGTAAAAGCTTGCACTTGTTACCTGTCTCATCCATTTATTACTTCTAGGCTGGACAGTTGTGATTCATTATTATCAGATTGTCCTAAATAAACAAAACAATCCCCCCCCCCCCCCCCCCCCCCCTGAAACCTTCAGTTGATCCAAAATGCTGCAGTAAGAGTACTGACAGGGACGAGAAAGAGAGAGCACACTTCCTGTTAACTCCAGAATCAAATTTGAATTCCTTCCCATCATATACAAACTCTTGAATAATTAGGTCCTCTCTTATTTTAAAGACCCCATAGCATCACATCACCCTAATAGAGCACTTAGCTCTCAGACTGTGGGCTTACTTGGGTATTTAAAAGTAGAATGGGAGGCAGAGTCTTCAGCTTTCAGGCCCCTGTTTCTGTGAACCAGCTTCCAGTTTGGCCAGACGAACACCCTCCCTACTTTTTTATTAGGCTTAAAACGTTCCTTTTTGATAATGCATATAGTTACGGCCTGGTCCGGTGACCGCAAGTTTCTTCCTGTTAAAAGTGTGTTTTTCCTTCCTGCTTTTGCCAAAGTGCTTACTCATAAGAGGTTCTCTGATTGTTGGAGTTTTCTCTGTATTACGGTAGAGTCTTTACCTCACAATATAAAGCACCTTGACAGGACTGTTGTTGTGATTTGGTGCAATGTATTTGATTTTATTTATTTTTTCTAAATTATGCTGGTAGATGAGAATTAAAAGGAAACATTCCAGTACTTACTATATCATTAAATACCCCAGGCCTCATGAGGTTGGTCATCCGTGCCACTTGGTAGACATCTACTGATCCCTCCTCCTCTAGCTGATTGGACAGGGTCGTGAGGGCACAAAACAGTCCTGACGTAGCACCTCCCAAACTACACATCCACAAAAAAACCATTAAGAACATTAGACGGATTTAAACAGTTTTATGTCCTTAAAAGGAGTCTGACTCATACTCACGGATCATGTACGATCACCGGTCCCTGTGTGTGCGTGCTCTGTTCTCTGACTCTGTTAATGAGATCAAAGCTGTTTCGGATCGGACTGTCTGGGTTGGGCCAGCAGGTGGTGCTGTACTGACGCACTTCCAGCACATAATTGTTCTAGATGCAAAAACAGTTTTAAAGTCTCAGACTGTATTAAAACATTTTGATTGATGTAAAATATTCTCTTTTATCGCGTGTTACCTGTGGAGACTGGACTGTGAAGTCCTGCACTAAAAGTCTCTCATCATTAGACAGACACATGTGCTCCTCCCTGGAGTATGACACAGTGAAGCCATCAATGCTCAGGGGCTGGTCTTTACTGGGCCAGTACGCACGACACTCTTCGTCTCTCTGAGATAAACAGGAAACATGTTTATGTGTGTGTAGTTTTATATAGATATATCTATATGTATAGGTATCTATAAGTTCTACATGGAGTATGTGTGTGTTTTATACCTGGCTGTTTGAGTCTGGCAGACAGACTACAATCTGTGCATTGTGTTCCCAGATCATTCTCCAGAAATCTGCCACCGTGCTGCTCAGAGGAGTCTGGCTCACTATGAACTCCTTAGTGTAGTGATGTCCCTGTGAAAATACGAGCAGCAATATTTATCCACCAGCTGATTTCGAGGTTTTCGAGACTGGAAAACATTTGCAATTTCCAGTGGTCTTACCATCACGTAGGATGCATTGATGTAGCCTGTGGAGTTTGATTCTGAAGCAGTCAGAGTGACTCTTGATCTCTCCACTTCACAGAGACATGAAGAACCAGGTTAGAGAGAAAATGCCCCCAAAATAAGACAAAAAACAATAATCCTGCATTTAAGTTCATCATTATAGTTAATTAAAGTAACCATAAGGGATTATTGAGCAAGCTGTGGAAGAAATGATGAGGCATCAGGTAACTTGTCGTCATAATCTTGAACCGAAATATCACATTTAACCTCTGACCTCTTCTTCTAGGTCAACGCATTGATCTAAAGGTCAAAGTCATAACTTTGTATAGAGCTATTCAAAACTCTTTCTTAATGCCACTGTTTGCACTGACAATACAGGCATACAGTGATTAACTATGGGGATTCTAAACATCACGTTATAATTTGCATCGAAATATCATGTCATATTTGAACTCTGAACTCTGCCTTTCTTTCTGGTTTATTGTGTGCTATGTATGGACTGAAATTTCCAGAAATTATCTGCAACATATTGCTGGGAGTTGCCGGTTTTGCCCAGTGAGTAATCCAGATCTGCTTACCAGGCATTAGAGCTCTGGCTCTGTTCCTCTCAGCGTTGCCATCTTTCAGGGCAGTGCTGTAGTCTGCGTGCTTCGCCTGACGCTGACTAATTAACTGAAACACAAAAATAAAAACATTTGGTTACATTCACATGGCAGGAACATCACAAATGATTCATTACAAGTTGGTGGGCGAAAAAGGAAGCATGCTGTACCTTGAATTGTTTATCCATACGTGTCCTGCCTGTGGCACCAGGGGTCAGCAGGTCAGAGACGTAATTGTGAAGGAGGTCAGAGGTCACCAAGGTGTCCCGGCTCAAAATAGCTTCAACCAGGGCATCGTGGATGAATATGTACTGCTCCTAGAAGACAGCAAAAAAATGACTTCCTGGTTTTAGTAAGGTATGTCTTTGTGAACACTAGTGAAACACTTTTAAATGCCACGAGTTACATTTTTACAAGAAAGAAATCTGATATGAATGTGTTTCCTCTGGCCCTTGCTGCTGTTTAGTCATCTAGACTGTCTTTATATAAGTGGCCTAGTTTGCCTGTGCTTGAATAAAATGGAACTAGTAATGACTTTGAGGCTTCGAGGCGCGAAAAGTACAAAAATTATACTGAAAAAGCTCAGCAGCAGAAATCAAGTCCCAGTTTGTCAAAAAATGTGCTGTAAGAGAATACGGCGTATTAATATAATAATAATAATAATGTGTGGGGCTATATTTTTCTCGTTCCGTCTTCATCCTCCAAAAGAAAAAGGAGCATGCAGTGAGCTTACACACAGATCGACAAATGCCTCCATCTGCACAGTGACGTGGTTGTTGAGTAAGTCCGTACAGACCTCATTACACCGGCTAAAATTACCCTTAATCTAGCCACTATTTCCTTCTTTGCAAATGTTTAAATTGATATTACATTTCTGGGATTGCCCCCACAAAAGGAAAGGTGAATTCCCACAGCTGTATCACCCTCTTACCTCTGTCTGAACAAGGAAATTCCTCTGTGTGCGGACATGTTTCAGGAAGCCAAGAACGTTCACTGTCCCTTGATCCTGGATCTGCTGCAGCATGCTGTCTATCACAATGTAGGTTCCTGTCCTTCCCACACCGGCGCTGTGACAGACACATGCATCACATGTTAGCAGTACACACACCATCAAATTGTGGTAAGTCTTAAAGAGCAATAAATCATTCCACACACACTCTACCTGCAATGTACCAACACAGGTCCCATCTCCTGCGTGCGGGCCCTGGAGGACGCTCTGATGAAGGAGAGGACGGGCAGAGTGTATTCTGGGACGCCCATGTCCGGCCACTGGGTGTAATGATAATGGAGGACTGTGTGTTCAACTCTCCTTTGAGATACCTAGAGGATCGAAGTGGGTATGAGAAACCTAACCACAAAGCCACTTTGGACTATCGCTGCATAGAGAGAAGGGCTTACCTTATTTGCAGTATCCCTGACAGTGAACGTCCGGAGTGTGTAGTAAGCAAGTGTCTTGGTGTTTTTCAGTGTCACCTGATAAGACCCATACTCTTCCTGGTTCTCCTCTGGCCAGTACTGATCACATTTTGTCTGTAGAAAGGGAGAAAAATTCTGTGGATGTAGTTTAATTTTAGGCCTAATACATCTGAAACCGCAAGGAAAACATGTCAAAAGGAAAGTCCTCAAGTGTATAACAAAGCCAGATTGCACTAGTGTCCATTCTGCAGTTTTTCAGCTGTCAGACTGCAGTGAAACTAAATGAAATACCTGAAGTGAATCAGCTGGTGTCTGCTCATGACAAGAGACGGAAGACACAAACTAAAAAGAAATCAGCTGCCTGGGGTCAGTGTGAATGATATCAGATAAAACTGCACTTATGTCTGCGGTGAGGCTTGTGTTTGAGCTCCTACCCGTCCCTTCTCCTTCAGATTGGTGATCATGACAATAACTCCAATATTCTGCTGCCAGATCATCCTCCAAAAGTCCTCCCTGCCTGATTTTAGAGGCCCCTGAGCTGCAATGTATGCCCTCGTCCGCTCATAACCCTGCAAAAGGAAACATCAGTTGGTTTGCGGCAGCCTGGATGTAAGGTGTGTACACGTAAAAGGACCTTTACTTACATCAACAAAGTTAGCGTTGATGTAGTCCCCGCATGTCCCATCTCTGTCCAAACTGTTAGAGAGCTTAACTCTACTGTGGTCGTCTGAGACAAGTAAAAAGAGTCATTAGCAACATTCCTGCTGGCTTACACAGTTAAAAGTTGAACAGCGATGCAGTGAACAGTGAAGGATGACATACAGGCCAGTATGTTGATGTATCGGTTCTTGTTTTTGTTGTCAGGGTGGTTAGAGCTGTCTGTAGTAATGCCCATGTCCACTGTGCATGCCTGCACCTCCTGAAACACACAATCCAATACTAATAAGAATGACAGTAATTACTCAGATGAACACAATGAGGCTGTTTTTCTTACAAGCAGGGAGGTTTGCGTTCTCTTCATTTGCCACATTACAATGTGAAGGTCAGGTATATAGAGAAGCTACTATAGGAAATAACAAGAAATAAGCACAACTGAATCATATCAAATCAATTTCTGTCTCTCTACAGTGTGCCTTTTGTCCCGTCTCCCTCCCATCGCACCCAATAGCAGATGGCCGCCCCTCCCTGAGCCTGGTGTTGCTGGAGATTTCTTCTTATTAAAAGGGAGTTTTTCCTTCTCACTGCTTCCAAGTGCTTGCGCATACAGGGTCTTCTGATTGTTGGGGTTGCTGTAGGGTCTTATAATACAAAGCACCTTGAGCACCTCTTGTCGTGACTTGCTGCCATACAAATAAAATGTAATCAAATGAGAGGAGGAGCTGTGTATAGATTTAAGAGAACAAGAAATAAAATCACCCCATGGGATTGGACAAGTCGCCATAATACAAATGTTTTCATTCTGTGATGATGACCCCATATTTAAGCCTCATATTGCAAGCTCTGGGAGAGAAAGGCGACTATTAACAGCCAGTCCCAACAAGCAGCAACCTCGAAGAGCTTCCTGGAGTGGCCACTTAAAATTAAGCATGTTTACATCTTGGCAGACAAAATAATTTTGGTCTCTATAGCTGCTACACCTTTTATGACTTTATGAATTGTACTTTTACTTTATTTTTATTTATATAGCACATTTAATAAAAAAAAACAAAATGTTGGCCAAAGTAATTTACAATGATAAAAAAATATTACACAGTAACACATAACATCAATAACAAATAAAAAATACCTGGTAACCGATGAGTAAGTAGATAAACAGGTAACTCTCATGCGGTGTTAAAAGTGAGTAAAAACGTGTTGAAGATGGGATTTGTAAAGATTGACGGTCGGGGCCTCTCTAATGTGGAGAGGTAAATCATTCCACATTTTCGGCGCTACAACCACAAACGCCCGGTCACCAGTATTGAATTGTATGAAACTCTTGTATGAATTGTACCAGAATTAATTTGCAGTTCACCTTGTTAAACTTTTTCAAGGTTTAAACATAGGTGGCTATAGCCATTAGCCAACTGCTAGGCCACACCTTAGCTAGCTTGAGACATGGACGTAGCATTCCTTTCTGTGTTTGTGCCTTTGGAGTGATTGAATGCAGCCATCTAACAAACAACATGGATTACTGTCTGGTTAAGTGTGCTAGTAGTCCTTCGAACAAGTCTATCCTTCAGTTTTTGGTGAATATATTTTATTTGCCTGTTTCTTTCTCTGTGCATTGTACCCATACAGTCAAAGGACACAGGTTGCTAGAACTGGCGGATGGGTAATCAAAGTTACTCTTATATTTCTCTGTATTTCTGCCATTTTTACTGACTTCCATTGCTTTTATTAGAAGTGTGTTTAACTCGCACAGGCGACCATATTATTGTGTGTAAAACATGGCGAGTGCAGTAAAAGAAAAATACATTTTCTTCCCAATTAAAACATCAATATGGAACGCTAAATTTTAAAATGTAAATTTTAGATTTTTTACAGTTGCAGTTACACTTGTAAAAATCAGGCCAAGAAAACAACAACAGCTCTGCAACAGGAGAGGGATGGTTGGTGTCTTACCTCATAGGACTCTTTGACAATCTAATGGAGGGTGGTGAGGATGCAGAAAGCACGGCGATGGTGGAGATGAGAGGAGAGTGGGATAGGGGACCAAGATGATGGACAGACAGACAGACAGACAGGGAGTCAGTGCAGGTACAGGATATAGGGGTTCAGATACACACAGAGAGGTGTGTTTAAAGTCCACAGCTCCCATCTGAGCTGTGGACTTTAAACCTGCTACTATGTAAACCATGTTTTGTTATTTTACAAGTATAATTATAAATCAGGCTAGTTTTAATGTAATGATATAGAGAAAGTAAGCAAATGTAAGTCCCCCTGGCAGTAATAAGGGAGAAGTAAACTTTATCTAATCCTATCTGTGTGTGTTTCTTAGGAGGTTCATGCTAGGAAACAGGGGTGACTAATGCCATGCAAATGTACCTGTTGAAATTAATCCATGTGTTTCTCTCAAACCATTAACCAACATTCAGATATGTCAATACTCCACATAAGACTAATATCTCTTTCTTCACATTCTAAACAAGCTAAAATGGAGATTTTAAATGCCTGAAAGTCAACAGGTAGTTTGCAAGTAGCTGGCCTAGCATTGACAACCTGTCTTTCAGTTGTAAAGTCCAGTTTTCAGGTCAACAGGTTTAAATTTAGAGTCTGGTGTGAGAAGAAAGCTGCACGGTCATGGTTAGTACCAAAACCTTCCTGCATGTTGATGTTGCACATGGGCGTTACACATCAACGCCATGCTAAATGACCTGCCTAAAGAACGTGATGTTAATAGAGATATGGAAGAGCATTAAGGGGCTATGACAAATGAAATACTTATACACATGGACCAGAGCTAGGTGATCTATTTATATGCTGGTTACGTTTTTGTACAAATCCAAAAACAAGAAAATTTTTGTAAGTCTCCTAAAAGCGCAAACATACTGTAACTCACTAGGTTTTTTTTAAAAACAAAAATATCTTCTTCTGAACTCAAACACTGTGACTGGAAATGTCACCGACCTCAAATTCCTTGGAGAAAGTGTTGGTGGTCTGGAGCTCCATGACATGCTTCACAAACTGCTTCACTGTCAGCGGCTCGTGACCATCTGGAACACAAGACTGAATATTAACTACATCCTGGTCACCTCAGCCTAACAGTTACAATAAGACTACTAGGGGATCCTTTGAGCATGTCACCTGTGGCCAACAGCAGGGGTGTAGATGGAGCAGATACAACTTTAGGCGATGTGTCATCTGGGTAGAAATTAGCTGCCTGGAAACAGTTTCTGTGACATACACACAGACATAAAATCTGAAGTAAAGTGCAAGGGTGCAAACTATACAGACAGGCACAGTATGTTTAAGTTGGCACGTACCTCCAGTAGATGAGTATTCCCACTAGTACCAGCAGACAAAGGATGGTGAGAGTGGATACGACAGCCAGAGGAATGACTGTCCTCTTCTCTCTGTCCACACCCTCAACAAGTCCGACCCGAGACTCGTGGCTGCTGTTGCTTCGCTCTGTAAGAGAGTAGAAGACAAGTTTGAAAGTCAAGAATGAACTATGAATTTAAATTGCTATTATTTACAACACAGAGCAACAGTTAAGAGCACAAAAAAACTTTACATAAGAATTTCAAACTGTTCCCCAAAGGTTCCTGTGAAAAACAACTGGTCTGGAATTAAGTGTGGATCTAATGCCCACTTTTGGACATAAGTAATCATACTTATAAAGGTGGGATTGACTATATTCCATTTAAGAGGAGCTGTTAACAAAGCTTGTCTCAAATCACCAGTGCTTTTCCTACCATCAGAAGTCTGTTATCATCTTCTAAGATGACATATCTAGCATGTTTTCAAACTGTTTCCTACCATGGATGTATTAAGAGAGCTGAATATACTATCAATCAGATTTCCTGTCTTGCCACAGAGAAGTGCAATTTTCTCCTCGAACTCCTGAGAAAAAGCTCTGGATCTTCACCTGCTAAAGATTCAGACCAAGCCAGAACCAGTTGTCAAACATTGTAATGTGCTGTCTGCAATCTTACCACATAACGCATAGTCAGTTGATCCAGATTTAACTGTCCGTGTCTCCACCAGTAATATTGCTTCTGTATTCTACTTGATTATTGACTCTGATCAAGGTTAAATTAAGAGAAGTCCACCACCTCAAACCTCAAACAATGGGCTGACCTCCCAGCCCATCGTTCCTTCAGTGGGCTGGTTTCAGTCATTATGCAAATATACTGTTTATAAGGTTGGGGAAACCTGCAGTCAGCTGAGACTGAAGAAGTTACTTGGATGAGTGACGAAACGTTTCTCCCACTGAAAACGCTACGTCCAGATGAATCAACTTTTGGAGACCTCAAACCTAGTTAGCTGAAATTGGACTTGTATGCATGTCACATTCCATAACAAACAGCCAGGGCTGTGTCAAATACTACAGTATTTACCTTCCAGTTGCTCCTCCGTTGCCTTGTCGGTGTCCGTCAGTCTGACCAGAGGAACAAGAGGTCCCAACTCAGGGTTACTTGCACCATCAAACAATAACCCATCTACACTGGAGAACTCGTGCACACTGTCTTCAGCTATGCCTTCTTTGTCCTCTTTAGTACCTCCTTTTAAGTATTCTTTATTCTCAAAAGTAGATTCAACCCCTAAAAATGGACCTATAAGGCTTTTGTTTTGATTGTGTTTATAAATTCTGTCACCATGGCCTTGTTCTTCACTGTGGTCAAATAGTATGGACTCTGCTTTTTCACTTTTTGAAAAATTGCCTTTAAGACCTTTGGCATTATTGTCACCTACAGTTCTAAAACCCTTTTTACTGTTATTAAGTACCTTTAGATTTTCTCTAAAGTCAAGCCCATCATGCTCCCCAGAGCCACTGACATCCTCAGCTCCACTTCCGCTATCACCATATATTGTCGTTCCTAATACACTTACCACTATCTTTTTTTCTTTCAGCATCTCCTCAATATTTCTTAAACTCTCATTTCTTACTCCCCTTTCTCTTATATTTTCTCCTTCCTTTCTGTTTAGCTCGCTTTCATTCTCCCGTATCTCATTCTTTGACTCTTTTTCATTCTCATAGTTTTTGCTTTTTGTTACATCTCTTTCATTGATCACGGATCTGTCATTATCAGTGACCATCTTAGTTACTGCTGATCTACTTTTGTCCTCGAAGCTAATAGTTGAAATGTCAAACACTGAAAATTCAGTTTTTACTGCAGCAGCTTCATTGATTTCCTCATTGAAGCCATTGCTGCCAAGGCCAGAGCCTGATCCACTGTCTTCTGCTGAACTTTCTGACAAATCCAGACTTTTGGAATTAAAGAAAAATGTTATTGCACTGACATTGTAGTTATCAATTTGTTTATCCGCCCTGGCTTCCATTTCTCCTATCTTGCTATCACTTTGAGAATGAGGAGACTTGTTTTTTTCTCCATCAGCAGTGTTTGTTTTTGATGGGTTTATGGTACTCCAACCAGAATTAGGAAGGGAATAAGTGGCAAATAATTGATCATGTGAAGACGTGGTAGAGAATTGAGGGTTTTCTACATCAGTCTGCAAAGGAACAAAAGTGGGCTCTTCAGAGGACTTGTCATTATGATGAACGATAACACCACTTTTCCTGTTTTCATGGAGGGCAGGAAAAAGATGGAAGATGGCAGGGTCTTTGCTGAAGGGTGTCTGTAATGGAGGGATTACACTGGATAAATCTCCTTCAGCAGAAAATGCCCATTCAGAGACTGTTGCAAGTGCAGGGTTGATGATAATTCCCTTTTGAGTGTTTTTGAAGCCAGACGAGGCATCAATGGTCGAGTCTTCAACCGTCGACGTGGCTGTATTTGCTGCAAAATATTGCAAAGTCAAAAAAAAAAAAAAATCCAAGACAGAAAGCTTACAGAAATATCTCCTTTCATTTTGTGTTTCTCAAGCCAGCAAAGATGGAAGCAAAGGAAAGAACTGTTCTTCATTGAGTGTGCGAAAATTCTCCATAAAGGGTACTAGCAGATGAGGCACCCTGGAGATGAAGCAAAGCCTTCATTCTTTAAACAGGACAGAGGAAAAGAACAACCACCAGAGTGCGCTGTTGAGGCGCAGAAAGAATTCAGACACAGAGAAGGAGTCCCAAAGCAGACGATAATCACCAAGCTCGAGTGGATTCAAGTAGATTACATTGAGCAAGGAAAAAACTTGACCTTCTTGAGGTATGTGCTGAAAGATTTGCAAGAGTCAAACATATTTAATTTCCGGACCAAAAACCAAAGCAAGAAAGGAAGCTGCTGATCATCACTCTAATCATCAAAGCCAACATAATTTTCCTGGCCATCATAATTACCACCACCACATTATCCACATCATGTCACTAAACAACTGATCAGAGAGCGCAGCAGTGATTAGCTACACAGCCACAGGCCATTAGAGGAGAAAAGCAAACAACCACCACACTTAAATCCAGCTTTCCACCACAGAAGAACTTAATCATGTTCCTATGCATTAAAATTCATCAATATGACAATTCACAACTGCTTTTATTAAGACCTGGAGATCAGTTTTGGTGTTTTATTTTGTCTAATGGTGTGTTTGATTGATTCCTAGAGAAGTTGTTACATCTCACCATTGAACATGGGCTGAGTCGTATGCATCAGCACTCTGAGGAGAGAGGAGGTAGTGAAGGACTTGTAAACTGAATCGGCAAGTGTGTTGCTGGGGGTCGCCGTCTTTTCTGTGATCCAGAGAGATGAGGAGGGTAGCGTTTTTGGCAGGGGCTCATTTACAGGGGCATCGTCATCTTCAGAGGGCGGCGGGAAGGCTTCGTCCACTATATAACGGACAAAATGATAAATAAGAAAAGATGGTGTAAACTGAACCTGTCTCATTCTCAATATGTCTCATAAGACACGTTGTGCCGAAACGATGTTCCAGAAGGTCTAAATGTTCTACAGTGATTATAATTTCAGGTTTAGTTCATTTTAAATGTAGACAAACAGTTTCAAACTGAAACTAAACAGTAAAAGATTTACACCACTTGGCAAGTGCCCAGCGGACTTAATCTTCTGTTTGTACCTGTTAGATTAAACTCCCTCCTCGCTCTGCGTGACAAGCTGCAATAGCAGAAACAAACAGAAAGAAACAAGAAAAGCACTTATTCTCTGATCTGACCTGGCACTGCAGAGGCAGGCGTCGTTGGAGGGGAGGTGATGATTTCCTGTGGAGAGTTGTTGACTGTGTCTTCATAGAAGACATCTGTGATGTGGATATCCTCCATAGGAGTTGTGTAGAGCTCTGGTGAAGCAGAAGGGAGGCTATTTCCACTGGCTTGCTGTGGTGGGCCTTGATCTCTTGTCTGCGAGCAAAAGATACAGTGGATAAAAGAACAGATGAAGAACTGAATTAGGTTGAATGAAAAAAAATGTTGCTGCAAGTAACAGTGAGTCTTTATGTTTGTTCAAATTAAAAGTTTTAAAGTGAAAAAATCAAAGTAAATTGCGGTATGAGCAACTACCTCATGTGGCAGCACTGACAGCGATGCCTCTTCTGTGATTTGCCGGCGAATTGCTGGCAGAGAGGTTGTCCGAACAACTGGAAATAGGAAGCCTGGTTGTTCAGTTAGCTCAGTGGTAACCCATATTGCGCTATTGCCCTCAAAGCCTGCATTAGTGAAAGGCTGGTTCATCATCTGGTCACCTTCAATCCAGTTCTGATCCACATCATGTGATTTTTTACCCTGTTTCTTTCTGACATTCTGAGAAACTGGGGCCTCGGTGGGTGTCTTCGGGGTTGGAGTGGTGCCTTCTTGGACTGGAATGTTCTGGCTGGCTTGGGTTCGGTCTGTGGGCTGGTTCTCATGATATGAAGGTTGGTTCTGGTAAACTCTGGTCTGCTCCAGTGGAATCGCCTCCACTGGGCTGTTGTCCTCTGAAGCTAAATGCATCGGATTCTGCTTCACTGGCTTCTCCCATCTGACTATGGACGAAAGCTTAAAAGAGGAATAAAAAACAGGTATGTCATGTGTATACTGTGTTTATAGGAAATTAGAAACAAAAAAATGTTTTACAATTTCACCTCTTCCTCCTGAAAAGAGTGAAAAATTACAGTAGGATTACTGTTTTTTCTGGTAATCCCAACTCAACATGTCCCTCAAAAAGTCCCTCACAACCTTTTATAAAGCTCTCACAGCCTCTACAAACATAATTACATTAATCTGCATAATAATTAGATGCACTGATTTTATTGCCGACAGGTCAAAAGTCAGCACTGCAAAATAATTGCACAAAATTCAGCTCAATTATGTGGTCAAGTGAAAACACAGATAGCTCAGACAAGCTTACCTCCCTGTTTCCTTCCAAATCCTTTGTGACAGCTTCAGGGTCAGAATCGCTTTCTAAAACAAGAAGGAAGGAAGGAAGGAAGGAAGGAAGAAAGGAAGGAAGGAAGGAAGGAAGGAAGGAGGAAAGAAAGAAAGAAAGAAAGAAAGAAAGAAAGAAAGAAAGAAAGAAAGAAAGAAAGAGTTAGCATGTAAAAATGTGCTCTCACCAGGAGCATGCTTGTGTGTCTTTGTACCTGGGTCTTCCAATGGCATGTCCACGATTATCTGGTCGCTCCATCGTCCTCTGAGTCCATTGGTGCAAACAGCCACCACCTGGACCACATAGCTGCTGTTGGCCAGCAGGTTGGAGATGATGGCACCCTGCAAATTTACATGTTAGACTTATGTTAGATCCTTTCAAATGGACCCTCATTACCAGGCCTCTGGAGAACTTCAAGACATGTTGGCTGTGTCCAAATTCAGGGGTAGCATGCTTCGAAGGACCCTACCCTACGTGGAGTGGATAGGTTGGGTCCTTCGAAGCATGCTACCCCTGAATTTGGACACAGCCTTTGAGGAGGTAATTTAGCCATTTAAATCAGCTGTATTGGATCAAGGACACATCTAATACCTGACACCGGCCCTTGAGGCCTGGAGTTCCCCCACCCCTGCTCTAAGTGAATTCAATGCGAATCCTCTTGAGTCGAACCGAATGTCTTTTTACAATGAATCTGCAGTCACAATGACACTTTTAGTATCTTAAAGATATACTTAACCCTCTTAACAGTTACTAAGTATCTATTTGCATTTATCTGCCTGTTCACTTGCTTCTTTCTACACACAGTCACTCATCTTTTTTCATGTACTCTCTCTCAGAATTACCCACATGGATGACACATGACTCCTGGATGTCTTTAAGTATAAGGAAGTTAAATTCACCACCACTATCACACTAAAACAAATATGAAACTACAAGTCGACAATAAAAAAAATAATAAAATAAAGACTGGAAATGAAAATCTCCGAAATCTGAAAATCTTGTACTCTGAAATACAAATACATGGATATTGTTAGTCACAATAAGGGATGTTCAGTGACTCACTGACAGGCAAAAACTGACTGTCACCACCAACAGCAGCAGCTGAACTATGTGAGAGATACATGGAGAGGAAGAGCAGATGGTAGGAATGCTTGATTTTCACCAAAAGTACAGGAAATTACTGTAATTTCTATCGGTTACCTATTTATCAGTTTAATATTGCTGTGTGGACAGTAGATAATAGTACAAAACAACATGAAATTACACATCCAGGCGCTGTTTTTCAGCATTTTGTGGAGAGATATAAAAAGATCTTGCATACCACATCCTGGTCTCCGTCGGTCCTGTACTCCTGCTTGCGCTGGTCTTGGCCCTGCAGCTTCTGGTATGTGACAGTGTACCAGTCGATGGTTGTGTCATACACTGCACGGGGACGCTCCCAGGTCACCATGATGGTGGTGTCGTTCTGAGCATCAGCCTGAACATTCTGTGGCTCAGAGCTGCAAGCTGGAGGCAGTGCACAGAAAGACAGGTTACTAACATGAATAGCATGCAAGAAACTTTTTTAAAAAAAGAATGAGAAATAAAGAGATGATAGCAGCAACTGCAAGTAAACATCAAGTATGAGCACACATAAACGTTCCCCACATTGAGTTCTGAGTTTCTGAGGCAACTTGATATTAATCAGCTGCTGAAACTGGGAGGCTGAGTGTATGCGTGTGTGCATGGGTGGATGAATTTGTTACAGGGACAAAAAAAAGCCTTTCTGAATTTCTGAAAACGTTATTTCAATTTCAAAAAGAGCTGCAAAATAAATTGCCTGCACTGAGAGAAGCAGGGCCACTGAATTACAAAGTCGAGCTGCTTGGCAACCCAAAAGACCCACTTTATTTCAAGGTCCCCTTTATGAAAATGGAGAGTGCGGTGAATTGTATCTTTTGATGATCATAATCAGGCTAGCCTTGAAGGACCACATTACAACCATAGTGGATGCAGAAGATGGGCAATATTTTTAGTGGAGTGAAAAAACATAAGATTAATAATGCAATACTTATACTGATCCCTGAGCGGTGATCCAATTTTCTCCTCCACGCACGCAAAATTTGGTATAAATTAGATTGGTGAAAAGCTTCAGAGACTCTGAGTCAAACTCTTTAAAACCTAATAAGGATGTTTTTTTTCACAATTTAAAATTATAGCATGCTGTATTGGGATGGGGGTGAATAGCATTGTATCTCAATGTCTTACTTTTGGAGACGCTGGTAAATGCGACTATTAGTGTGCACAGTAAATAATCATAAAAAAAACTTGTAAAAAGGTCAGTAAAAACACATATGATGGATAAATGGATGGCAAACTTTTCCTTTAGACTGTGATGACATACTGGGTGTGAGCACCTCCTCGACTCCAGTGTAAGAGGCAAACACCTGACCCATAAACTGCTGCTGCTGCTCTCTGAAGTTGTTCTGCAGGTAATCCGTCAGCATCACATAACCAGCCTGCTCCATAGTCATCACTTCACAAAACACCTCAAGCTGGTGGCAGACAGAAAACACACAGAGGTAAACAAAGAGAAAATGTTGCACATCTTCCTGCTAATCTCTATCAGGCTGCTGAAATAAACCAAAAGTGATGCTTCTGAGTGTTTCTCTGTGTGTGTTAAAGTGGCTTGTGTTGGTGCCAGGCTGAGGCAGAGAGGCAGCGCTGCTCTATTTTTGGTTAGCATGAATATGCCTGTGTCATGCCTTGCCACACTGTTTCAATCATGCATGCACTCACAAAACACACACAAATATTCATGTACAATACACACGCAACCATTCGCAAGGCCTCATTCCCTCTCCATTACTCTGCTGCAAAAGTGATGATTATTACACGGATCAATTCGTCAAGTCAGGGGTCCTTAAGCGTCGTCAGTCCAGAATCAAAATGTAGTAATGCTGCTGCGTCAGCCCGTGATGCCATGTTTACCGGATTACCCTGCTACAAAACCCTGCTCTGTGCAGTTTGACTTAATGTGTCACACTGCATCGCTTCAATGCAGCATTTTGTTTTATTTTGTGCAGAGATGTCAAAGACAATTGACCTGATGCCAACCTCACACAACAACCAGACACAACTGCAGGCAGTTCTGCTGTTTTGTTCATGCACATCATGTGCTGTGCATAGGGCACCAAGTGCTGGAGGGGACGCCAATACAAGATAATGAGATATATATATAAATGACAGGCTGACACAGACCTGTCTCTGTATGCGAATCTCAAACCTGATCAGGTGATAAAATAAATAACAGTAGCTGAATTTCTTGCTTGTAGCTGTTTGTAGGAGTCTTTACTTCTGACTTAATTAAATACCAAAGGTCCCGAAATTTAAACACGTAGAAGCATCAGCATTTTCATGATTATATAAATAATGCTGTAATGTATATTTGAATGGTTTTATTCTATGTAGTATTTTTTTTTTCTTTTGAATAAATAATTCAGTGTTACATTTGGCCAGTTTTGGGGGTAAGCGTGTGTGTGATTCAGTGTACTTACCTGTGTTTCCGATATGGGCACAACATGCTTAAAGACAATCCATTCCACCATTTCAGTGCATGGGGGGGAAGTCAGTGAGCCGTTGTAGATGTAGTATTTGTCTGTGTTATTTGGCAGCAAGGACCTCAAGGTGAATGCCTCCACTGACCCACTCTTACCTTGCAAAAAACAACAAATAGCAAATCTTTTCTACAAGCTGCAAGAACATCTTTAACATTTTAAAAATATCCCTAAATGTTGTTCTCTGGTCATTTATAGCACTCCTTCATAATTTTTCTCAGATTCATTCTGGTTGTCGTGCACTGTTTACCTCAGCTGTATGTATGACTGCAGTCATTCTGAGGCTGTGAAGGTTTGCAAAAGAAGTCCCATACGAGTCGATGAGTCAATGAAGCTCACTTCTGTTTAATAACAGCTGCACTAAGGTGAGTTGTTGATATTCTGAACTTTTCTGTTGGTAAGCACTGTTGTTTTTGCTGCTGTTAGCTGCTGTTAGCCTCGGTCAGTTGCTGTTATCAGTGAAACTTTCTTTAAAGCGGATCCAACATTGTTAGATTTGGACACTTAACAAATAAACTCTTATACAGTTTGAGAATGTAATTTACCTGGGGTTAATGTTTATCAGAGGGGAAGTGTGATTTTTATTATGCTCGAGCCTAATGCATAACTTTAGCTAATAACTAGTTGTTGTTACTGCTTATCTGGCTTGTTTTGAGTTGGTCTGGAGACGGAATGGAGTCTAAGCAGTCTCATAATTAATAGCAATAATACTGGGAGTAAATGAGCATTTCTATGCATGTTTTCATGTATTAGAGCCCTGACTTCAGCCTAGGAGGTGATGCTTCTGGTGAGGAGAAAGAAGATTGAGGTAGAAATTAAGAAATAAGAGGGGAAAAACAGCAGTGGTGGAGTAGGCAGATAAAGAAAGACATGATGAGAAAAAGATGATGAAAATATTGTAGGGTCTACCTTACAATATAAAGCGCCTTGAGGCGACTGTTGTTGTAATTTGGCGCTGTATAAATAAAATTTAATTGATTTGAAAATATGTTAAATGGTCACAAGAGTTTTGTGATCTTTAAATTTAATTTATAAGACATACTACATATGTGGACAGTCTCTAGTCACACATATAAAACATGATAAGGCAGAACAGTGATGTCTAGCAGCGCTGCTTCCTATGTACTTTTAATGGATTAATTCTTTTTGAGAACACAAAACTTGCTGTAAGAAGTAATTTCACACTATTTGATGTATATTGAGTACAACATTCTATCTGAGCTCAAAAGAAAATATTTACTGTACCTTTAAGTGAAAAATTGAAATTAGGCCTGCTTTCCCTGATTACGTGTTTTGGGTTATATTTGCTAAAACATACGCTTTTGTTTATCTCTCGATTTGATAGCTTGATATTTAATGTTCATTGTTCACAAGCTGCAATGCACTGTCCTGTAGCTTCAACCTACCAAACCTGCTGACAGTGTTAATGGCTTCCACAACAGGAATTAAGTTCTCATTATCATCCAAGCTAATCTGCAGACAAAAGCACAAGCTATTATTGAGGATCACATAGACAAACAATGACAATATTACATTTACAGTATCTGAGGAGAAACCGATTGGACCCTAATAATGACACTTTAGTTATCAGGTGATCAGGTCAGTTATCAGATCAGCCTACCTCAAATAGCACAGCTAAGGCAGCCACCCTTCCTTCTTTCTCTATAGCTTCATCCAGACTTTGGAACTCCTCTGAATTGTAACAATAGATCTGCATCTGATCCATAAGAGACACAAAAGTTATCACGGTGTAAGGTTATTGGTTAAAAAAGCCAAACTGATGCTGTGCACCACTGTCCTTTACCTCCAGAGGGTATTTCATTCCATTCAGACTGTGTTCAGACCCATCTGATGTTGCATTGCAGCGACCCCAGTGGAAGGTGATTCTGCCAACACGAAACCTGGACCTCAGCCCTCCGCCACTCACAAAGAACTCCCCATCCACATCGATTGCCACTAAAATGCACAATAGAACACAAGTTTAAAAGAGTTTCACAGAAGCCAAAAAGGCCGATCATCAATCTTGTTTAGGCAGGACTCATTACTTATATGTATTCAGTCTCTCCTAACTTCAAAGTATGTCTTTAATGTTTGACAGCCTAAGCAACAGATTAGACAGTAGTAACTTTTAATTCTGAAACATACTTCTCACCTCATAAAAATTAAAAACTTCATGTGATCAAATTTGGCACAATCACCCCTTCAAAATTATCTTCTAAAAAAATTAATTAATTAAAGAAACACTTTTTAATCCGAGTTTAGCATCAAGCCAGTTAAACCTCTAGCATATTGATCTGGTTAGTTAAGTGGGAGAGGGAATTGTTAATCAGTTTCAGCTGCGCTAGAGCAGCAACAATTTAAAAAAACAATAACAATTTTTTTGTCATAAGCACCACAAGGCTGGGCTCGAACCTACTTAGTTACAGTGTTAGCATTAGCATTACGGTCTCAGAGAAGAATCAATATGCCAGTGTTATACTGGTTTAGGTGCTCACACAGCATACTGCTACCAAGCAGAACAATCACAAGCACGGGCTTATGAGATCAAAATCTGATACATCTGAGGCTGATTGGTTAGGTTCCTGTCATGGCCCATCAGCTGAATACTGGTGATCACCAGATCAATTGGTATATCACTTTCTACTTTGCTGAAAAATATCTCACAACATAATAAAACATTTTAATGGGACTCTGTAGGCTATACATTTCTCTCATGAAAATCCTGCCAGCAATGGAATATCTGTTTAATATGCAATTTCCTCTCAGACAGAGCAAGAAAGGATTAATTTTGGAACCATTAACATATACAGAGCGCACACAGAAGCACACACTCCCACAGCCCAGGCAGTATTGGAAAGAGGGTGATGATAGCTCAGCCAGCTTTCATTTGTTTATCAGACCAGACATCACTCCACATGATGCCTCTCCTGCCTGTCTCTTCACATCGTCCTCATTTCATGCCTTCCCTCTCTATACGTTTTCCCTTTGCTCTTTTGTCGCCTCTTTTCTTTTGCTCAGTTTCATCTCTGCCTCTTGGCATCGATCTTTCTTTCTCCACACGGTCTCCCTCTGCTGCTGTCCCTCTAGTTGCATCGCTCTCAATTACTTAGTCTCTTTCTCTTCATCTTCCTTTGACTTGTTCTCCTTTAAATCCTAGCTGCGCTCTCCTTCATTAACCTCAGAACTGTGAATCATTTTTTTTGTGGTATTTAGAAAGTTAAGCTTATTTCCACAGCCAGAGATTAAGATGTTGTAATTTCGAGCTCCACGAGTATGTCAAAATCATTGCCGTAAATTGAACTGACCATATATTGTATCTCTACCTCATGTGCTCGCTACTTTAATACTTTAATAAGCTGGTGAAATAGTTCAGTAGAGATGAACTGGCTTGTCGTTGGACAGGACAGAATATTTTTTTAAAGAAAATTAAGAAACAGCACTGGTTAAGGTAAAAAGATAGATGCTGGAAATTATACGTATTAGGGTCAAACACAAACAAAAGCACACAAGGGACAGTAGAGGGCTATCAACATACCAGTCTTCCCGTTGTTGTGAATGGTGGTAGACTCTGCTGTCAAGCTGTTCCAGCCCTCTAGCTGTAGATTCTGGTACTGCAGCCTAACCTGGGTAAATGTCTCGTCGATGTCCACAGGAGACTGTCTGGGACTGTTACAGGATGGATACTTCTTACCCCACTTGCGCTGGTTTAGGGTACCTGTATACAGTATGGAGAAAGTGGATTAGTGCTCATAAAAGCTATTAAAGTACAACTGTTACCACCAGACAATATTCACACGAAAGGCAAGGATTACACCTGTACATTGTGGTGTCACAAAACTAAAAGGTAAAAATACTCAACAAGGTCTCATATATCATAAAGGTAAAAAGTAATACTAAAAAAAGACAAAAAACAAATCATCTGATATCACCAACACGTTCTTATCCCATAACGTAACATACGACGCCATGTGACAAATGTCGATATGTTACACTTTCGGCCATCCAACCTGTCTGTATGTTACGTGTTCGGAAACACGAGAACCATTTGGAATGAATCTACAGATGTATATTTATTTTCTCATCAATAATCGCTTTGGAAAACACTATCTAATACGATTAAGATTGTGGTTAAGGTTAGGGATAAGGTTATGGTTGGGTTAGGGCTGGAATAAACAGCTGGAACATGTGTTACCGCCAGAAGTGTCATTCTGTTGGATTCCATCCACAATCCGGTGCTCCTCATAGGGATGCGACAGGTTACCTTTCACGTTTCTATGGGATGCCTCGAGACGTGACAAATCGTTGGTAATGTTATGCGTTGAGAATGAGAACGGTCTCATACCACTGTTAAAGGTATTATTTTTCATTTTTGGCTGATCATTACAATTTAAATGAGTGCTAGAATAACAACTGTACAAAAACAGTAGTTAATAACAGTTGTTACTAAATGTAACTCCTGTTCTGTGAGTAGGCACAAGGCCACTTACAAGTTTAATCACTGAATGTGTGGACCCAGAAGAAAGAAACCACTTCTGCTTTGTGCTAAAAAGAAATCTTCCCTTTAATGTACAGTTCAGTATATTGCACAGTAATGTAATGTGTACAGTACAGTTTAGTGGTCCATTCAATTAGAATGTATTGTGTCAGTTTCAATTTTTAGTCAGTTCAGAGCAGACGGTCAAACTCAACAGTAACCAATTGGCATCAGTCAAACTTTATGCTAGCATTTTAATTACTCTATATTTTAATATTGATGTGCTGTGGTTGAAGAGATGTCTTTTTTTAAACAAGACTGTATTTTTCACATATAAAGATTAAAAATAAAAACTAAACAAAAACACATTTGTAGTGAAAAATGCAACATGAATAATCCCAATGAGGTAAACCAAAAGCAGCATTCCTCTTTTTTGAGGGAAGGAGTTTTATGCTAATTTTCACCAGCTCAAATGTCTTTGTGCTGTGAATTATTATTTATGAGACCCTGTCAGAATGTACGTATATGATGATTTTCTGAATTTATCTACTGCATGACACATACTCCGCATTTAAATCCACCTGTATAATGACTGTTTTCTGCTTTGGCTACATTTGCTTCATATTCAACATTTATTTAATTTTGTTCATGTCTGAACTGCACCTTTGTATTTATTAACAAGATATATGTGCAAGTGGTTAAAACATTACTTGTTATGTGCAACTTATATATTACTAGTCATGCATTCAGGCACACACAAGTACATGTTTCTGCATAAATAAATGTTTTAATTTATTGTGCATCCAAATCCATGACATTTACTCAGTTCCTCCAGGCATATCTAGGGAAACGCTCGTTAAATGCATTTATTATGCTGACTAAACTTACTGAGCTTTCTGCAACGCTGATAAATACCATAAAAGATAGTACTGTAAATATCATATTTTACATAGGTTTTACAATAACAACTGGGACTTTACTTCATTCTTTTCAATCTGATCCATTTAAAAAAAAAAAAGATGAATGCATCAAATATGCATCTTTACCAATAACAATTGAGCAAAGACCTATTGTGAGAATTAACATTTCTGCATAATGAAATTGCATAACTAGACGCTTCTTTTCTAAAATATAATCATTAGCATGTGTATACTTAGTATAGTATAGTATACAGTAAAGACAATAAGTCTAACGAGGTCAGAGCAGATGGTTTAACTGTAACTTGTCACACATGACCAAACAGCTATTGGCTTTACATTCCTGCTTGCGTGTGTGAGCATGTGTGTGACGGAGAGAGCGTTGATCGAAATCGATCGCTGTGATCCTTGTTTCGCTGTGCCCTCTTTCAACAGCTGAATACGGAGGGTGAAGGCAGGTGCTTTTTTTCTATCCAAAGATGCCACATGTACGATAAGCAGTTGTGTTACTTTTTCCTCTAATGCTGTCGCCCGGGGACACAGCTGAAGCGACATTCACTCTGCTGTTTTCCAGTATAATACAAAATTGAATTTTTCAAACCACTGAAGGGGATTCAGTCACCAATCAACAACCCATTTTTTACAAGCTGAGATTTGTGACCCAATTTGTTTGTGCACTGACCACTCAGAAACCCAACACACAACAGCATCTATCTCTGCATCAAGTATAGATTGACATATGACCTTCAGTATCCGAGTATAATGCTACACCAAGAGACTGTGGAGACTGAAAACCTCAGAGCTACCTCCAGCTCCACTGAGGAATTATCGCATTCTCCAGCCATTCTACCAGTGTATTAAAATCAGCTAAAGGGAGCGCACTTAGTGGCTGCCAGTGGTGTCACCTTATAACCTGGTTCACAGTCTTGGTGTGTGTGCTAATGGGTGTATGACAATCAAATTGTAAAGTGCTTGAATAACAAGCACAATATAAATGTATAGCTGTTTGCCAAGTTTAAACAAGCAGTAAATGGGATGATTTTTCAGTGTTTGCTGGTGAAGCTAAGATAAAACAGTGGTATCATTCTTTCCAAAAGAAATATTGGACTGTCCCTTAAAGACTCTTTAAAGTGCAACTGTGATTTAAGCATATTTTAAGCCTTTACATTGGCTAAGATTTGAACACACAGTATCTGTCACCAAAACCTCAAATCCTACTTTACTTCACTGACTGCAGGCAATCAAAGTGGAGTGCTCTAGTTAAAAGGTCAAAGCAGAGTGGCACAAGTCCTTATATTCAATTTAAATTGAAGCTCTAATAAGTTTCCTGTGCTCAGTAATACAGTGTTTTTATTATTTCTTACCGAGGTGTTGTAGAGCAAAAATATTTGACCTAAGTATTTATTCACTGATGGATTTTTTAAACAGGAATAAATATGACTAAACACGACTGAAAGCCAACAGTTTGTTTGACATGGACAGATCCTTGATCTTATATATAAAAAAAAAAACTTTAGTTACCCATATTTTAAACCTCTGGGGCCTCATTCATATCGCCGGCATACACACATAACCAGGTCTGAAATATGTATAAAACAGTAGTGTTCTGTCAGGGTCTTTCTCCTTTCATCTCAGTATTGTGTCAGAAGTCTTCTCACACATCTATTTCCATCACAGGTGATGGATGGGAGACTAGCATAGTAGACAAGCTTACATTGCTTTCACTGCACTTGAGTTGAATGGAGTTTCTCCTGTTGACCATCACAGCCAACATGTGTAACATATGTAACTTGTTTACCATGTTAGTAAAGAAAGCTTCAATGAAGGAGAAGGTAACTCCTCCTGTGTCAAACAGATTCCACAAACGCTTTCAGATTAGCATCAAGTTTAACCAGCTGTTTTTCTAATACAAATCCTACTGTAGATATTGAAAGTCAAAGGCTCAAGCCTTTAATTCACCTGTTTTTAAATAAATATATTTAATATACTTCGGTAAATCAAAATGTAGGCCTGTGTTTCTGAGCTGATTGTAAGCAGAATGTAAAGTGTTTAAAATGAGCTCACAATAATGCTAATCCATGTAACGCTGAGGAGGAATATTTATTTTTGCTGCTTTGTCTGGAATTTGCCAATAATACAGTTTTATTTGTAGTGAAGTGTTTTACATCCAACCATTTTATTGCTTCTTCTACTAAAGCAATGTTTCCATCACCTCACACTATTTTCAGCTAATAGTAAATGGCAACACACACACACACACACACACACACACACACACACACACACACACACACACACACACACACACACACACACACACACACACAGTAGTGAACATGCTCCAGGTACAAAACATGTCCCAAATTCTAGCATCTTTAAAAACCAACCTGATGGATGCACAGCTGGTTGAAAACTCATGACCCATGACAAAACACAAAAATTATAATACTGTATAACTGTTGTTTTGCATTGTGTGGTACATTTTCCTTTTTAGTTTGTCGTTGTTACAACAGGTTTTAAGCTGCTAAAACTGATTCATTTGCTTCGAAATAAGCAATTTGTAATTAATTATTAGAATTGTCATTTAGTCATCTCTGAACTAAAGCACCACAAAAGACAGATAGAAAGGAAAGAAATCATAAATAAAAGTTATTTTTCAGCCAAAAGAGCAGTCAGCTGTTAAAGTGGTCAAGACAGAAACCATTTACACCTGATGCTGCTGCTCCTTTTTATCCCCAGTCATTTGAGCTCACCTCTCACTCAGGGGAGGAGAGAAAACACAGGAGAGGAGGAGAGTGGATAGATGGCAGAAAGAAGAAAAGGAGATACAGCAGCAGAGGGCAAGGAAGCTAAAGTAAGAACAGAAAGAGGAGCAGAGAGAGGATGATATGCAAGACAAGTGGGAGGAACAGAGAAGCACAGAATGAGACAAAATGAGGACAGCAGTGTGCACATAGACGTATGGCATGTTTGTGTAGTGTGTGTGTGTCTGTCTCCCCTCGCCCACGCTTACACCAATTAAGCTCCCATGGACAGCATAAACACACAGAGAGCTGATTTCACTGTCTGTCAAAGGTTCTGCACTGCCGAGTGAGCGAAGTGTTCGGAAAACATGCGGGATTATTACTCTGAATAATGTAGGGCTTGACTTTTTTAGTGAGTGTCTGCTCCTGTTTGCATCACTGGCGGCAAAGATAACTGGATATGTATCAAATATTAAATACCGAAAAACGGCCTCTGGTTTAGTTTAACTCGCACTGCCTATTTCGAATCTGCATTATCGTCTGGCTGACATAGATAAAACACCAGTTAAACAGCTTAACCTCATTTCATGCACTGAGAGCCCACTATTTCTCAAAGGCCCTGGATGTAACATTTTATGTACTTAAACACGTTCTTATTGCTTTCATTACCCGCTGGGTTGTTTATCTTTTTTGGCAGGGTTTTTTTTAATCATTCTCTCTAGAAAATGACAGAGATGAATGAGCAATTTTAACAAAAGCTGTAAAGCTGTGAAATCGATCTATTGTACTGTCAGTTTACTGTTTATTACCTCATATCAAACATGCCCAAAGTTTCTAACAATGAGGTCAGCATATGTGTTTTTTCTCTATGACCCCCATCCACCCTGCTGTTAAAATCTTCTGTTTGTAAGAGGCAACCAATGAGAAGAAAGTCGGATTAGATTAGTATGGGGGCAGGGAGTAGATAAAATGACTAAACCGAGGCCAAATAAAGATTATTTTGGACTGAGACTAATGTAAAACTATAACATGAAGCTGGAAATCAGCATAATTTTGGCAATGAAACTTCCCTCCTTGATTAACTTACATTAATATTACTACGTTGTAGTCATCTGAGTTTTCCGTAACCCTCCCAATTCAATGCAAAATCCTAGCTACGTTAGCCACTGTAGGAAAAACAACTATGGTTGTTGTTTGTCTGTAGTGAGTGTAGGAAGTCTGTTGCTGTTTAGATGCTAGAGAAGATTAAAACTTGAAAGTAACCCAATGTGTTAAGTGATGTTCACTTATGTCAGATGACAACAATACTGAGGTCCGATGTTGAGGATGTCCTGAACTGTTTTTAACCTCCTAAGGCCCGAACTCTTCCACAGCATGCATTTTTAATTTCTCTTTGATATTTGAGCTAAGACCCTTATGAAAAGGACACCGAGGGAACAGTTTACCCTGCCCGGGACAGGGTTACCGGGGCCCCGCCCTGGAGCCAGGCCCGGGGAGGGTGCCCGAGGGCGAGCGTCTGGTGGCCGGGCCTTAGTCCAGCCCGAAGAGGAGACATGGGCCCATCCTCCCGCAGGCCCACCACCCGCAGGGGGTGGGGTCGGGTGCATTGTGTGCCGGGTGGCGGCCAGGAGCGGAGGCCCTGGCGGACTGACCCCCGGCTGCCAAGACTGGCAATAGGGACATGGAATGTCACCTCTCTGGTGGGGAAGGAGCCTGAGTTAGTGCGTGAGGTTGAGAGGTACCGGCTAGATATAGTCGGGCTCACCTCTACACATGGCTTGGGCTCTGGAACCAGTCTCCTGGAGAGGGGCTGGACTCTGTCTCAGTCTGGAGTTGCCCCTGGTGAGAGGCGGCGGGCTGGGGTGGGTATCCTAATATCCCCTCGGCTTGCTGCCGGTACGTTGGGGTTTTTCCCGGTGGACGAGAGGGTTTGTTCCCTGCGCCTTAGGGTCGGGGAACGGGTCCTGACTGTCATCTGCGCTTATGCGCCGAGTGGCAGTTCAGAGTACCCAGCCTTCTTAGAGTCCCGGGGGGGGGGTGCTGGAGGGTGCTCCACCTGGAGACTCTGTTGTCCTGCTGGGAGACTTCAATGCTCACGTGGGTAACAACAGCGAGACCTGGAGGGGCGTGATTGGGAGGAACGGCCTCCCTGATCTGAACCCGAGCGGTGCTCTGTTATTGGACTTCTGTGCTAATCACAGTTTGGCCATAACGAACACCCTGTTCGAACATAAGAGTGTCCATAAGTGCACGTGGCACCAGGACGCTCTAGGCCGTAGGTCGATGATCGATTTTGTAATCGTATCAGCAGACCTGCGACCATATGTTCTGGACACTCGGGTAAAGAGAGGGGCTGAGCTGTCAACTGATCACCACCTGGTGGTGAGTTGGATCAGGTGGCGGGGGAGGACGCTGGACAGACCTGGTGCACCTAAACGCGTAGTGAGGGTGTGCTGGGAACGTCTAGCAGAGGCCCCAGTCCGCGAGATCTTCAACGCACACCTCCGGCAGAGCTTCAACAGCATTCCGAGGGAGACTGGGGACATTGAGTCCGAATGGACCATGTTCAGCGTCTCCATTGCCAAAGCTGCTGCATTGAGCTGCGGCCGCAAGGTGGTTGGTGCCTGCCATGGTGGTAATCCCGGAACCAAATGGTGGACACCAGAGGTGAAGGGAGCCACCAGGCTGAAGAAGGAGTCCTATCGGGCTTGGTTAGCCTGTGGGACTCCGGAGGCAGCCGACAGGTATCGACAGGCCAAGCGGAATGCGGCTCGGGCAGTGGCTGAAGCAAAAACTCGGGTGTGGGAGGAGTTCGGAGAGGCCATTTAAAAAGACTTTCAGACTGCCTCGAAGAGATTCTGGCAAACCGTCAGACGTCTCAGGAGGGGAAAGCGGTGCTCTACCTGCACTGTGTATAGTGCTGGCGGAGCGCTGCTGACGTCGACTGAGAAAATTGTCAGGCGGTGGAAGGAATACTTCGAGGACCTCCTTAATCCCACTGACACGTCTTCCGAGGAGGAAGCAGAGTCTGGGGATGAGGGGAATGACCCGCCAATTTCCGGGGGCGAGGTCACTAAGGCAGTTAAACAACTCCTTGGTGGCAGAGCCCCTGGTGTTGATGAGGTCCGCCCCGAGTTCCTGAAGGCTCTGGACGTTGTAGGGCTGTCCTGGTTGACACGCCTCTGCAATGTTGCGTGGAGATCAGGGGCAGTACCTGTGGACTGGCAGACCGGGGTGGTGGTCCCCATCTTTAAGAAAGGGGACCGGAGGGTGTGTTCCAACTACAGGGGGCTCACACTCCTCAGCCTCCCTGGGAAAGTCTATGCCAGGGTGCTGGAAAGGAGAGTTCGTCCATTAGTCGAACCTCGGATACAGGAGGAACAATGCGGTTTTCGTCCTGGTCGCGGAACACTGGACCAGCTCTTTATCCTCTCCAGGATACTTGAGGGTGCATGGGAGTTTGCCCAACCAGTCTACATGTGTTTTGTGGACTTGGAGAAGGCATTCGACCGTGTCCCTCGGGGTGTCCTGTGGGAGGTGTTGCGGAAATATGGGGTGTCTGGCCCATTGCTACGGGCCATTCGATCCCTATACAACCGTTGCAAGAGCTTGGTTCGCATCGCCGGCAATAAGTTGGACTCGTTCCCGGTGGGTGATGGGCTCCGCCAGGGCTGCCCTTTGTCTCCGGTTCTGTTCATAATTTTTATGGACAGGATTTCTAGGCACAGCCAAGTAGCGGAGGGCTTTCGCTTTGGTGGCCTCAGAATCTCATCTCTGATTTTTGCAGATGATGTGGTTCTGTTGGCTTCATCGGGTGAGGGCCTCCAGCTCGCACTGGAACGGTTCGCAGCCGAGTGTGAAGCAGCGGGAATGAGGATCAGCACCTCCAAATCTGAGGCCATGGTTCTCAGCCGGAAAAGGGTGGAGTGCCCACTCCGGGTCGGGGATGAGTTCCTGCCCCAAGTGGAGGAGTTCAAGTATCTCGGGGTCTTGTTCGCGAGTGATGGGAGAAGGGAGCCGGAGATCGACAGACGGATTGGGGCTGCAGCTGCAGTAATGCGGACGCTGCACCGGTCCGTCGTGGTGAAGAGGGAGCTGAGTGTAAAAGCGAAGCTCTCAATTTACCGGTCGATCTACGTCCCTACCCTCACCTATGGCCACGAGCTGTGGGTAGTGACCGAAAGAACGAGATCGCGGATACAAGCGGCAGAAATGAGCTTCCTCCGAAGGGTGGCTGGCCTCTCCCTTAGAGATAGGGTGAGAAGTTCGGCCATCCGGGAGGGGCTCAGAGTAGAGCAGCTGCTGCTCCACATCGAAAGGAGCCAGCTGAGGTGGTTCGGGCATCTGACAAGGATGCCCCCTGGGCGCCTCCTGGGTGAGGTGTTCCAGGCATGTCCCACCGGGAGGAGGCCCCGGGGCAGACCCAGGACACGCTGGAGAGATTATATCTCTCGGCTGGCCTGGGAACGCCTTGGTATTCCCCCGGATAAGCTGGAGGAGGTGGCTGGGGAGAGGGAGGTCTGGGCCTCTTTGCTTAGGCTGCTGCCCCCGCGACCCGGCCCCGGACAAAGCGGATGAAGATGGATGGATGGATGGATATTTGAGCTGATTGGGACCTGATGAATGTAAAAACAAAGAATTACCAGATTTTGTTTTTATCTAATTTTTGTTTCTAAGAAAAATAAGAGCCACATATGAGGATATTCATTTAAAATTTTGATAGAACAGTAGCAGTATTATGTCCTCGTAAGTGGATATCAGGCCCTTGTAGAGCAAAATTGAGTATTTTGGTCTAAATAACCCAAAATGTGATGTCCACATATGTGGACGCCAGGTCGTAGGAGGTTAAGGTAAGAACTTCTGTTTTTGCTGCTGTTAGCTGTTGTTAGTCAAACTTTCTTTTTTTTTTTTTTTTTTTTTTTACAACTTTATTTATAGTTTTCCAACAAAACAGTCCAGAATTTCTTACAAAAGTTGCGAACCCTACCCCCCACCCCCATCCAGGTGGCATCCCCACAACCAGGAAGCACAATACACACAACACAAAAAAAAAAAAAAAAAAAAAAAAGGGGGGAGAAACACTCAAACCAATCTGTGACAGTCATTATAGCACCAACAGCCGGACCCCGGCACATGAGAGAAGAAACAAAGAAGAAAAAGGGATTAAAGAAATCCCAACAGTCAAAGTACGGGCATTGAGGAGACTATGGACAGCAGTCCGAGAAGAGAGCAAGAGCATAAATTACCAACAAGTAAAGAACAATAAATCAGGCAAAAGACAGACTCTTGACATGAGTTATGAACCGTGACCAGGTTTTGTCATATTTACTCTCCAAGCCGCGCACGGTATACCTAATTTTTTCCAGAGCTAATCCCAACATCACCTCTCTAATCCAATGGACGTAGGAAGGAGGGTTCGACGCCTTCCAGCTCAGCAGTATCAGACGGCGGGCATGCAACGAGGCAAAGGCTATTGCGTTTTTGTGGAGGGGAGAGAGTCTCAGCTCTTCCCGAGGTACACCGAAGATAGCTATCAAAGAGTCAGGCCGCAGTGTTTCACCCGATATAGCTGACAGTGATTGAAAAATTGATGTCCAGAAACCATACAGGGAGGGACATGACCAAAACATGTGCCCCAAAGAAACAGGAGAGTAATCACATCTAGGACAATTCGGTGCAACATCAGGGTACAGTTTAGACAGTCTGTCATTAGAATAGTGGAGCCTGTGGACGACCTTAAATTGAATCAGGCCATGTCTAATACAGAGAGAAGACGTATGTATACGCTGTATGGCTTTCTTCCAGATGTCTTCTGAGATGAGTTCTCCAACCTCCCCTTCCCACGCCGCCTTAGGTTTGTCCCATGTATGAGGGCAGCTTTCAAGAATCAATGCATAAATCTTCGATATTGCTCTTTTAGTGGGCTGACTCACATTAAGAACTAGATACAGTAGGTCCTTAGAGGGCAGAGACGGGTACCCTGGGAGAAATTTAGAAGCAAAACTCCGAGCCTGAAGGTATCTGAAGTAGTGAGACTTTGGTAAGTTATGGTCTTCACACAAATGTTTAAATGAGACAAAGCCATCCTCAGTGAAGAGATCTTGAAAGAAAACCAGACCGTTTCTGTGCCAGACTGCAAATGAATGATCTATTTGAGATGGTGTAAAAAGATGGTTGAACATTATCGGAGAAAAGCTACAAGTATTTGTCAAGTTAAAATGTTTCCTGAATTGACCCCAGATCTTAATTGAATTTTGAACCACCAAATTGGAGTTCAGCCCAGATGCTTTGACATTCAGTGGGAGAGGGGCAGTTAAGATCGAAATCGGAGAGATTGGGAGTGTAGCTCTCAGTTCCATATCAGCCCAGACTGGACCCTCCCCATCCGCAAACATGGTTATCCAATATGTCAGCTTGACAATGTTAGCAGCCCAATAATAGAATAAGAAATTAGGTAAGCCCAAACCACCATCAGCTTTAGCTCTCTCCAGGCTCGCTCTCCTTATGCGTGCAGGTTTTTTGTTCCATATGAACAAAGAGACAAAGCGATCCAGCTGGGCAAAATAGGATTTGGGGAGAAAGATGGGGATCATTTGGAATAGATAAAGAAACCTGGGCATTACAGTCATCTTCACCACATTTATCCGTCCTGCCAGCGAAAGTGGAAGTTTTGACCACCTACCCAGATCAGATTTAGTACTGTCCAGAATAGACCTGTAGTTATACTGGAAAATAGTCTTAATCGAGCCAGCTATTTCCAGTCCCAAATATGTGAATTTGTCATTTTCAATTTTAAAAGGCAAATCGTCATAAGTGGTCTGTTTTGCCAGATTGTTCAATGGAAACAGTAAAGATTTTGATAAATTAACCTTATACCCCGATATGTTGCTGAACTCCCGCAGCCAGCGGAAAAGGTGGGGCATACTCCCAATTGGGTCTGATATCTGCAAAAGGAGATCATCAGCATAAAGCAGAGTTTTATGAGTTACCTCACCCCTGGATATACCTTTAATCCTCTCATCAGATCTGATAGCAATTGCCAGCGGTTCGATCGCAATGTCAAACAGGAAGGGTGACAGGCAACAGCCCTGCCTCGTCCCCCTGTAGAGCGAAAAATATTCCGAAATCAGACCATTTGTCCTGACTGCAGCCATAGGCGTTGAATATAGGACTTTAATCCATCTACAAAAAGTAGGTCCCATGCCGAATTTCTCCAGAACTGTGAAAAGGTAGGACCATTCGATTCTATCAAACGCCTTTTCAGCGTCAAGGCTCAGAATAACTTCCGGTTGTATTGTCGAATGGGGGGAGAATACCACATTAAACAGTCGTCTCACATTAAAAAATGACTGCCGTCCGGGAATGAAGCCCGTTTGGTCCTCATTAATAATGGTGGAAATAATAGGGTCCAACCGTAGTGCAAGAGTTTTGGTTAAAATCTTATAGTCACAGCACAAAAGACTTATTGGCCTGTATGAGCTACACTGTACAGGATCTTTATCTTTCTTTAGTAAGACTGAGATCGTGGCCTGGGTAAGCGTCTGCGGCAGATTGCCAGTAGCAAAAGATTCAGCATAAACTGATTCTAAAATAGGTGTGAGCTTCGAAGAGAATTCCTTGTAAAACTCCATGGGGAAACCGTCCGGACCTGGCGACCTTCCAGTCTGAGATAATTTAATAGCGTTCGTTATCTCTTCAATCGACAACGGCTGTTCCAAAGGCGACTGAGCGTCCGGAGAGAGCTTGGGAAGATCCAGCGAGTCAAGAAACGAGTAGATCTCGGATGAATTACTGCCCACCTCTGATTGATATAGGGTAGAGTAGAAATATTTGAACTGGTCATTAATGACTCGGGGGTCGTGAGATATCGAATCAGCACCTATTTCAATTCCCGAAATCACGCGCTCAGCTGACCGCTGTTTGAGCTGAAGTGCAAGGAGCCTCCCCGCTTTATCTCCATGCTCATAATATACCTGCCTGGATTTAAAAATATTTCTTTCGGCTCTCCATGTCATAAGCGTGTCAAATTCAGTTTGCAACAGTAATTTCTCCTTAAAAAGATCTGGCGTAGGTGAAAGAGCGTAACGCCTATCCATATCCGCAATCTTGTCAGCCAGTTCTTTAAGTTGTTTAGAGCGCTCCTTGTCTCTGTGTGCCACATAAGAAATAACTTGGCCCCTAATATAGGCTTTCATAGACTCCCACAAGACTCCCCTCGACACATCCTGAGTGTCATTAATTTCTAGAAAGAAGTCAATCTGATTGCTGAGAAACGTTTTAAAGCGTTCACATAAAAGTAATAGGGGGTCTAGCCGCCACGTTCGTTGGGGCGCCACATTACCTGGAAAAACCAGACCCATCTGCACAGGGCTATGATCTGACAGCACTATACTGTGGTATTTGGTGCTGGAAATTAAGGGAAGTAGCTGGTTATCGACAATGAAGTAATCAATCCTGGAGTAACTATGATGTACAGGGGAAAAAAAGGAAAATTGCTTCGTAGATGGGTTTGTTGCACGCCAAGGGTCTGATAAGCCGTAAGAACGAAGTAGGGAATTAATAGCCACTGCTGCTGACGAGAGGGTGTTGCTCGACCTTACGCTTGATCGGTCCAGCTGGGGAGAAAGGACACAATTAAAGTCTCCACCTAGAATCAGTTTATAGGAGACAAGGTCTGGGAGAGTCGAAAAAAAATTAAGAAAGAACTGTGCGTTGTCCCAGTTAGGTCCATAAATATTAGCCAGTATTAGTGGTGTGTTAAACAGCTTGCCCACTACAACAACATATCTGCCATTAGGATCTGATATCACTTCAGAGTGTTCAAATGGAACCCCCTTCCTAATTAAGATTGCTGTTCCCCTGGCTTTGTAGTTAAAACGTGAATGATATATTTGTCCAATCCACTTACAACCTAGTCTTTTTTGGGAGTTAGTATTTAAGTGTGTCTCCTGTAGAAACATCACGTCAGGTTTGAGCGATTTCAAATGACTAAATACCTTGCTTCTTTTAACCAAATTATTCAGCCCTTTGACGTTCCAGCTAATGAATGAGACCGATTTCTGTTGATTATTCACATTATCCAGAGTCATAGTGCCACAATCGATAATAGACTGATCCTGCACGTTGGTTATATCTCAGTGTTTCAGTGCCTGTTTGAGCCACAACATAAACCACAGATAAACCCAAAGCAAAACTAACAAAAACAAACAGATAAACATAGATAAACCTCTCACCATCCTGGACCCCTGGGCTGGTCTTCCACAAACCTGAGACTGCCCTGAAAACACTCCTCTCTCTCCTAGGCATATAACACGTTTACACTAGCTTAAACTCTTACATGAACTCAGCAAAGACAGAACAAAGTATAATAGGACCCTTGACTCAGCATCATTATTGCCGCATGCATGTCGGCACCCATCCACTTACAGGCCGGTACGGCTCTGAACACTCACGGTTGGAAAATAATCCCACAAGAAAGGGGTAAAACCCAATAAAAATAATGACACTGGTGATAAGAAAAAGGGGATTAATTAATCAGAATACATCAAAAAGCAAAATAAAAGCACTGTTGGGGTTATGGTGTCGGGCTGGAACTAAGACCAATGAGGATACCGAAGATATTCTGAAATAAAATATTCCCCAGGCCACATGACATCCACAGAAATCCTCAACATCTTATAGCTATACCTTGTCCAATCATAAAGGGCATCCAACCGTAGCGTGGCGACGTTCACCAGTCAATGCACAGCCTGTGCAGACTACCTCAATGGTAGCACGCAGCGTGTGATACTTGTTGTGGTCCGTGAATTAACTGTCACTCTCCCTCCGTCTCCCGTGGGCGCAGATTGGTCTCGACGTAGTGCCTTGCCTTGATCGGATCTTCGAAAGACATCTGTTCGCCAGCCGGGGTCGTGATTTTCAATGTAGCTGGATACAGGAGACCATATTTCACCCCCGTACACCGGCGAAGCAATCTTCTCACCTCGGTAAAGGCCGATCTCTTCTTTCTAACGGTGGCCGAGAAATCTGGGTAGATGTAGAAACGCTTCCCATTACGGGTAATGGGACCTGCCCCCATGGCCTTTCGAAGAACATCCACTTTCTCCTGAAAATAGTGGAACTTGACGATTATCGGTCTCGGGGCATCTCCATCCTTTGGCCTCGGCTGCAGGCTCCTATGCGCCCGATCGAGCGTCGGCGTATAGTCGAGGGCGAGCGCTTCCTTCAACAATTCAGCCACGGCTTTCTCCGGTCGAATATTTCCGAATCCCTCTTCCACTCCAATTAGTCTGCAGTTATCACGACGTTGCCGGGACTCCAAATCATCGGCCTTGTCTGCCAACCGGACGACTTGGGCAGATAGCGCATCAACTTTAGCTTCCAGTGCTACAACACGGTTAGCCTGGCCATTAGCTTCCTCCTCAAGATCATCAGTGCGGGTCGAGAGCGTGGCGTTTTCTTTCTGCATGTCTTCGATAGCCTTCGCAAACTCTGCGCGCACACTCAGGACCTCTGACCTTAAATCACCCGCCAAGTCGTCTATTTTCTTGTGTAGTTCACCTGCAGCTGCCATCACAGACGAGTCGATCTTGGCTAGCACATTCTGCTCCGTTTGCTTTATGGCAGCCATGATTGTGTCGAGATCCGGCCCGGCCCCCACCCCCGCGGCCGGATCCGCACCAGGCAAGTCCGAGGCATCAGGCCCCGGCTTCTGCTTGAGCGATTTAGGCATGTTGAACAGCTTTAGACTACAAAATACAACTGATTCGAAAGATTAGGCACTTGTGAGACGGGTTCGCGCCGGGATGTACTAGAAGGGGAGCGGGAAAATTACGCAAATGGTCAATCTAAGCAGAGCTCGCAAAAACACGTCTTCACATGTCGCTGCTCTCTCCCCTCCCCCGTTAGTCAAACTTTCTTTGAAGTGGCAAATAGACTCTCATACACAAGAATGTATGCAAATTGTTTATCACATGTAAAGTCTATTTCTTTAGGACAAATGAGCCTAACAATACATGTCTGTATCTAGAAGTCATCAGAATCATCATCATTAGCTCAGGTCAGGTCATTATCAACCATCCTAGGGGGCGTGTCCCATTTAAAGCTTGGAACTGAATCGACACACTGGAATCTGGGAAATTCCTAATTATCATAAATGATTCCTACTGGGGACAAATAAGGTGAGTGTACGCTACCAGTAGTACCGTTGCCAGTATCCTAGCCAGCTAAATGTATCTATTTGTCCTGTGAGAGACTAATTAGTGATGAAGCTCCACACTCCACACATCTCTCTCTTTGATTAAGAGGTAAAACCTGTGAAGCTGGTTAATGACCTGCTGCATTTTTTATGTTTTTGGCCTTTTGTTTTGACAGAGCAGGCCCTTATCACAGGGATGCTAATGTAATCAAGCCACACACAAACGACAGAGGCTACTATTCCCGTTAATTAACCCTTCAATATGACATAGGTTATTCTGTATTACACTTTTTCTTTTCTTTTTTTCACTTAAATGACCTCGGACAAGAAAGCCAATTTTTTCTGTTGTCCAATACTGAAGAAATTTAAACTTTATATGCAGAACATTGTAGAATATTTTTAAGGTTATCTGCTATAAAAAGCCAGACCAGGGAAAATCTCCTTCATGTTTTTCTGTGTTTTATTCTCAGTTACTTTCACACAAAGGCATCTGCTGTGATTTTCACAATTCTGAAGAAGTCTCATGTGTATCAGTACTGATAAATGATCAGAATTATAATATTTCTGACTGTCTGAGGCTAAGTTGAATCGAATCGGGACTTTGAAAACCGGAATCGAATGGATTATAGAAATCAGTGATGATACCCAGCCCTAGTGAGTAGCCTAGGCACGACAGAAGTGGATGTAGCTGTAATAGGAAAAGAACTATTGCTAACTTTTCTGTTAAGTTAAGGCCTGATCCTTCTGAAATTCATAGCCAGTGCTCTGACACGGTGTCATCAATCTTTGAATGCTGAAAAAGCACAGTGTATCCAGAAAAACACATTAAATTATATAAATTATTAGAAAATAATTACGCCTAACTTTTTAAAGTTAGGCGTACCGGTACGCCCATGGCAAAAAGTTTGTCTAGAGCCCTGTATAAAGAGCAGATAACAGCGAGCACAGATCACTGCTATCGCACTGCAACTGTTATGTAGGGTTAACAGTTAAGCACTTTTATGCACTACAAATAAATAACCTTGTTCTCGTAAACCTCAATATTCAGTGGTGGATTTTACAATTAGAGAGCCATTCTTCTGTCTCAGCTGGAGTCAGGTGTTTCGATTAGCATCTCAGCTAGCAGTATCACTGATTAAAAGCTGAGCACACAAATAAGAATCATACCTTTGTGTGAGAGTAATTTTTATTCATTTGCGAGCACATACAGACTCACACAGACTGACTGACACAAAGAAGCGAGTCTGTAGCTGACAAGATCTGAGCCACTAAATGAATCCTTTCTGAATGACAGAGAATAGACTACACACACACACACACACACACACACACACACACACAATCGCACATCACTCATTCAACAAGATCGACTACAAAGACAGATTGTCACACACATGAGCAGCCAGCATATCTGACAAACAGACCCGTCAGAAAATTCAAAAAGAAAGCAAGCGGGTGGGGGGAGTGAATCAGAGTTCCCATATGAACTTTACGTTATCTCGATGACTCGATAAAGTGGTGAACGTGAGAAAGTCTTCAAACCGCCGCTTGCATAAATATTAAACACCAACTGGTAGACTGGCTCTCTGAATGAATTTACTATTTATCTGAAGTTTTCAAATAAAAATATCTGTATTTCTTACAGAAAACGAGATTCACTTTGACCACTAAAATTATTCCTACTGCCGACACGAGCTTGTATCTTTTAGAATCCCACCTGTTGACCTGTGACTGCTAGGCAAAAAAGACTAGACTGGCCATGCGGGTACACATAAGCGTGAAGTGTGGCGTTTGAACATTTTTAAATGCTGAAGTCACCTCATAACATCTCCCGTCAAGGCTGTGTAGTGCTGCCAGTGCGCAGGGGGGGAAAACCCAAGCAAAGAACTCATTAACCCAACCACATACTGGTGAGAGCAAGTGAAAAGGAGAGAAAATAGGGAGTGCATATTGTGTATTTGTGAATAAAGAAGCACACCTCTGCATCATTACCTCATGTCTCCCACAAGGCTCCAAGAGCAGCCACACAGGCTGAGCAACAACTGGAGCAGAAGAGCAGCCGGCGTAAAGTATTTGGTGACTAAGAGAGCTGTTGAGAACATAGTGGGTGGTGAACACAAGCATGTAAAGGGAAAAAGAAACAACAAACGCATGAAGGAAGGGTGCAATGCACTGCTAGCTGCCTGAGAGATACTTAAATAACAAGGATTTAATGTTTTCTTCATGTCACAGTGGAAATGGCACAATGAGAGCTTTTAAACCGGGATCTGAAAGCTTGTTTCTAAAATTTTCACTCATCAGAAATAAAAGCGGTAAATAAGATGGCTGAGAATAATTAAGATGGCTGAGAATAATTAAAGCGACAAATCAGATCTCAGTGAGGAAACAAAATCATGCCTGATGTCTATACTGATGTGAACTGGGTCATGTGCTAGGAATGAAAGGATGCCACACCTTTTACTAGAAATATAAATGACCAACCTACAGAGGGCAGAATTCAAAGACACCTCAAAAATTAAAATGAAAAAATGATGTTCTGTGAAAAGCACAAGGTGCCAATGAGGAACCTGCCAGTTCTGATATTCTATGGCAGATGCCAATCGGGTTCCACGGTGCCAGGCAGCAAGCACACTAGAGGACCATCAGGCCTCCCTCATGAAGTGGCCAGGGGCCTGTTGAAGGTAATTTTGTAGCTCTGACGGGGCTCATTGTCTTCCTCCTTGAAAAAAATGAGCAGATATCAGTCCTGCAGATAGGTTGAGGACCTTCTATGGGTCTGTCTAGCTTTCCTAGAGTAGCGGTCTATTTCCTGGGAGACACAACAAACCTTCTGGCAATGACATATATTGATGTGCCACTCTGGAAGAGCTGGACTACCTGTACAACCTCTGTATGGTCCAGGTATCTCCTCATGCTACCAGTGCTACACTTACCCTAGCAGTCAGTGTCACTAGTGTCAGTGTAATAAGCAACAAATGATAAATAACTAATTAAAGACAATGTCGTTCAAAATAATTGCAAACGCAAAAGGAAGATAACTGGCACTTCTCACATTTAAATAACTACCACTGAAAGTATGGGATTAAAAAGTGTGTTCACAAATCACAAATACAGCAGTGGCCGTTTTAATCCCGAACAGTTTCAGTGTTGATTTGTCATCAGACAGTCAAAACGACTGAGTCTGGTGTGTCACAGAGTTACTTTTCTCCACTCTTACTAAGCACCTTGGGGAATAGGTTTCGCTCTACAATGCTAAAACATCTTCACCCCATTATGTAAGATACAAAGGAAAGACCTATGCTAGGTCTGGCACTTACGGAGCCCCTCTGATGACATGGTCCAAAAAATAAATAAATTGTGGCCACAAAATACTACTTTGTGCCCTCGAAATAGTATAACGTGCCCACAAAATACTTATTTGTGGCCGCGAAATACTATTTCGAGGGCAACGAATGTGGCAACGAATTACGCATTTGTGGCAACGAAATAGATAACGTGCACACATCATATTGATACAATTCCTGGACAGCTGCGTAGAGACATAAGCATAAGAGTAGGCTAAACCTATACACCATGGACAGAGACAGTATGATTGAGTTTTATTTTAGGCTGGGAAAGAGCTACAAATGCATTTTGAAAAGCCTGGCAATGCAAAGAACCATTTTTACGGAGAGACATTTAAACAGGATATTGAGAGCCCAGTTACTTTACAAACTAAAGCACGACCTGGATGCCAGGATAGATTTTATTGTCAACCAACTGCAAGGGCCTGGGAAGGATCACGGTTATCGGTCAAGTGTTTCATGCCCACTAATTAGCATTACACGTTATGCCTATTTCGTGCCCTCAAAATAGTATTTCGTGGGCACAAATAAGTATTTCGCGGGCACGTTATATCCATTTGGTGCCCACGAAGTAGTATTTTGTGGCCACAATTTATTTATTTTTTGGACCATGTCATCAGAGGGGCTCTGTAGTCACTATACAAGTCAAATAAATATGAAAACTGTCTAGCCCGTAGATTTAAAAACAAGATTTGTCTTAATTTGTGTTCCATTTAAAGAAGGCAGAAATAAGCAGAAGAAAACAATTACTAAACTATTTTCTGCTTAATATATTTATTTTATCTCTTTATAAGCTTAATGGAACAGCCTTGAAAATGAAATGATTTGCCCACCACTGCTTAAGGTCAATGGATCATGCAGATGACACAACAGTGATTATATCCCCACCTTACCTGATAAGGTAAGGTGGGGCCGAATAAGTCATCAAACATCCGATTAACACATCCAGCAGACACAGAGTCCAACATTCCCCTCTCTGCTTTAGTGGCCAAGAAATCCTGTAGCTGATAAACACTCACTGTTCTGGAAACAGCAGCAGAATCAGGCTGAGACATTGCACACAGCAGGGGATAGTTTGCATCAGGTACTAGTGGAAATCATGCTGCCTGACTAGAGCATTCGAGAGGGAGAGCACAGAGCAGTCGCTCACAAGCTGTGAGAGGACATGCGCTATCACATCAGCACAAATCGGTGCAATCGGACTTCAAACAGGCTTTGTGGCAGGGAGTTTGACGATTACGGGCAGAGTCTCACGTGCACCTCAGGTGATGTCGACAAAAGTTTAGAACTGCCTGCTGTTTACTGCAGACAGAGCGATGTAAAGTGTGATCCAGCTTTTGGTTTGCTTGTTTGCTTGTCATAGACTGCATCTGGAAACAGCATTGCAAAAAAGGACAAGTGTGAACTATGAAGGTAAAGCTTCAAGTTGTAAAACTAAAAGAATGACACAATAAAGTCCACATAAAACAAATTTCTGTCATTTCACATCCAGTAAACAGAAGAATAACGAATGCTGTCAAGATCTGCCGAGCTCTTATTCCTTCCTTTGTTTATTTGTTACATACCTGTGCTTGCTTCTCCTACTAAATACTGAACGTGTATACACATACAGTACACACATGGACCAATCAGGCATGACTACCTGCCAAATGACTACCTCCCCCTTTTCCTGCCAAAACAGCAAACAACAACAACTGTGATGCACGGTGGATTCTGACACCTTTCTATCACAATGAGGCTGTAGTAAAAAAATAATAATAATAAAATAGCACTTTGAGTGCTCTATAGCGACCAGTCGATTTATTTTCTCTAATGTGAACAACTAAGAACTCTGTTTGCATGATATGACTGGAAATGCAAAAATTTTGTTGGTGCCTCCTTTGTCTGAATTAACATTATGTGATATCATTGAAATGAATGAGTGATTGCATTTTTATTCATACTGTGCTCCTGTTCCTACATGAAGAACATTGTATAGCTGAACTACGTTGCCTTCCCATTATGCACCTCTCTATTTCATTGGTTGAAATAAATACTTTAGCTTCAATGCAACTTTCTTCGGATTGGCTGCCCCTCATAAACAAAAGATTGTAACAGCGGGTGGGTGGATTTTCCGTGCTCTCATCATAAAATGAGTGTTTAGCGCAGTCTGAAGCCTGAGCCTTTGGCTAAGAGGAATTAATGGTGACCTCATTACTTGGAAATTTTGGCCATGCGTAATATGAGAATCAAATATGATCATTTTCTTTATTCTGTAGAATGTTTTCGACCAATTCTTCTAAAGAGATTTGGGTTAGGTTTTTGTTTATATAAAAGAAGATAATTCAACAAGCACGGATGCTCTCAGGCATTCTCTACCATTATAAAATACACGTACAGAGTCCTAAATTTTCTCATAAATTATTCACTGCTTTTCTCATTTAATATTCTCCCAACTGAATCAACCTGCAGTCATGATTTACTCTTTGGTCCTGGTTTTAGATGAGTGTAACCAGACAGTTCAACATGATATCAAGTCACTTTTGCATCTTTTGTTTCGGGATGTAACCTCTTTAGATGTGCATGTGTTAACTGCAAACTTCTAAGATGAAAATGAGTTAGCTTAATTTGTTTCAACTTGTCGGATTGAAAAATGTCAGACCTCGTCTTTCTTTTTCCTTCTGCCTCATCCATGGATATCAATCAGCCTGTGTGTACAATGGATCAGAGGAGAAGCTGTGCAGCTGCTAACTGAGATCACAATACTGTGACTGTCCACAAAATAGTGCTATGGTTAAAATTAAGATTTCTGAGTCAGAGACATTCCTCACTTCCTCACTCGCCTAATAGTACAAGTGCAATATTTCCCCTCCATCCATGCCGAAATCCACACTGTCTGAATATTCACAGACTATAAACCCACACACAGAGCAAATCACAAACTCCTCTGAGATTTGCCAAAATTAAGCTATTACGCAGTCTCTCTTTTTAGTCCTAATGATTCTGCTGCATGAAGAGCAGCGCTCTGTTCAACTGCAGCGTAGATACAGGATGTTTTCTTGGAAACCACTGCACAGTTTAACCAAATGTGTGATCTGAATCTAAATGTGAAAATATATGGGTTGATTCATAGTCTGCTTCTCCTTCCAATCAGATAAAATGAAAACTTTAGGGGGGAATTTTACAAATGCATAAGGACAGAGGTATTCATATTTAAAATCTGCAAATGCATGCATGTACATGTGTGTGCGTTTGTGTGTGTCTTCCCCAGACAATGAGGGGAGTATTGAAGCCTGCATTGCCTTCGGCTATGACTTAGTTGGATCAAGAAGAGGGAAGAGGCAGAGAGACACACAGAGAAGCTCAGATACAGATAGTGGGGGGGGGGGGAGGACAAAAAACATTCAGCATTTCCATTCAATTAAATTCTTTTTCTCTTTGTCATAAGGCCAAAGCATCATGTTGTTACTGCTTCAGTGAAAATACTGTCTTATATAACAGTGATCACATCTATTACGAGGGCTCATTTTTATGTGGTTCTGAGGTAAGTAACTTAAAGCAAATAGAAACCACTGACTTATTTTTGATATCCATTAATAAATAGTGCTATTGTATGTCTATTTCCTCTATAAGGATATGAATATAACAGGCAAAAGCAGGGGAAACTCTGGGTTATCAGGCCACTCTTACATCCACACATACACATAACAGATGGGGCCCTAAGGGGTGTCTTCCAGGCAGAAGGATCCAATGGACACCCTGAAGGCAAAGCACAGTAATGATGAGGACAACACAGAGGAGAAGGCGATGAGGAGGAAGAGGAGGAAGGACTAACACTGATACACTTTGCACACAAATATGGCCTCATGTATGAGTATGCCAGAGTGTGCAGGCAGTTTCTGGAGGACGAAGGAACTGATACCACTAAATGGCCCCACAGTTACCTGATCCAATGAAATCCATCAAAAGTGTGACATCGTTCCATTCCTCACACATTACCGAGTCTATATCAGTATACATATCCACATGTTTTTTTCTTATTGAGATTCGATGTGTTTTTAAAGTGTTCCTTTAACTCTTTTGAGCAGTCTAATTTATTTCTCAAGTAGATGAATCAGCAACTTAAAAAAAACAAACAAAAAAACAAACTGTGAATGGTGCAGCCACATGCTGTATGTAATACATTTAATCAAATCAAATCAAATCAAATCACTTTTATTGTCACATCACATGTGCAGGTACATTGGTACAGCACATGTGAGTGAAATTCTTGTGTGCGAGCTTCACAAGCAACAGAGTTGTGCAAACTACAATAATGTAAACAAGCAAAATACAAGAATGGCTACATCTGAAACTAATAAATATATGTACAATATATAATAGTATATGCATTTCTGGATGTGTATACTAAATATTTTTCTACGTGTGTGTGTGTGTGTGTGTGTGTGTGTGTGTGTGTGTGTGTGTGTGTGTGTGTGTGTGTGTGTGTGTGTGTGTGTACACACATACAGTGGGGCAAAAAAGTATTTAGTCAGCCACCGGTTGTGCAAGTTCCCCCACTTAAAATGATGACAGAGGTCAGTAATTTGCACCAGAGGTACACTGCAACTGTGAGAGACAGAATGTGAAAAAAAAAATCTTGACTTCACATGGTAGGATTTGTAAAGAATTTATTCGTAAATCAGGGTGGAAAATAAGTATTTGGTCACCTCAAACAAGGAAAATCTCTGGCTCTCACAGACCTGTAACGTCTTCTGTAAGAAGCTTTTCTGTCCCCCACTCGTTACCTGTATGAATGGCACCTGTTTGAACTCATCATCTGTATAAAAGACACCTGTCCACAGCCTCAAACAGTCAGACTCCAAACTCCGCCATGGCCAAGACCAAAGAGCTTTCGAAGGACACCAGGAAAAGTATTGTAGACCTGCACCAGACTGGGAAGAGTGAATCTACAATAGGCAAGCAGCTTGGTGTGAAAAAAATCAACTGTGGGAGCAATCATCAGAAAATGGAAGACATACAAGACCACTGATAATCTCCCTCGATCTGGGGCTCCACGCAAGATCTCATCCCGTGGGGTCAAAATGATCATGAGAACGGTGAGCAAAGATCCCAGAACCACACGGGGGGACCTGGTGAATGACCTGCAGAGAGCTGGGACCAAAGTAACAAAGGTCACCATCAGTAACACACTACAACGGCAGGGAATCAAATCCCGCAGTGCCAGACGTGTTCCGCTGCTGAAGCCAGTGCATGTCCAGGCCCGTCTGAAGTTTGCCAGAGAGCACATGGATGATACAGCAGAGGATTGGAAGAATGTCATGTGGTCAGATGAAACCAAAGTAGAACTTTTTGGTATAAACTCAACTCGTCGTGTTTGGAGGAAGAAGAATACTGAGTTGCATCCCAAGAACACCATACCTACTGTGAAGCATGGGGGTGGAAACATCATGCTATGGGGCTGTTTTTCTGCCAAGGGGACAGGACGACTGATCCGTGTTAAGGACAGAATGAATGGGGCCATGTATCGTGAGATTTTGAGCCAAAACCTCCTTCCATCAGTGAGAACTTTGAAGATGAAACGAGGCTGGGTCTTCCAACATGACAATGATCCAAAACACACCGCCCGGGCAACAAAGGAGTGGCTCCGTAAGAAGCATTTGAAAGTCCTGGAGTGGCCTAGCCAGTCTCCAGACCTCAACCCCATAGAAAATCTGTGGCGGGAGTTGAAAGTCCATGTTGCTCGGCGACAGCCCCAAAACATCACTGCTCTCGAGAAGATCTGCATGGAGGAATGGGCCAAAATACCAGCTACTGTGTGTGCAAACCTGGTAAAGACCTATAGTAAACGTTTGACCTCTGTTATTGCCAACAAAGGTTATGTTACAAAGTATTGAGTTGTATTTTTGTTATTGACCAAATACTTGTTTTCCACCCTGATTTACGAATAAATTCTTTACAAATCCTACCATGTGGATTCATGGATTTTTTTTTTCACATTCTGTCTCTCACAGTTGACGTGTACCTCTGGTGCAAATTACTGACCTCTGTCATCATTTTAAGTGGGGGAACTTGCACAATCGGTGGCTGACTAAATACTTTTTTGCCCCACTGTATTTTACAAATTAAATAGAGTAAACAATAAATAAAATATATAAAAATTTACAGAGTTGAGACATGTGCAAAACAGTGGCATTACTGTACAGTATGGAGTGCATAATGTTAAAGTTCCAGTAGTGAAGCTGAGGTGTCTATGACGTGTTCATCAGTCTGATGGCCTGGTGGAAGAAGCTGTCTCTCAGTCTGCTGGTTCGGGACCGGATGCTGCAGAACCTCCTTCCTGATGGAAGTAGTCTGAACAGTTTATGGCTGGGGTGACTGGAGTCCTATCCAGGTGTCTTAGTGACAGTAACAAGAGGCCCAATAATATGCCTGTCCAGCCATAAACTAAACAGATAACAACATGACAAGGGATTTATACTGACTTCATATTATAGCTCACTATCTGATATACAGTATCAAATCAAATCAAATCACTTTTTATTGTCACATCACATGTGCAGGCACACTGGCACAGCACATGCGAGTGAAGTTCTTGTGTGCGAGCCCCACAAGCAACAGAGATGTGCAAACACAACAACACAAACGAGCAAAATACAAGAATGGCCAACCTGAAACTAATAAATATATGTACAATATATAATAGTGTATGCATTTCTGGATGTGTATACTAAATATTTTCCTACGTGTGTGTGTGTGTGTGTGTGTGTGTGTGTGTGTGTGTGTGCGTGTGTATACACATTTTTACAAATTAAATAGTAAAAAAATAAAATAAAATAATAATAATAATAATAATAATAATAATAAAATATATAAAATATACAGAGTTGAATATGTGCAAAACAAGTGGCATTTATATACAGTGTGGAGTGCATAATGTTGAAGTTCCAGTAGTGAAGCTGAGGTGTCTATGACGTGTTCAGCAGTCTGATGGCCTGATGGAAAAAGCTGTCTCTCAGTCTGCTGGTTCGGGACCGGATGCTGCAGAACCTCCTTCCTGATGGAAGCAGTCTGAACAGTTTATGGCTGGGGTGACTGGAGTCCTTGATGATCCTCCCCGCTTTCCTCAGGCACCGCTTCCTGTAGATGTCTTGGAGGGAGGGAAGCTCACCTCCAATTATCCGTTCAGAGCACCGCACTACTCGCTGGAGAGCTTTGCAGTTGTAGGCGGTGCTGTTGCCATACCAGGTGGTGATGCATCCAGTGAGGATGCTCTCAATGGCACAGCGATAGAAGGTCCTGAGGATGCGGGGGCTCATGCCGAATCTTTTCAGTCTCCTGAGTATCTCTCACTATTTACTTTCTCAAGCTTTTCCGAGCTTTTGCCAACGATGATGACGATGATTTGAAAAACTATCCCTTGTACAGACGACAAAACACAGACCAACCACTCTTGCTTTGGACTAAAACGTATAAACTATCACTTCTTTAAAAAGGCAGGCCGCCACAAATTCCTAAGCAGGAATTGTGTTTCAGTTCTTTACTTTTAAACATTATTAGGACTCAAACCATAGTACGTCTGAGATAAGCATCTCAAAAAGGGTATTGTGATCTGGATGTAACCTAATTTGAAACCTTCTCCAACTCTCTAACACCCCCCCCCCCCCCCCCACACACACACACACACACACACTTTCTTTTATTTCCTTTTGAGCCCGCACCCCCCACCCCCACTCCTGACCTAACTAAAACACAGTGCACAGTGCTTCACAATGAAGTGTATTTCTTTCACATGTTAATGCTTTTACTCATGGCTCAGTGCACAGCACAAGGCAAGAAACAGAGCTGGTCAGGAAAACAAGACTGCGCGCACACACACAGATAGAATGAATCTAAATGAACTGCCACTGACTTACCTTTATTTGTGATAATGACATTTGAATGAATGAAAGAATGAAAGAAAGAACCATGTCTATTGTAGACATTTGTCATTGTTTCTAACCATTTACACAAAAAACCCTTTTCCACATTGACAAAGAGGGCGTATGTGTGTGTCTGTCGAGGAATTGATTGTACAGATTTGACAAGGGGGAGGAAGAAAAAAACAGAGATGAAAATACATATGAATATGTTGACATTCATGCTGTTTGACAAATAGAACTACAGCGAGTCTCAGAAACAAAAAATAACACAGCTGTATGCGAATTTTGTGTGTGTGCGCATGTATGTAACTCCTCCTTCAAAAATGCACGAGAAGTGATTTATCGGTTCATTAATTAATTAAATTCTTCTGTGACGGCCGATTCGATCCCGTTTTATCCTTTTTGCTTCATTGTTTTTAACATGTTTCATATTTCACCCAGTTAGCAAGGACGTGGATGAATTGTACTTTGGAACAAACAGCCGCGACATTTCATTTTCACAGGCTAACGATATCTGTTTCGGGAATACGGTGACAATTCATCCACCGGTAAAGCAGATTGCGAATGATTACTTTCACATGCTAAATTGTGTGAGAGCTGGAGACACTGTCATGGTAATTTGCAGAAATTCAGGTAAAGGAATGAAGACCAAGAGGAACATTAATCTTTTGCTTTGCGGTGACGTTAACTGCGAATCTCTGCAATGGTAAGCTTCCCTTTTAAGGAGCTGAAACACAGGGATTCAAAGAACAGAAACCCAAACAGTGGATTTGGTGTGCAGGAGAACAGCATTGCCATCTGTCTTCTACAGAAAAAATGTTTCTGTCTGCTCAGTATGCCCATCAATAAACATTTCTAACAAATACTCATAGCTGCACATTATATTCTGTGTACTCATCAGGAGTCGGATCAATAAACCAGACAGAATATGTTGCTGATTTGCCAGTTATTGATTTATACTGTCTATGATCCCTGTAAGCCTAAAACTAACCATTTCTCTTGTATGAGCTTCAAATGACGTGCTTATTATCACCAACATGCTACTTAGAAGTGCAGGTTAATAAGTCTAATAGCTCTGCATTTAACCCCCTGATGGCCTGCTAAGCCTGTTCGCTCCTCCCGGTTCCCCTTGAACAGCTAATCTCTCCCTCTGGGACCATCGCTGTCTGTCTGCGTCCACTCTTCGTTTCTGTTAGACCCACGGCTTAGCTCGGGAGGAGCTTCGTGCTGAGTTAGCCTTTATCATCCAACCATATGGTCTGAGGTAGATCAAGGCTCTCTCGTGGGAGATAGTAACACATAATTCCTTTGCTTGATGTGATGTTCAGACGGTCCAGACTGACATTGACCAGTCTGGTGTAGCTGTCTGTTTCAGGAAGCGTCTGAGTGATTTTGAAATCCTCTGGGATTTCTGGCTGAAACCTTCTGTCACTGTTTGCAAGTTTGCAGTGCGCTCTCCTTCTTTTCCTGCTTGTCTTTCACTTCTCCTTTATCGTTCTTCATATTAGCGATGTAAAATATATTTCAAAGATATTACAACACTGCCTTAAAAATAGACCTGAGATTTGATTTGCCATTTATTGCGCCGTGTAACTGACAGCAGATCAGATTTCTGATGATTCTCATCTGAAATTTCCTCTTAATGCCAAAAAAGGTCAGAAAAGGAAATAAGAAAAGCCACAAAAAGCTCACACAGACCTGAGTATGACCAGTCGACATCTTCGGTGAGCCTCCTCAAGCCTTGGGCCAATGGTTCAGCTTCCACAACTATCAGGGACAGAGAGAGATTATTAAGTATGACGTGATCAATGACTTTTTCTTGGGTTCACTTCAGTTCATTCACCAAGCTGCCTATTAGAAAAAACTAGTTTCATTTAAGCACACGGCAAAGGTAAGATTCTCTAAGTAACACTGAAACAGCCACAACTTTGAATTATTCCATTTTTCCAACTGGTGTTATATACTGATTTATTCAGTGGCCCTATACATTTATAGGGCCACTGAAAAAAATTGGGGTGTGTTTTGGATTTTATTTTCCCAGAATTCTGACACTGACAGAAATGTTTTCTCTTCCGCAGAGCTATGTCAATATATGAAATGACTATTTTTCACTTTTGAAGGGCAAAATAAAATCGTGGTCAAGGTGTTTGAAATGCCACTCACACCAGAAACTACCTTTTAAGGCCCACACGTGACAGATTTCATCATTACAAATTTGCAATGTATTGAACGTAATGTAATATATAGTTCTGGGGCGATCGTGGCTCAAGAGTTGGGAGTTTGCCTTGTAATCGGAAGGTTGCCGGTTCGAGCCCCGGCTTGGACAGTCTCGGTTGTTGTGTCCTTGGGCAAGACACTTCACCCGTTGCCTACTGGTGGTGGTCAGAGGGCCCGGTGGCGCCAGTGTCCGGCAGCCTCGCCTCTGTCAGTGCGCCCCAGGGTGGCTGTGGCTATAATGTAGCTGCCATCACCAGTGTGTGAATGGGTGGATGACTGGTTGTGTAAAGGACTTTGGGGTCCTTAGGGACTAGAAAAGCGCTATACAGATCATTTACCATTTTTTCCAAAGTGACAACATCCCACCTCACACTGTACTTCCCATGAAATACAATAGTTTCAAAGTTACAATTCATAACCAGGAATATAAATAGACATGTTTTTAATTTATGTTTGCAATGAATGCAGGTTAGGTGGTTTACAATAAACATATTCTATATCCTGGGTAGTCCAGTCCAGAGCCTTTTGATGTCTTAATTAAACAAACCAACAAATGAATTCTATACTGAATCAAAACATCTCTATTTTTCATCAAAATGACCTGTGTGTAGCCTTGAGTAACAATCTGTCTTTGCTGGATGGGTTTAATTAATGAAATAATTCCTTCTTCCCATTTTCTGCCACTTGAGCTCATCATGCTCCTCTGACTGTTAAACTATTCTCTGACACAGGGATCAGCAACCTGACAACAATAATTTATGATAATTTGGATGTTTATTATGATTATGATACGATTGCACAATAACACCATGCTTTGGTAGTATTTATGAAATTATTAAACTAAAATAATAAAATTCAATCACTTCTTTTATAATTTTTGTTAAAATCTAAACAGAATAATCATGGCACAGTGAGAAATATATATTCGCATGTACAGGCCGACTTTAGTTACCTGTGTTTTTGCAAATGAATCCGTGTAAATTTGCCTGCTTTGATGATGAATGAAACATTGTAAGTTGTAATAACTGAAAATTAAACAGTTCAGTTTCCGCACCAGCTAAAATTGAATTGTCGCCGTAAAGAAACAGTCTTGGCAGTAAAAGTAAATCTGTCTTTCTTAACAGCCGTTCTTCATTTGGACTCTGTTGGTTGCCATTTATGTGTATACACCCATGTTAAACACAGCTTTACAAGTCCAACAAAGATAAAAGAAAAGGGTGCAGGTGATAAATTGCAACAATGTACATATTACAACTTTTCTTGGCAAATGTAACGAATGATAGCAAATCTAAATAACATTTTCCATCTTTTTAACTAAGTATGTGATGCAAATGAAATAAAAGAGTATCACTAAACAAGAGATGACTTTGTAGAGCGCAGGAAGTAACTGTAATTCTGTTAGCATACACGCACACACAAACACACATTCATAGAGCTATCTATCACGGCAGTAACTTTCACTCTGGGACAGATGAGGACACGATGATGAATGGTGTCGCAGCTTCAGTGTATCTGTGGAAGTGCTGCTTGCATAGCTAATAATTCCACTAGCTGTACATTTGCTAACAGCTTTGTGCCCTTCCATAACCACCCTCTCTTCTATTATCACAGTGTAACAACATAAAAACGCACAACGCTCTCTTCCTTGTGCTAAATCTAGTTCAGACTCTTGCTTTCTATTTTCACATTCTGCATACCAATCTTTTTCTCTGCTTTAGTTTTCCTTCCTACTTCAAACAGGGTTCGGTAATGAAAGGTATTTAATGAAAGAAACGACTGCATGTGAATTTATTTTCTTAACTTGGTTGGTTGGTTTTTAGGAGAGCTGAGTGAGTACTATCAAGTGTATTTCCTAATCATTTCTATTCATGGCACAAGGGTAATCTCAGCTGGATAATAATGTCAACAACATTATAAAAAAAAATCTTCGCATTTCTGTTAATCAAAACTGCAAAGATGTCTATCTTTACGTGTGGTCCAACAAGCCTGTTGCTACACTGAACCCCACAAAGAGAGCAGCAGGGGGCTCCATGACAGTCCAGACTGCAACATAGAATCTGAAAGGTTTGTGTCAAAAACAACATGAATAAATAAAAAATAAGAGGACTATAAGAAACCATCTTCTCTTTCTTTGATCTTTTACTGTGTGCAAAAATACAGAAAACCTGTCCTCCAGGAAGATGAAAGCCCTGCGCAGAGTCAGATTTAGGTCACGGACAACAACCATCATATCCACAACGTTAAATCTGTCCGTGCGGCTCAAGAATAATCCCATTGTTTACTGCATAAAGCAGCAGGATAGAAACACTGGGTAAATTACTGCACATGTGACATATGCACTTGTGTTGTTCAAACACCAAATATATTTAATGCAACGCTGCCACGCTGTATCATCTGTTAAAACTCCTTCCTAATGAATATTCAACAAATGCTGACAGAGAATCAGCCACAGGGGGATGTAATGTATTTTACACTTGTCTGACTCATTGTTGCTTCTTCCGCGTTTTTACCCCATAAGTGAATTAAGGGGAAAAAATAAAAGAATCGTTGCTTTCTTCTCTCTCTTTTTGGAGTTTACAGACAGCTCACTGCTAACTAGCTGGCTGAAGAGTTAAAAACAGAAAACATTTTGAGGGAAAAAGGGTTCTGGAAATATCTGAACAGTGACTTATGCTTCAATCCACAAAAACAAACAAAAAAACATGAATCCGCACTTCCTTTACTGTGCTTCATCGCTTTTACATGAATCCAGTCCCACAGTCACCGATGAATCCACTACATTTGGAAATGTATGTAGTTAATGCGTGTATCATCCTGCATATTGCCTGTACTGCAAGAATGAGAAATGATGTGTATTTAGGTGTATGGTCAAGTGAAGAAAACTACAACCAGATCTGTATCTGTGAATTATTATGGTCCATGTAGTCACAATAACTTTAGATGTGTATTATGTGTCTACAAGGAGCGAAGAAAAGCACTGAGGAGAAATGAATGGAGTCAGCTGGAGCTTTAATAATGACTTCATTAACGTCACACTATGCGCAATCTAATTTGGTAATGCTCTTTGGTAAACTTGGATTTTCAAGGGTTTTTTTTCTAGAATTAAATTTCCATCTGAAAAGGGATTTGAAGTATTTCTTTGGAGAAAAACAGGAGAACCGGAGAACTGCCATGGGCAATGCGTGGAAAACAAATATTCAGAATTGAATGAAAATGCAGAATAAATGCATCTCAGCAGTATTTCCTTCCCATGTGATCACTGAGACGACACTTGATTAGACATCCATGACCCGCTGTGCAGTTATGAATTCATGTCCTTTCTCACAATAAAAACGGTTTTCTGCTTAATCAAAAGACAAAACCTTAGTTTACTATGGGACAGAAAATACAGTAACTTTCAGGAGAAACTTAATAATAACTGTATCAAGTCTTCTCTAACTCAAGTGACAGGAATTCACGAATGAACACAGCAAACTTAGCACGTTTTTCACTTCATAATACAGCCTGTGACTAAGAGTGTAATTCCCAAGTAATTAAAGGAAATTTCTGTATGTATTTTATTTAAAATTACAGTATCTACTAATACTTAAAGGTAGGCATACTGGAATAATGGGTAACAAATCAAGTTTTTTAAAGAAACCAAAAAAATAACTTGATTGTAACAAATTTTGAATAATGCCTAAGTAGTTTAGGTAGATTATGAGTACGTTTAAGTACTGCAAAAGTTCAGGTATTTTCCATAAAGGGATCCACAAATTATATTTGCGTAAGTACTGTGAGTGCTGAGTACTTTCTTGGTAATTTGATGAAAAATCACAATCTTACAATGTAAGTGCACTGTACTTTTCTGGACACTGGCTGTATTGTGGAGCGGCTTAATCTTGGCTAAATTCATATATTTTGCAGGAAAAGAGACACTGATGGAGCTTTAGAGGTTCTGCAAAGACAAAAGGGAGAAGCTGCCCGAAAATAGGTGTGCCAAGCTTGTGGTACCATACTCAAAACGTCTCGAGGCAGTGATTGCTGCCAAGAGTGCTTCAACAAAGTCTAAAGCAAAGACTGTGAATGCTTACGTTACATTTTTGTTTTGTTTTTTGTTTTTTTTATATATAGTTGTAAGAATTTCAAGCAAACTTTTTTTATTTTGACATTATGGGGTATTGTATGTAGAATTTTGAGGTGAAATTTTCATATAAAATTCATTTTGGAATAAGACTGAAAAAATGACAAAATGTGGAACAAGTGAAGCGCTGTGATTACTTTGTGGATGCACGTTATGCTGGCAGTGCCCTGCATGTGAAATGATGCTGGTAAAGCAGGAAAAGATTTCTCAAAATTAGACAATGAAAAGGTTCTCACAGGTGCTTTTCCAGAGTGCTGCCCTTTAAGAGAATACTGCTCAGCAGGACAAATGTAGATGGAAGACCAGAAGGAGGAAACCAAGACAAGCATTCTCTTAAAAGAGCTGGCAGAGAAAGAGACAAAACTCTCCACGAACAGGAACCAGCAGCTTCAGGTATACTGCCTGAGCTCATGATGTTCCTTTACAACAGTGGCTTGTTGAATCCTAAGAGATTTTTTCAAAAGTGTTTCTCAGTTTAGTGAAGAATCCTTAAAAATAAACTTTTTTTCTGTTCAGCAACTCCAACTTTTACGTCCTTAAATACTTGAAAAAACTAACTGTCTAAACCTACCTACCTAAAAATGTTCTTAGTTTCCTTAGAAGAGATAATGGTATAATAAATAGTTTTAAAGTGTTTTGCTGATATTTTATTGACTCCTTTTACATATAGAGGATTTTCATACTTACTTACTTCACTGAAGAGGTATGTGCCACCCTGCCTAGACCTCTTGCCCCTCCTTTCCCCCCTCATGTAAAGTTTACAAAACACCATTTACACACAAGTCCCAACTCTCTGCACAACATGCACATATTGTCCAGGGTTACTACTGTCTTCACTGCAAGTTATAAGTACACATGCAGCACTGCTAACGAAAATACCTTTTGTTATCAGTAATGAATACGTTATGCTGAAATGCACACATGTGGAAACTTTTGGGGGTTTTTCCAGTGCAAAAACTGTAAAGTTGAAGCTTTTAGCAGATAAGATAAGGCATATATTGGGGGGTTTGTGGACATTTTGGATCACACAGATAGGTTTCATAGCTACAGCAGGAGCTAGCCACAAGAGCCACAAAGCCACATTTGGTCTGTGGCTGTCAGTCAGTTTTTAGACACTACTTGAGGGAAGAGATGACGAGACAGTGAAAAGCCAGGAGCAAAAAGACACTGGTGCTCTCTGCTTTAAGAGCATAGCGGAGACTGATGGGCTTTCACTGCTACAGGCTGGCCATGCATAAAGCTCACAGCTGAATCACTGTATTATTCCACCCATCTGCACTTTATCTGCTTTATCAGATTTCCTGATATTAAAATTTTAAGAGACTGCTGCAGAAAGAAGACTTTCTATGAACGGTGTTTTATTTAGACAGGAAAGTCAAAGGACATGCAGCGCTCCAACAATGTTTCACTGTCAAACAATCACACGGCTACTATCTGATACCTGCATCAAGGGCATCCAGAAGTAACTGATGTCCTGTGATAAATGAAAGTAATTAAGATGAATGAAATCCTGACTGAAAGGCGTGGAACAGGCACTTGACACTGACGACACTGACTACACTGACGTGTCAGTCAGTGAGGATAATTTGTTATCAGAGCAACACTCATGCATATAAGCACAAAAGATCCTTCGTTTTCACATGTGTATCAGCTGGTTGGGAAAAACTATTTTCCTTAAAAAAAAATAATAATAAAATAGCATCACACAACCACGTTTCTTAAATTAAATAGCAGGTATTAGTAGTAGGTGCATTTTTAATTTACAGTGCCACTTTTCTTGTAGACAAAATTTAAAAAACAACTTTTAAATGGAAAAGGGGACAAAGATCACAAAGGCAAAGGTCATGAAACTGTTACCTCCTGCTCCCATCACCCTGATGGGTTAGTGCTACCTCTCGAATTTCATTACATCAACACTGATTCATTCCAGACGTGATTTGGTGATGAAGTGCTGAAATTTACTGTTTCAGTCTACATATTTGACCGTGACCTTTTCTCCTTCTTTAGTTACCAGTCCCCCTCTGCCCAGAGCAGGGACATGAACTTACCAAATTAAATCAAGAATTGATGTTTAGGCAAAGAATTTTAGTGTTGCAGTTTGTGAACCTGCATTAGTTTTGGATCACTGGATTTCTCATTCACTGAATTAAACTGATATGTCACTTGTTTTTTGGTTGTTTTTATTAGATTTATACAGCAATAGCATTGGTTTTCTTCTGGTGAAGGCTGCGGTGGGGGGATGGAGATGCTGCGGGAATGATTCATTGAAACCTTCTCACTGTTATTAGATTAAGGAAAAGCGAAGCTGTCCCAGCTGAACACTAATGAATAGCACCGTGTTGGATTACATGACTCCTGGGGGAGATTTAGCCCGACTCCTGAGATGAGGGAATAGGCTGCTATGTTTACACCAACACACACTGATTTTTAATGGTAGATGTTATTACTGTTGTCCTCTTAAATGAGTCTCAGCACTCCAACAGGAAGCCCACATGTGTTCACCCACAGAGGGAAAGGTGTCTGTGAGGTCCTGTGAATGTATTCATTTATAAGGGGTTTACTTTGAAGCCTGGTAAAAATCATATGTGAATTCAATTGTATGTACGATGTTACAATGTTACAATGTTAATAATACATGTAAATGGATCTAATTTGTACAGAGACCATTTTCAAGCAGAAATCTATGATACTTAGATTGTTAGTTTTTCTGAAATGATTCCAACAAAGGCTTACAGTAAGCAGACAGGGAGCTTTTAGGAAAGGGGACCCTAAAGAGACATCCACTAAAATAGATTTTTTTTCAGACCATTGCTTATCTAACTAGGGTTACAGAGGGCTGAAGCTCATCCCAGCTGACATTGTGAAAGAGATGGGGTACACCCTGGACAGGTCATCAAACCATAACAGGACTAACACAAGGAGACAGCCTGCTATTGCTCACATCCACCGCTGCAGCCAATTTAGGCTCCACAAATAGGCTGGCATGTACTGGCACAGCGAGAACATGCAAACTTCACACAGAAAGAAAACTCCAAACCTTCAAGCTGCGAGGCATCATATTTGTCTGCTGTAAGATAAATGAAGACTTTTTTAAATAAACATCCAAAGCTTTAGTGAACAACAAAACATGATGAATTCCACTGTGTCACTATTTATCTAACAAAAACTAAATCAAAATGCAGAAATAGACTGTTAAAAAAATGCAGTAGCTTGTAGAACTGCCTGGAAATAAAAACTCAAAATAATCATTCTCACGTGGCTTTGTCAGGCTCTCTCGCTTCAGTTTAAGCATAGCTTTGTTAAGTCAGGTCAAAGTCTGGACTTTGATTGGGTCATTGCAACATTTTATTCTTTTATTTTTCAGCCATTCTGTTGTAAATTTACTGCTTCAGATTATTGTTCTCGTGCATGACCCCAAGCAAGGTTTAGCTGTTGACAGATGACCTCACATTTAACTCATAGAAAAGTTTATGATTGACTCAATGACTGTGAGATGTCCAGGTCCTGTAGCTGCACGACATGCCCAAATCATCACACATCCACCCCCGTGCTTGACAGTTGTTATGAAGTGTTTCTGCAGATATGCTGTGTTTGGTGTTAGCCATTATGGCCAAACATATTAACTCTGGCCCTTTGTGTCCAAACCTCATTATTCCAAAGGTCTTGTGGTTTCTCTAGATACATCCTTACAAACCATAAGCCGCGCTTTTATGTTTTTGAAGAGAAGAGGCTTTCTCCTGGCAACCCTTCCAAACACGCTTTAATTTTTTCATCTTTTTCTAATTGTTCTGTCAAGAACTTTAACATTTAGGATGTTAACAGAGGCCTGTAGAGTCTGAGATGTAACTGTTGGCTCATTTAATAAACTACATCATACTGAACAACTCTAAGAAGAAGGACACAATAGTAGATTTGCAAAAATTCAGAGCTCGTCTCCACCCTGTGAAAGTTTGTGGGTTGGACATAGAAGTGGTAACAAAATCTAAATATCTAGTTTTACCACTAGATAACAAACTAGACTGGCCCCTGAATACAGACAAACTATACAAAAAGGGGGAGAGTCGCCTCTTTTTGTTAATCTTACATTCATCTTAAATTTGACCTGAGTGTCAAACCAACATCCAAAGCCAAATTGAGGCATTCAACCATAAACTGAACACTGCTAAGTGAAAGGACGCAGTGACAAAAACTGCCCTGACGGATCTCTGATGAACACACTACATCCGCGTCACATAAAACGTGACACCTGTTGACCTCAGCGTCAGAAACACAAGCCCAAACACACACACAAACGCACACAGGCACATACCACCAGGGGCCATCTTATAACTTATATAGCACTCAGCTGTGTTAGCCATCAGCTGGTTAAATTAGTATGCATGTCATCTCTCACCGTCTCACTATGTCTGTTTCCTTATCGTACTCTATCAGCCTCGGTCTGATTTCCTGTGTGTCATACTGGAAACTATGCACAGGTCCATTAGCAGGATGGTTAAACAGAACGAAGATTTAAACAAGAGACAGCTTAAATGTTGGTTGTACCACAAGCACCCTGTTATTTACAAGTCTAATTAAATATCCATTAAATGGTTCAATGAACATCATTTATTAAACTGTCCATCTAATAAAATCCCAGTAATTTAATTACTTATAGATAAAATGCAGATTTTGCCCAGTTTTGCCTAGTTCTGGGACCTTTTCTGGTCTTTCTGTGTGTTGCTGTGTTTAAGATGTCTCACATATATCTATGTCCACCTGAAAGAATGAAACCTCAGAATAAAGTCCACCAGTGCAGGTTATGAGTTTAAGAGATTAGGCTCCATATAAAATGGAGGATATTGTTTCTGTGTGCTAAACAAACCAAACATTGTTCCGCAGAGAGTCAACGACATTAAAAGCGCAATATAAAACCTTATCACAAAAGCCTATCATTGCACTCTGTGTGTGTGTGTAACAGAGCATGTGGACTGTCTTGCACTCCAGCTGTTCTGAAAGAGGCAAAGAAATAAGCTTTGTGAGAAAGTGTGTGTATGCGTGTGCATGTGACTGGTTTAGAGGTGACCATGAAAATATGGGGCCCTGTCTTGAACAGCTGGGAAAGGGAGGGTTAAAAGACACATATGCAGACACACATACACACACACACAGAGCGTTGACACCCGACTATGTCCAGCCAGATGAGGTATCACATATTCCTTTCCTGCCATTTGGCTCCATGAAAATCTAATAAAACCAAGCTTGTTCTGTAATTTAAAACTCTTCTCAGCTTTAACCAGTTTCATCTACACACCGCCTGACAACTCAAAAGTGGCTGCTGGGTCTCCATGGGACAAAAGCTTTAGTGTGTTTCAGGGTGCGGACTGTACTATAAGGGAATCCCCACACTGGCAGCAGGAGTTAGTAATGTAATCAGAGTTGCATTGAGTTAAACATTTTCTTTCGCCTGTGCAATATTCTTGTTTACTGCACACAATAAATTGAATGACAATATCATACGTAGGCAGTGTCCAGAGAGCAGCAATTACCACAACAGTAAAAATTAATGAGCAGGTGTCCTCTTGCTGTATTTTTCTGTTATTCTGTTAAGATTTTTTGTAAACAATTCCTGGAATATTTTAGATGTAGGCTCAGATGGCCCCGCCCCTCCCTGAGCCTGGTTCTGCCGGAGGTTTCTTCCTGTTAAAAGGCAGTTTTTCCTTCCCACTGTCGCCAAAGTGCTTGCTCATAGGGCGTCATATGATTGTTGGGTTTTTCTCTGTATGTATTATTGTAGGGTCTACCTTACAATATAAAGCGCCTTGAGGTGACCGTTGTTGTGATTTGGCGATATATAGTGAATTGAATTGAATTGAAGATGGGCACAGGAGGAGTGTAGCCAATTTGATCGACAGGTGGATGCTTTCTAATCCTTTTCGGCGTTTAGTTGTAGCTGCTGAAAAACACTGTAAGGAGTCAACTATACGATATTCCCAAAAATAAAATTCTTTTTTTAAAACTTATTATTGTGCATCCAATTAAATATCACTATTGCTAACTAAGCCAGGCTAGCATTAGCTAATAACCCCCCCAGCACTACTGTCTCAGACATATATGATCATATCTAGTTAAAAAAAAAATAATCTAATGACCTCAATGGCAAACTTGAGATTAAGAGAAATAGCTTTCAAATCAGCGGGGATCACCACTCTGGCTGGATCCATCTTTGATATACAGTATATTTATTTATATACAGTACTTTATTATCTTCCTGTTCTATTAAATTAGGATTGAGAGAGCTCTTGTCTTGTTCATTGGGCTTCAGTATAATCTTCTAAGTTAAATGAGGTAAGCTCATAAAGCTATAGTGTTAAACTCTGAAAAAAAGATCCCAGCCTTGGGTTAAAGCCAGATGTTAAGAAGATGAATGAGCATGTTCTCTCCACTTTTAGCCTGCAGCTGGGATATTTCTGATGAACTGTGAGTAGCAGAGGCCCTGCAGGGGACTGACCTCAAATTTTTTCTCCTAGATAAAAATCAAACTAGCAGGTCAGACAGGAGCCTTCTTATCCAAAGCCTATGAATAAATGCAGCACATGAAAGCATATGCTCTCTCTCTCTGGCACACATACACATGTGAGTACGTGTCAGATCATTTTCTTAGTCAAATGAGGTGAACACACAATTATCAAAGGAGATTAAATAAGCCATGACACACGTATTACCAGTAACGAATGAGTGATGTGAGGCGACATCTAGGACACACATATGTATGCAGGAAGGAGCGCAGTGGACTGAAGGAAAGCAGCCAGTTGGCACGCACAACTGTTTATCTGTGTGTGTGTGTGTGTGTGTGTGTGTGTGTGTGTGTGTGTGTGTGTGTGTGTGTGTGTGTGTGTGTGTGTGTGTGTGTCCGTGCTTAATGTTTCAACCCAATTCCCGTGTTCCCACTGGTTATGTGTTGTGGTTACTGTTGTGTACATGTCCACCTTAGTCATCAGCGAGCTTTGTGCGTCCATGTGTGTGTGTCTCACTAATCTGCCCGTTAGAGCAGTGAGATGTACCATTTCCATCTGCTTGGCACAAACTGAGAAAATACCACACAGCATCTTTGGATATGCGCGTGTGTGTGTGTGTGTGTGTTTGGAATATGCGATTAGTAGTCTGTAGTTTAGTGGGGCCACGTTGCACACTGATACATCTGTTTGTGGTTTTAAACAAAGATCATCTTGAAGATTTCCTAGGATCTGCAAGATTTGTTTACTCGAGGAAAGCTAACAAATCTGAATGCACAAAAAGGACACAAGGAAAAAAACATATGGCTTCTTGAAGGCTGTTTTGTTTTCTCTGAGAATTTTCTGCTCTAGGTTGGTTAAATCTTACGTTATGTTACGACACAGACCAACAACATCGCACAGTCTTGTTCATCTGGTGATTCCTTAAAGCGTAATTGTGGAAAAACTTCCCTATCAACAAGTGTCGAGACTCATTGTAGAGTCTATTCAGCATGCTTTCCATAAGCATTCAGCCTCAATCAGCAGAGTTCCCATGACAACAGTTCACAGCGTCATGACAACGGAAGAGCCCCTGATGGCGTGCTGAACACCCTGACTTCCTGTCGGCTTCCTACTCTGACTCTCTCTATCTCCATGGATACAAAACCATCCCCTCTCCTCTCTATTTTTCAGGGCAGGATCACGCCCCCAATTCTTCTCCTGTTTAGCAGAAAGCGCTCACACACAAACACACATAGGCTGGAATAGCAACACAAAAACACATGGATACACTTACAGACTTCAAAAACAATCCCTACACATATACATTTGTATTTATGCACGTATACAAAGGTATTCAAGGGCTGTTGAAAAAGTGTTCAAGCACACAAATATAGGGGAGACTGCTCCAAGAGCTCACCCAAATCTTTCGATTCAAGAATCTCTATGTGCACGCAAGCATGTGTGACTAATGGGGTGGCTGGCTGGTGGGGGTTAATCAACTTTCAAAAAACTCATTGGTCACAGCAGCAGCAACTTAATGAACGTTCCCACTGGAGAAAAAAAAACTTAATGCTCTGCTCAAATTCACTCAACCTCTACTCTTCCCCTCTCTGAATTTTGTGCTTGAAAAAGTAAAAGCTAAATCTCCTTTAACTTTCAATACAACCACTTTTTTGCTCAGTGCCAGGGCCCTGGGGTGCCCCGACTTCCTTAAGGCTCTGGATGTTGTAGGTCTGTCCTGGTTGTCACCTTTCTGCATTATTCAATTAAATTCAATTTTATTTTTACGGCGCCAAATCAAATTAACAGTCGGCTCAAATTGGATTTGATTATTTAAGACCTTGTATGTTCCAAATCATATAGCTCAAATTAAAGCAACTGAGGAATAAAGGGGTGCAACAAACAATTAATATACTGATTAATTTCAGTGTCACATATTATTTTATCCATTATTCCATTTTCTTTACATCTGAAATTTTTGTTGTCAATAAAAAAAAAAAACAATACTGTGCTGTCATGGTCAGTCTAACCTCTGATATAGGTCTAAGATGCCAAACAAAAGTATTTGCAGTTATAGGTCTATCAGCAGCACACATAACTAAAGATATAAATTGGTATTTAAATAAAAGTCAAGTCTGAATTACACTTTAGCATAAAGCTTAACTTTATTCAATTATCTAACTAAGAACTGTCCTAAAAGTGTGATTGTGTGAGTTCAGAAGTACAGAAACATACTAGAAAGGTACTCCCTCTCCAGAAGCCTTGGTCCTTGTGCCAGCCTCTTAAAAAAACCAAAAAAAAACAACAACAGTAGCTTTTGTATGTGGGCAGAGACAGAGACAGACGGCCATTGTCAGCTGCTGTAACTTCAGACAGACTTTCTCAACTGGAGAGACCACAGAGAGAGCATTGGCATTGGCATTGTATATCTGAGCACTGGTTTCACTGGCTTAGTTACTCTCTTCCTCTCCTTTTCACCTTTTGTCCCCTCTTATCCAGACATTGGCCTTTTTAGATGCAAACTCCTCTGATCCTTATCTTCATCCTCTTATCAGCTCCTGGACATTTTCAGACTTAAAGCACTAAATGGTGAAGACAAATTTACCACCATTTCAAGTCTGTGACGGCCAGTTGCTGTGAAGTGACAAAGTAACATGGGTTTGAACTTCTCTTACTCTCCAAGTCACCTAGCATCTAGATACCACACAAGAAAGCCGGGCATCTTATTTCTCAGAGAAACATTTAACCACACATTGCTGGGCCAGTGCAAGGCAGCTGGATGGTTGTATTTCAGGCATGATGAATCCAATCCCAGGTTCTAAAGAGGTAGTGCTGATGTTGCCAGTATCAGTTGTAGCAAAAGAGGAGATCATTGAAAAACTGAAGAGCACTGAAGGCTTTTCTAGTTGGTAACCAGAACTCGTCTTATGTTATCAGCATTGTGTTGCATGGTTTTCAGAGAATTCATAGAAACATTAATGAAATGTTGATCCTCCACCACGTTACAAACACTGCCAAAGCCACGGAGAAATGTAGCATTACTAGCTGAGGTCAGAGTTGCCATAACACCAGACAACTGAAGATATCTGGTGAAAGAAGACTTTCACCTCTGCATAGAGTCACTTCCCCAGCAAACTAAGTTTCACTAAGGTCGCTACAGGTCATACTTCTTGGAAGGGGCTGGAGTTTATTAGTGAAGCCGGTCAGCTACAAATCAGAAGGTTGGTGACTTCCCAGCTACAGTGGGGCAAAAAAGTATTTAGTCAGCCACCGATTGTGCAAGTTCCCCCACTTAAAATGATGACAGAGGTCAGTAATTTGCACCAGAGGTACACTTCAACTGTGAGAGACAGAATGTGAAAAAAAAATCCATGAATTCACATGGTAGGATTTGTAAAGAATTTATTCGTAAATTAGGGTGGAAAATAAGTATTTGGTCACCTCAAACAAGGAAAATCTCTGGCTCTCACAGACCTGTAACGTCTTCTGTAAGAAGCTTTTCTGTCCCCCACTCGTTACCTGTATGAATGGCACCTGTTTGAACTCATCATCTGTATAAAAGACACCTGTCCACAGCCTCAAACAGTCAGACTCCAAACTCCGCCATGGCCAAGACCAAAGAGCTTTCGAAGGACACCAGGAAAAGTATTGTAGACCTGCACCAGACTGGGAAGAGTGAATCTACAATAGGCAAGCAGCTTGGTGTGAAAAAAATCAACTGTGGGAGCAATCATCAGAAAATGGAAGACATACAAGACCACTGATAATCTCCCTCGATCTGGGGCTCCACGCAAGATCTCATCCCGTGGGGTCAAAATGATCATGAGAACGGTGAGCAAAGATCCCAGAACCACACGGGGGGACCTGGTGAATGACCTGCAGAGAGCTGGGACCAAAGTAACAAAGGTCACCATCAGTAACACACTACAACGGCAGGGAATCAAATCCCGCAGTGCCAGACGTGTTCCGCTGCTGAAGCCAGTGCATGTCCAGGCCCGTCTGAAGTTTGCCAGAGAGCACATGGATGATACAGCAGAGGATTGGGAGAATGTCATGTGGTCAGATGAAACCAAAGTAGAACTTTTTGGTATAAACTCAACTCGTTGTGTTTGGAGGAAGAAGAATACTGAGTTGCATCCCAAGAACACCATACCTACTGTGAAGCATGGGGGTGGAAACATCATGCTATGGGGCTGTTTTTCTGCCAAGGGGACAGGACGACTGATCCGTGTTAAGGACAGAATGAATGGGGCCATGTATCGTGAGATTTTGAGCCAAAACCTCCTTCCATCAGTGAGAACTTTGAAGATGAAACGAGGCTGGGTCTTCCAACATGACAATGATCCAAAACACACCGCCCGGGCAACAAAGGAGTGGCTCCGTAAGAAGCATTTGAAAGTCCTGGAGTGGCCTAGCCAGTCTCCAGACCTCAACTCCATAGAAAATCTGTGGCGGGAGTTGAAAGTCCATGTTGCTCGGCGACAGCCCCAAAACATCACTTCTCTCGAGAAGATCTGCATGGAGGAATGGGCCAAAATACCAGCTACTGTGTGTGCAAACCTGGTAAAGACCTATAGTAAACGTTTGACCTCTGTTATTGCCAACAAAGGTTATGTTACAAAGTATTGAGTTGTATTTTTGTTATTGACCAAATACTTATTTTCCACCCTGATTTACGAATAAATTCTTTACAAATCCTACCATGTGGATTCATGGATTTTCTTTTTCACATTCTGTCTCTCACAGTTGAAGTGTACCTCTGGTGCAAATTACTGACCTCTGTCATCATTTTAGGTGGGGGAACTTGCACAATCGGTGGCTGACTAAATACTTTTTTGCCCCACTGTATATGTTTGCTGCCACAGATGCATTTAAGCCTAAACCATGACCTTATTAGGAACATAACCAACTGAAACAGTGAATCGGAATGAGACAACTGAAAATTAAACACTGATTAAAAACGAAACTAAACTGCGAGAGAAAACTGACTAAAGTTTAGTTTTAAAATATAGAAACTAAGTTGGTTTTTTTTGTTTTTTTTAAATCCTCAATCATTCCCACTACCTCTTTGTGCAGGTTTTGATGCCCTTTTATCTTTGACACTTTATGCATTTTTAAATCACAACTGACAACAGCAACCAAAGTAATTTGTGAAAAAAAAAAGAAAGCTCTGACTGACATAAGCAATTCATTGAGCTGAGTTTCCTGTTCAGGCCGCTCAGTATCAAAGAGATCCGTCAGTCCTCGTGGCACAGACCAGCTCTAAAATAGCCATGACCAAACGCTGTCACAGTCGCAGCAGAATGCGTCTGAGTGGATTAAAGAATAAGAGCACTTACGAGTATAATGCTTTAGATGGAGGGGCCAGACAGAAAAGTAGCTGCGTGAGTGGGGAAAAACAGAGGGCAGGAAGAAAAATTATCAAAGTAGAAAGCAGCCAATCATTTATTCAGTGCAACAGCTGTGGTTTTTAGCAACACCAACCCAGCAGTGGCTACGGACAGTTCTTCCTACCTCTGCATGTATACTCAACATTCAAGTTTGGCTTTCAATACGATTTGCTGTACAAAGTCTGCAGAACACAGAAATGTTAATAGATTCCTCAACTTTCAGAATGAATCTTTTTTTTTAATGCAATATCATCCTCTCCCCAGTGTGTTGTCAAGAAAAAAAGAAATCAGATTTTATATATATATATATATATATATATACACTTTTTTTTAAATCCCAAATGCCAGACAGTTAAGAAGGCTTTGGAAAATCTTTCTAACAAGATTTATTTCCCTCAGTGAAGATTTTTATTTCGTTGGTTGACCAAGCTTGACTCCACCAGCCTGCACACGTGTGTATGAATGTGTGTGTGCATGTGTGTAAATTAGTGCGCACATAATCTCATCTTAAGTATGGAGTTAAAGGTAGATGGAGACTGACAAACAGACTTTATCTTAAATGCAATCCTATGTACAAAACAGCAGGGCTCCGAAATAGAAATATGTAGTACTTCTATGTTATGTTGATGCTGACACCAACTAAAACGCTCAGAGGGTTCTGGATTTTTAAATTAGGCAGTGACCTGATTTTTCTATGAGGTATCCTTTAACATTGCCTCAAATAGATACATTGGATATCCAAGTTCATTTTTAATTTTCAGTTTGATTCAATTTCATTTATGTAGCACCACATTATATTAACATTATTTTGTCAGGTGAAGACCCTACAATGGCTCTGTAATCAGTGACAACAGAGCAATCTAAGAGGTCGATCTGCTCAATTCAGTTCAGTTTTGCCCACTATTGACATCACTGCACAAGCAGTGAACCTGAAAGTAAAATCAGGCAGAGCTTATAGTATAGTATGTGCAAATAAATGAAATTATCAACATAAATACATTTATTAGTTTAAATTTTTATTCATTTAGGTCTGTAAGTTGTTGGACAGTGAAATTTCTTTTTTTTTTGAATGTGTGTAATTATTTCTTTGTTCATCACCACGGTGAATTTTAAATCAAACATTCAAGATTTGATTTGGGTGCAGCTTTAATTCAAGGGTTTTACAAAAGCACTGTAGTAGTTGTATTAGTTGACTCGAAGTGCTGAACCTGCATTCAGTAACTGTTTGCTGGAACAATGAAGTTCAAAGATATGTCCATGTGAGTGAGGGAGGCCATCATTAGGCTGAAAAAAACAAAATAAACCTACCAAAGAGAGAGCAGAAAATAAAAATGTAGAAGTTGGCTAATGTATTCTATATTCTTAAAAAGAAGGCATGTACGGGCAACACCAAAAGGCCTAATGCCACAGAGGACAAAGTGGATGATCACAGAGTTATTTCCAATGTCACATTGTCAAGAACAGAAGGGAAGTATCTCATTGTAATTGGTTCGTTGGAGAGATAAAATTAAGACTTGTAACTTAAACCAGTATGTTTGGAAGAGAAAGGTATGAAGGAAGGAAAGGAACAGCTCATGATCCAAAGCAGTATTATGGCACGTGCAGGAATGGCTCGGCTAATGTGTATATGATATGACTACTGATAGGAGCAGAAGGATGGCCTGTGAAGTGTACAGGGTGTACTTTCTGTTCAGATTTAGTCAAAACTGATCTCCAAAACTAACCAGACAATGCTTCACAGTGAAAATGGATACTGACCCAAAACATAATGCAAAAGCAACCCAGAAACTTTTCATGCCAAAGAAATGGGATATTCTTGAATGACCACAGCAGTCACCTGATCTTGACCCAAGGGAGCATGCTTCAGTTACTGAAGACAAAACTAAAGGCAGAGAGACCCACAAAAAAAACAGCAACTGAAGGCAGCTGTAGTAAAGACACAGCAGAGCATCTCAAGGGAAGCATGTTATGTGTATGTGACTTCAGGCAGTCACTCACTGCATAGAATTTAGGCCCAGGTATTAAAAATAATCTTTATATTTAAAATTATGTTTGCTTGTCCAATTACTGTTGAGCCTCTGCAAATGGCTCTCTGTGTACAAGAATGGCTGCAATCCTTAACAATGAATCCATTACTTTTGTAAAACCCTTCAAATTAAAGCTGAAAACGTGCACTGTCTGTCATGATTTAATTTAAGGCTGGGCCATATCATACCATTCACGGTATAATGTTGGGCAACGATAAGAAAATGAAATATTGTGATATGGGTAAATGCGCAGTGCCTTTGTTTTCATACGCACATGGTGGAAAAAGCATGGCGGCGACGGAGAATGAGAAGGGCGAAAGCGGATCGTTGAGTGAAACGGATGAACCAGAATTGGTTTGTAAAAATGCTGCAACTTCAGTGGTGTGGAACTGGTTTGGCTTTCGTCCGTCAGATACACAACAAAGCACTATTTTTGGTAGAACATGCTAGCGGGCCGTCGTTATTGCCGTGTTTTTTGGAAAATACGGCACACTTAAAATCAATCCTTTGATTTTTCTGAAAATCGACAGTGCAGCTTATAATCCCGTGTGCCTTATGTATGAATTCTGGTTGTGTTTACTGACCTCGAAACGATTTATGTGCTACACGGCGCTGGAAAATCTGTCAAATGTTTTAGTACGACTTTGCTAAGCTACGAACCTGCACAGCTTATCGTGGTGTTCAATTTGCCTACGAAGATTGATAAAGTAACAGATTTAATGTCAATATGGTTGATTTTAAAGTTCGCTTAAAGAACTAATTTTCATTCATTCTTAATTCTTAGACTTGTCACAGAGCCCAAGAGAATGATCACAACCCCTTGGCAAACTCCGGTCACCAGCGAAAAATGGGCATTGTCCTGCTGGTTAGCAATTGGTTGTTGCACCTTCTGAAACGTGTTGGTTGCACTGATAAGGCACAGCTTTTACATTGAAGGAAAACATTCTCCGTTTCTGGTTTGGATCTCACTTTTTCAAGTTTCCTTATGGCTCAGTGAGCAGTTGGCAACAGTTTGGAGACAAGGTGGTGTCTTCATTCAAACTGAGGGGACACAGGGACAGTCGTATGCACTGTATGTATCAGTTTATGTATTATATTCTCTATAAACCTCTTATTAGAGTCTTCGACCATATCTAATATGAGCATCAACCACCATAGCAATAAATATTCTATAATGTATATTAAAAAAAAGGAAAAAAGGCAACAGATCTCATTTAAAAGTAAAAATTTTAAATCTAACTGTTACAGAAGAGACACGTCTATTGTGCATTACCATCTATTTGACTGATTCGACTGCTTCTTTTATATAATTGATGTGTTTACACATGGAGCATGCTCAGTTCACTAGGGGTGCCAGGATGTACGTGCCAATATTTTGTAGCCAATTACTATTACACCATCAGGCATCCTATCCTTATGTCACCGGATGCAACCCCTTTGGTTCAAATTCCCAGAGTGCACTGGCCAGCCAGATGGTATCTCACAAGCACACCGTACAATTCGCTGAACACTTCAGAGATGACAGTGCATGGTGCTGTAATGCTCAGATTTTCTGCACAGGGGGCTTCATGAAATTCATCTGATGATCAGAGGAATTTTGATGAGATTAGTACACACTACACTCACAGATCAAACACACACACACACACTGATCAATAGCATGCAGCCTGTTGCTGTCTCACTCCATCTAACTATCTGTCATGCACTGCCAAATCTATTACAGCCACAGTGCCTTTGCTACTATTTCCAAGCTCAACACTAGAGCTAAACTCAATACAAAATGATTGGTGGTACCGCGCAACCAACTGCAGAACCAAGCTGGGGAAAAAAGCATCAGCTACAAGGTGTTGTGTTTGGAAAGCTGAGTTTAACGTGTGAGCTGAGCGAAGCCCAGAGTGCTGTGAAGTGGTAAGAGCACCAGAGGAGACAACCACCATGCTGAGCTGAATCAGATTAGGTTTAAATCTCTAACCAGCAGGATCACAGGATACTAAAACTCCATGTTATGGGGGTTTCCAAACACTTGGTTCTTCATATGTACAAAGCCAAAATGTTGTATCCAAAAGGGAACACAAGCTCACATCCTCTCCTTCCTGCTAAACTGCAGATAGAGCATGAAAGGCAGCAGGTGTGATACACACTGAGAAGTCAGATGTACGCTGTATGGAGACTGTGCTGTTAAAAAGCATAAGGCGCAGCAAAAAGGACTGTGTTCACTGCTATTTGTATGTGTGTGTGTTTGCACGGAGGAGTGTGACAGCAAGGCTGAGCAAGAAAATGTGTGTGATGTTGTGTGGTGTCCAGGCATATTGGGAGACAGATGGTGGGGGGAGACGCTGTGCTTCCTCGAGAGAGGGGAGACAATATTTCTCTCACTATGTATCTGAAAACATAAGCTTTCACATAAACATTCAAAAAGCAATGGACCAAACTGCATCAGATAATTGCAAAGAGAATCAACAACAAGTGGACGCCAACAACTTCATCTCAAACTTTGACCGTGCAAAGGCTTTTCTTAGAAAGGAACTCCTCTAAAGTTCAGTAGAAAATGATCTCAGCCGATCACACCAAATCTCAGATGCACAGATCTCTTTATTCCGAGCATCTCCATTTAATTAAGATATGGCCTTTACCCTGTGGTGACAGCAGGTGGTGGAAGGAGTTAAAGGCCGGTGGAATTTATGCAGATTCTGATCCTCTTCTTCTTCTTTTTTTCTTGACATGAAAGCAATAGCAATTGCACTGCTATTATTGAATTCAACCATCCAACCAATCAACCATGTAGTAGAGGAAGATTTCAGGTATCTTCCCTCCCTCGTACCATCTATCATGATGCATCTATTTCTGTACAAATTTAGAGTTTATCAAATTAAAAGAAGGAAAAAAAAGAAAGGATGTCATTAGAGAAAATCTCATCAAATGGGAGCAGACAGGTTTGTGTTTCGGGACGTGAAAACGTTTGAAACCGTCTGATCTCGGCTTAATAACTGGACCGTCATGGGATTCTGCCTTTTGAACAGCCGATTTAATAAAAATCAGTTGGATAACCTCATTAAGACTCAACCTTGAACAACTGACTGTTTGTTATGAGGTCAAAATCAACGTTTTTCAACCAGCTTCAGACAGAAGCTAGTTGAGATTGGCAGGCGTCCCTCTAAATAGTTCAAAGAGCACCTCAGCAAATTTAGAAACGTCTTCATTTCATTCTTCACTTTTGAACTTTTGTTGAAAAATTCCTGACTCTGTGCCAGGAAAATCCCTCCTGGGGCCACTTCAATTTTACTGTTTGCCTCAGGTTTTATGATAACACTTAGATATGCCATATTGGTTATATTTCAGCATCAATTTACTACTATAATATATTTCACAGTGAACGAAAGTTACCATCTAAAGCTACACTGTTCGCTTTAATTCATGTAACTTGGCTTTGCTCCATGAGGGGGCTAGATCTTGGAACTGCCACTAATCTGGTTTTGATGAAATCTGAACAGATCGGATGCTTATGTATTCCAGTTATTAGTCGTTGGTAATGTGTTTGCAGTCAGGATACACAGAATTCACAGTTTCTTCCCCACCTGTTACGCAAATCTGTACCAATTTCAATACACGAATGAGTATCTGTGATTTGGCATCAACAAGCTATTAAGGTGAGGTTAAAATGAGCCAACAAGGTCAAAAAATAATAACTGAGGTGAGTAAATGTTAAAGGCGTGAATTCAGCAGCCAAACCAAAAAGTACTTTCAAACATTATATAGAACCGTACTTAAACCACAATGTGCTAAACATTAAGCTTTCATATGGATTCCCGCGTCTTCCAATTTAAATGAAAATGTAGATTGTATCTACATGTTTGTGACTCAGAGAAAGCCCAGTGGAATCCCGTCATGTCACTGAAAATGTTGATTAATATTTATCTTCTCAGATGCGTTTAGAAGACCGCGAGCGTTCACCAAATAAAACATCAAACACCGAGCGCGCTCACAGCGAGCATCACATTTCATTCACTCTTCAACTTGTCTTTGAAAACGCTTCAACACGTCTAAAGCATGATCAGGGAAACCGCTGCATGCACTGCGCACGCTTCCTCTGAAACAACAATCCTGAAACCCCGAGAAGCCAGCGGCAACATGTGTAATCCTTCTGTCTTTTCCACCGATTGCACATTTGGAAACACGGGCTGAAAGTGTGCCGAATATTCCGGGGGAATAACACGGACCCACCGCTCGGTCTTTAAACGGCGTTCAGAAACATTCACGGCATCACTTGTCAGCCACCACAATCACTTAAATTGGGATTCTTATCATTTTCCTCCTCAGTTTCTTACCTATTTGGATGAAAAGGAGAAGCAGAGAGAAGATAATATGGGTCCTTAGAAGTGCTGTGTCCATGATCTCAGCACGCGAATCAAGCGCAAACAGGCGGAATGTGAGCTTTTAAGGGACGGACAGCGGGTCGAGTGCGTAAAAGATGCGTTAAGAGGTCATCATTCCGTCTCTCCAGCCTTGGACTGCGCTGGCGGGGATGTCGATTCGGATCGTTGTAGTTCGGCTCGGGTTGGTTCGGCTGGGTCTGATTTGAGGAGTGCGGGCTCGCTGGCTGGTTGGACGATTACGGACGCGCATGTACATCGCAGTAAGAGACGAGCTGTGCGCGCGCGCCGCCCACTGCCATTAATGGAAATCACTGTTTCGCTCCTGCGAAATTCCTTATGGTAGTAGGGACATTATGTGTGTGTGTGTGTGTGTGTGTGTGTGTGTGTGTGTGTGTGTGTGTGTGTGTGTGTGTGTGTGTGTGTGTGTGTGTGTGGCATGCGACTGTGATCAGGCTCTTATATCCCAGGGCGGCAGTACAACACATAATACAGTATTCCTCCTATCTACCCAATGAGATCTTGGTAATATGTGGCACTGTGGGAATGACAAGGATATGCAGTAACTGTACCTGTGCTCTCTAATGTTACAGTGCTGTATAGTGACACACTCATTTCTCACTGCATAGCTCACTTTATTGATTTTTTTCATCCCTTACACAATATTGTGCAAAATTCTTGAGCCTCATTTCTTCATATTTGGCTAAAAATGGAAATAGCTGCAGTGATTTACTGAAATATTCAGTCAAATACTGCATATATAACAAAAACCGAGTTTGTACAATTCTCACAAGCTCAAAAGTCAATATTTGGTGACACAGCCTCGACTCTCTTATGCGAACTTTCTTATAATTTTCAGGTACGGTTCATGTCCTCCACACGTCAAGAAATTTTGTAATGACACACTGCACACCATGCCATGTTAAACCAAGTTTTTGGCTAATATCTCTTTAGGAATCACCTTGTTCATGCAAAAATAATACTTTATCCCTGTCAAACTCTGTCATCTTTGTTATTTTTCATAGATTTGGTGAAAGAAATGGAAAATTGGTTCTTTACTATGTGTCTAATTTGTGCAGACACAAAAGTTGTTCATCCCTTCAGTTACGACCCTTTCAATGCATTACTGATTCATAGGTAAGTGTTAAGTAGTTTAACAAACAAGAAAGAAATTATACTAAAAATGGTCACATACAAGACTGCAGTGAATGAAAAAGCAGACAATGTCCAAAGAAAATCTTTGAAAGTTCTTTAGAAATCTGAAAAACTGCCACTCAAGGCTGCTTTAAAAAATTCCAAGACAGTCTGGATCCTTGGAAGCAAAATATAAAGAAATTAGGGATGGCGGCTTTTGCACAGTTTTTGTGACCCAATGAAACCTGGAGATGTGGGCTACATCTGGGCTTTAGCCACTGGTACACAGTATGGGTATTTGGGCTGCATCCAGCCTTCTTTTCTCCAGGATCAAACCTATATGATTTACACAACATACCACGAGTGCCAAAAGTTTTCCTGGCCCACAGATTTTGTGGTGTTTTGGAACTGTATTTATTATTAAGTCTAGATTTCTGTTTGGGTGATTGAATGTTGTGAGGTTTCCTGTCTCGGTTTGGTTTATCTGTGCATGCTCCCTTGTGTGCTGAACATCATTCCTTTAGGATTCATCCCTTTGCTCCATTCTGTTTACTTTTTGGATTTATGGTTTCTTCAGTTATTAGACTTTGTTGCTCCTGGATGTTTCTCACAGCCATTAAAGGCTCATTTTTATTTCAATCCTTTTTGTTCTCGTGTCTGTTTGTGGGACTTCCCTCCAGCCTTCATTATTACAAAAATAGTCGAAAGGTTGTGGTGTGTGTTTGTGATAGGAAACCCATTGATAGGAAATGAGCATGGCTTTTCATGGGCTAAGCGTCCCCACAGGCAATTTAGACAGCTGTGATGTCACAGAAATATCAACCAAAAACAAAAGCAGGTTACTTCAAATAGCTCTAATGTCACAGACGGACATCAGGTGGTGACCTTTAAAAAAACAACAACAACAAAAAACCAACTTGAATTTGCGCAGCTAAGCAGAGAAATGACGACAGTCTGCTGAGCTGAAGCAGAAACAAATAACAAAAACAAGAATGTGGAAGCAGCCGAGCCAGCGCAGTCCCACAGAGGAAACAGGGTGATGGTAGAGAGTTTTGGCTGTAGTTGGTTGTGGACTGATGGATTCAGGAGTTTTTGTGTGTCTGTGAGACACAATAACACACAGCTCTTGTTGCTCTGTGTGCATTCATTAGCATAAATTAAGAGAGCTAATCCCCCCCTTAACTCAGGCCGGAGCCTCATCTCACTTGTTGGACCAACATTTTTTCGGATGCTTGTTACAATATCCCCTCTGGCGTCCGTGCTGCCGGCACATAAGAGTAAAGGTGCATGCATGTTTGTGAAAGAACGGGAGTGTTGTCTGTGGAAAACATGCTGATTGGACCCTCAGTTTGTGTAATTACTCACACGAATAGAAAAGTTAAGCTTCGGAGGGAATCTTCTCTCACCGAGTCTCATTCAAACCGCACAAACATTACCTTTTATAGTCAAAGCCTGTAACATGAGTGTAAGAAAAGAGGGGTAAATGAATCAAATCATCTGATAACAAACATGTCAGACCCACACACGGTCTCCTCTGACAGTTGCAGCCTGATGAAGGCCTCCTGCAAAAGCATCCAGAGCTTTCTCGCATCCTGTTACTGAGTAAAGCTGATTCTGTTTCCAGTGCACACAGGCAGCTATGGATTATGGATTACGTGTTTGCTCTCTTTCCTCACTCTCACTGTGCATTCACATCACGACTGGAACAAGGTCAATAACCTGACAGGAGCTCATTTAGGTTACCCACAGAGAAGATTTGCGCCACGTTATCAGCGGCGCCTCTAATCACTGATTTAATGACACTTTAAGAAAAGATTCACGCCGCAGCTGCCCTCCATTCATCTTTGCCTCATATACTTCTAACTGTGGATGACTACTCAAGTAGTTTTTAACATAAATAAACCAGTTTGACAAAAACCCTTGTACCCTGTTCTGAATTTTCATGCACTGATACACCAAACACGAGCAGAGTCAGTACTCTTCTTGCCAGCTGCTGTCCAGGACAGTGGACTGCATGGAGAGGCAGCTGACTGAGTGTTTTAAAACACATAGAAATAAAAAAATCTTTGCAGCGTTCATGTGGCTTCTTTCACATTTACACATGTGCATATAGTGTCAACAAATGTTATTTAAATGAGTGTGGAAATGCTAAAACTTCTGTTACCATGACAGTGGATGTCATTTCCAGACTGACAATGATATTGACTGGTTGACTGGTGGCAACGGGAGGTCAGCATCCTGGACACCACTGGTTTGGCAAATACTGCTCGATGTGTTCGTTTGTGTTTGTGGGTGAAAGAAAGAGATGCCTCCGCCGTGGAGTGAGTGATGTAATGCTTACTGTAAGTGCTGAAAACATTGGGCTGCACATTATACAGTAGGTGGTTGCTCAAACACTGTACAGTACATTGTGTTGAGAATTCGTGAGCCAAGCTTCCGTGTTCTCTGCGATTAAAAGGCAAGCTGACCTATCAGTCAGTGTCAGGAGAGAAAGGGGTTTCTTTTTCTTTTCTTTCCACGGTCATCGATTTATATTAGCAGCACCTGAGTGTAAGTGTTTTCATCTGAGAGTGAAACTGAATGCGAGCAAGTGTGTGACTGTGATCTGACATTTACCGTCCTGGAATACTAAAGTTTCCACTAACAATCTTGAAGTCAAATGACTCATCTCTCACTCTATTTATCACGTGAGCGGGGAGAAAAAGGACTTACTTATCTGTAATTCTGTTTTTACAATATTCAGACCTCATTATCGGCTCCTTCATTTCTTATTTGTCTCTGGGGAATAGATGCCATCTCACAACACTCATAAATATTCTGATATGATGGCCCCTAGCACATGTTGATAAATGGACTAGCTGAACAAATCCAGACGTGCAGATCATTTATATCACACAAATTCATGTTAACATCATAGTCTCATTAACCTTGCTTGAATGAAGTGTTTACATGACAGTTTCTATGAGTCACAGAAAGATAGAGGCACACAGTGAGAGCAGGAGAACAAGAATCAGACTGGTAGCTGAAAGATTCATTAAGGATATTTGGACAGATTAATGGCCTAGAGACAAAATCACATCTGCCCAATCATAAAATCTATCATAGAAGAATACAGTGAAAAAATAGAAAGTACAGTATAAAGACTCTCCTTTAACGTCAATAGATTGATTTGAGCGTTAAAGTGATAATAATGCTAAATAGGACTATTTAAAACAGAAAGAACAAAGAGAAAACAGCTTTAGTGAAATGTCTCTGTAGGTTTCTCAGTCATCCAAGTCCTGCTAGTCTAAAGAGCTTTGAAAGAAAGCGACTGGACATTTTTAAGTTCTTGAAGGTGTTTCAACTCTCATCCAAGAGGCTTCTTCTGTTGCAAGATGTATTTCATTGCAATATTTAAAAATCACAAGCAAGGATAAAATTTTTAAAGTTTAGCTTACAGACAGCGTGCACATTATATCTGATAATCCCTTTTAAACTGCTCTTAGAACTGACTTTAAACCTAACTGTCTTGTCACAAGTACTGTAAACCTCTTCTTGACATACAGGCCGAAGTGACACTGACTGACAGGTGACAGCAGACTGATGGTCACCCCAAAGGAACAGGTGCTCATACAATTTAAAGCATGCATTAAAAATATAGAAAAAGTACTTCTTCCACTGGTGCAGCTTTTTTTAAATTCTATTTGTGGCATTATTCCTGACAACTGTGAATGGATAATACATCACACTGCTCCAATCTAACGGTCGCTGCTCACATTTCTGGTTCTCTCCGCAAAGAATCTGTTGCCAGATCAGATGGTGCTTCTGCTGCTGACAACATTGCAGTAGGAGGAAGAGGAAATGCTTTAGTGCTTTTAATAGCTTTGAAATGACACAATGGATCAACCACCTCACCAGTTCATTTAAAAAAAAAATGAAAGCAAGACTTTCAAACAGAATGAGAAAATAACTTTGAGATCTATCAGAGTCAAATGAAAGTGGTGAGAGCCTACATTACCCAAGTGGTTGATCCCATAGAATTAAGCTTCAAATTCCAGAGATGACCCACATTGTATGTGGAGTGTGCACACACACACACACACACACACACACACACACACACACACACACACACACACACACACACACACACACACACACACACACAAAATGATACAACTGTCAAAAACAGCCAGGTCATTTAAGAGCAAAAAAGAGGAGGAAATGAATATTCATGAAAGCACAAACCTTCCAAACCTCTGAGCTCTGCTTTATTTCTCTTTTAAACATTTTAAAACTTTCATAATAGCCCGATGTATTTTTGATGTGTAGTCACATCTCTTAATTGTGGGGTAGGAGAGATTCTTCTGGAAACAAAAACTTCATATGGACAGATCACGATCACAGCAATGTGCCTGCTCCATTTAATCTTTATTCAGTGGTTCATAACATTTTGTCTTCTTTTTGCTTATTATCACAATTTGTAACAAATAAATAAATAAAATATGAAGCGCTTTTTCAAAAACATACACACGTTTCAGGAATGGCGCTTCATTTAGTTTATTGCAGACCCAGCCCTCCGTGTTGGATCTAAAAGCAGCTCTGCTCCTTCACAGAATGCAGTTACTAAGCCTTGGCTTTATAACCCACTTCCATTTAAGGTTATTTGGTTTGAAGCAGCACATAATGTGGCAGACCTTCCATGAGAATGAGAGTGAGAGTTTGCAGGGAGAGGGTATATAGGGGGCAGATTATAATTGGGCCGAGAGGTACAGTATACTTCATTTGGAGTTCCTGATTTTGCAGAAAGCAGTGGTTTTTAAGTGCAAAGGGTCACTGTGAATGAGGTTTAGTTTTTAACATGGCATGAAGTGTGGCGTCATCAGATGTGTGGACCTCTGTTCTTCAGCCTGCACTCATTATTGAAACAAAGTTTTCTCAAGAAGCCAGTCTGAACTCTAATGCTGCCTGTGACTGCACTGCAAATTAAAATTCACTTCAGTTCAATTCAGTTTTATTATATAGCACCAAATCACAACAACATTTGTCTCTTTATACTATATGTAAAGATCCTACAATAATACAGAGAAACCCCAACAATCAGACAACCCCCTATGAGAAAGCACGTGGCAGCAGTGGGAAGGAAAAACTCCCTTTTAACAGAAAGAAACCTCCAGCAGACCCAACGCTCAGGGAAGGACGGCTATCTGCCGTGGCTCTGCTTTGATTCTGCTTTATCAAAAAAGAAAACAAATTAAAAAGCAGACAGGGTGCCAGTCTCAGCCTCAAATCCAAAGTGAAAGCTGGTTCCACAGAAGAGGAGCCAAAATGCTCTGCCTCCCATTCTACTTTTAAAACAAGATGTGTTCCTGAATGTTTGTGTTTTTCTGTTTTGCCTCCATATTTGTTGCTCTGTGTTGTGTATTAGTTTCAGATCTTAATCCAACAGTGCTTTCCATGGCTGTGGCTTTGCACTGTCACAGTCCGGCGAGGGCAGACTGTATGTGTTGACAAAAGGACCCAAAACGCAGACTCCAAAAACTGAACGTGGCGTGGAGTTAACAAAAAACAAGCCGTTTATTGAGGCTAGCAAAAAAGGGTACAAACAAAAGGGCATTGGTGAAACTAAACAATAACCTAAACTGGGTGAACTAAAACTAAACATGAAAAAATCTTAAACATGGTGAACTGACATAGATTCCTGAAGTTGTGACGTGGATGAGCAGACGACCTGAGAAAGAATGACTGAAAGCACACGGACTAAATACACACAGGAGGATAATGAGGGAAGTGGGAACACATGGAGAAACAGCTGACACACATGAACACAACGACGTCACAAGGAGAGAGTAACACTAAAAACATTGAACATAGGAACACAGGACCCCTTCAAAATAAAACAGGAAATATAATGAGACGCAGACCTGACAACATAAGACACACAGACATGAAACACACGAAGGGCAAGGGAGACTTCACAGGGGTTGAAAACACAAGGGGGAACTAATAAGCAAATGCACATAGGAAACCTAATGAGCTTAAACATACACTATAAACATCAAAAGAACTAAAACTCAAAACACTGGGTCATAAGACCCAGGATCGTGACATGCACTCCCTGTTTCTCACCGTGTGAAGTCTAAACTTCAACTCGTGTGAAGTTTAGAGCTCAAAGACTCATTCAGTAATTAAGCTCTTGCAGTGTGTATACAGTACAACATGGTTCTTAATTCTCCACCACATTGTTCAATATAACCAAGCGGCAGAAATCTTATGGTATTCAATTTCAATTCAATTTGATATATACAGTGCCAAATAACAACAACAGTTGCCTAAAGCCACTTTATATTGCATGGTAGACCCTACACAATACATACAGAGAAAAACCCAACAGTCATATGGTCCCCTCTGAGCAAGCACTTTGGCGACAGTGGGAAGGAAAAACTCCCTTTTAACAGGAAGAAACCTCCGGCAGAACCAGGCTCCCTGTTGGTATTGTCAACAATATTTTAAACTTAAACCTAGTTTTTTTTAAATTCTTTAATTAACCCTCTGTCTCATCCACTACCATCTTTCAAATTGCAAGTCAGACTATTTTGTAAGCACTCTTAAAATAACTGCAATTCTGTTACAATTTTTGCTAAAAGTCAGAAATTTCCTGAAAGATGAGATTGATTTCTTTAATTCTATAGCTAAAATGACAAAATAAGTCCATTAGGTCTGTATGGATCCTGCTTGATAAGGGGTTGAGCCTCATGTATGGTTTGCTTCCAGCAATCTCAGCTGCCTGAACCACTCTGCTGCACTCAACTGCCTCTGATTCTCAAATAAAATCTATTGAACTATTTAGCTCTAATCTCTGAATCCAGCTTTTGATTCTTAAATCCTTTAGTTCTTAATAAGTGTGTGTCCCAGATGAAACGAGTCATCGTAAGTCCACAGTCAACTGAAATAAGGATGCAAAACTGCGAGTCACAAATTACAGACATGAGGGAGACACTCATTATTCATCACTCAGAGATTTACAACGCATCTTCAAAACTTTGCAGCTTGCCTTGGAGCCTAATGCATTTTTTAAGCTGAGTTACTTTTGCACAGGAGCTACATAAGCCGACAAGCATGTTTACCATAAGATTTGGCGGAGGGTTAGAGCCTGGTGGGATAAAGCTCATGGCAAATGCATAGGATTCCTCCCACATGAAACAGGCTCTCTTTTTAGATATTAGGACTTTATCTTACAGCACTGGTTCAATGTGAGTCAATGTGAGTTGTTGATGTTTCTATGATAGCATGAAATATGCATCTTGTGTGTCAACAAAAATCCAATCAATGAACTCATCACACTGTAATGGAACAATTTTAGTAGTGTAGTGTAATTGCAGACAATTTTAGCCACTTTAAGACTTTTTTGAATATCACAGCCCCTCGTTTATTTATTGGCTTTCCACGCACTTCCAGAGAGCTGCTCTATACCTGCTGAAATCTGTGTAATGAAGTAAGCTCAAATGAAAACCCCTCATTAACAGAGGAAGTAACACACCAGACGTGAGATCAGTAAATGGTTTGTGCCATAAATAGTGAATGAAGTTCTGTCTCTGAAGAAACGCACTCAAGACACGCACAAACACTTACTTTCCCCAGAACAGGGTGAGCCTCTCACCCTTGCATCGGGGGTGCTTGTGTTTTTCATTCCCTTCAGTCTACACACCAACTAGGGTGGATTTCTGCTGGGCGCCATGGCAACCAGTGGGGCTATTCTCCATCACAGTGGCTGAGGGAGGAAAGACAAAGGAGAGTTAATCAACAACACGCATTTCCCACTAAGACACACATGCACACACATACACAAAAAATCATTACATTCACTTAGCGTTTGCTGAGGCTTCCACGGATAATATGGAGGTATGAATAAATTCATGACCTCCCATACAAACAGACTCAAAGTTTTAGCAAAATTACCCACGGTCACAGCTGGGGTTTCCTGTGGTCCTGTGTTTACTGACATTAAACTATTCCAAACCAAGTTGCAACTAGCAGCATTCCTACCTTTGCCAAGGAGGTTTTGTTGTCTCGCTCAGTCTGTTTGTTATCAGGATTACTCACACTTATGGCTTTAACACTTAAAATGTTTAAGTTTTGAAGTTAATCTGGATCTGGATCCAGGAAACAGAATTTTTTGGAGGGATTTTTTTTTTTTTTTGCCATTATGAGACAGAGTCTTTTTCCCCTCATATCTTTACAAATGCATAAGAAAATGAAAAAAAAAATGAAATTGAGAGAAATCATCTACAGTTTGAAAAATCCCAAACCGATCAACAGGTTCTCCCTGTGTCTGTGTGGGTTTTATCTGGCATGGCAGCTTCATAAAACTAGACTGGAGGTACTTTCTTCCCTGAGGACTGACTTGTCAATAACAATACTAAAAGACTTATCTGGCAAATAAGAATAAAACCACCTTAAAACCTTAACTAGAAATGCCAACCCACTGTTGGAGACAACTCAAAAAGAAAATCTAGCGATCCAAGAGTGTCAAATACAGCGCTTATAATTCATCAGCTGTCTCTGTCCTGTGGTTTTCTCTAAAACCCAAGTGGCCTGTTTCAAAGAGTCCACTTCTCTTTAACGATTTTCTAGTCCAATGATTTCTTCTGTCCAGACACCACTGTAACACCTCACTGCATTTGGCACATATTACCATTTGGACAGTGTAATAAATAAATAAATAAATAAATAAAAATATAAAAAAAGATGTGAACGTTTTACAGTGGGTAGAATAGAAAAATAAATGCTGTCAGTGGAAAATTTGCTATCAATCACTCACATGTTGCTTCCTTTAGGAAATACCGTCCTGTAATATACATATATAGAGAGAGAGATGTCATACCACCCAGACAAAACCTGCCTCACAAGCAACACAGTTTAAAAATACAATTTAATTAAACGGATGAATTACTTAATATTACATTAATATACAAAAAAAAAACCCTTCAAAACCTGTCGTCCTCGCGCTTCTTTGGTTTAACAATGGCGCCATCACCTGGTACATTTCAGTAGCTACGTCCGAACGTCATCACGGCGCGACAAGGAAGCGCCTCTGTGAGCGTCCTTCACTTTGCTCTACGCTACAAACACCCGAGCAGGTTACAAAAGTCTGTCTGTCGTTTGTGGAGTACAAGTAGCTCTGTGCGGGTGGTCGGGCTTTATGGAGTGAACGCGGGAGACTGAAGGGAGACGTGCTCTGAGAGGTTTCCGCGTTTTTATTCAGTGAGTGACGTTTAGCTAAGTTTATACAGGTGAAGTTGGTTTGGCAGCTACCGGTGTGGTGCCACAAAAGTCATTTCTAATATTTCTCTGCTTTTTTAGTGCCCAATATGTTTGCTTATATTGGTAAATAAACTGTATTCAAGAGGATTTATAAAGGTGTTATATATAAAAAATAATGATTATTTTGCAAGTATTTTTATGACTCTTTGTATTTGCACCCACATTATATCCAATCAGTTAGTCCAGTCATTTACAACAGATGAAATATAGTCATTTTTGGCAAATACCGGAAATTAATTGTTGTCTGACTTTTTGCCACAGCACCTGTTGTTGTGTAAGGTTGCAGTCTGGTATTAAAGCAGGCTTAGAAGATGTGCAAGTTCTTTTTGAGGCTGTTTTTTCAGTGTGAACACAGAAAGTTGTGAAAACCTGGACAATATGTGAAGGTAAAGTTTACCCAACTGTATATACAAAGCTTAGATTAACTGTTATATGGATGAGGGGACTTTCCTGACTAGAATAGATTTCTGTGGTAGAGAAACTGTTATATTTTAACAGTTTACCTGTGCTAAGTCATTAGCTATTAAAATTTCTGTTTTATTGATGATTAATTTTCTCTTTGTGTTTGGGGCAGTGATGACAGCTCCAAACTCAGCAGAAAGGAAGACCTGCTGGGATGCCAGGGATCATCTCTGGAAGTGTTTGGATGATAATGATGACAATGTTGCATCGTGCCAGAGGTTCCAGAGCGAATTTGAGGCCAAATGCCCGGCCCAGTGGGTAAAATATCCCATCTTTTTTATTAATGGTTGAAGTTAGGGTTGCAGATAGTGTCGATAGCAGTGTCACAGATGAGCAGCCGACAGTGTTTATTGGACAATTTTGGAAACTTTAAGTTAAATGTAGACATTTAGAGAACATTTTAAAGAACCTAAGCAGCAACAAGATTGTCAGCCTTCAGTAGCTTCTTGCTCCTTTTCATTCTCCCCTGCAGGTGAAGTATTTTACCAAAAGGAGAGACTTCCTGAAATACAAGGAGAAGATGCAGACAGAGGGATTCACACCTGCTGAAGGCCCCCAGGGGGCATCCTAATCACCTAGAAACCATCAAGAGCTGCAAGTTGGCCTGGGTTTGCTGAGGTGCAGGACTTGGACAGGAGCTTGTGGCTTTGTTGCGGACAGAGTGCGTGAAGATCAAACTAATAATGTTATTTATTTTTAAAAATAAAGGCTGCTTTAGGAAATACAAGTGGCAGCACAAGGGACCTGTTTGAAAATCCTCATATCTTCCATCCCCAGAAATGCTAAAGAGTCCAGAGTTATGGAGTCCAGTAGGATTTCACCTCAAAGTAACGTGTCATTTTGGACAGATTTTACTATCATTACCTCCTGCTGGAATTCTGAAGTCTCACATTCAACCTGTTGCCATTAGTTCTCACAACACTGTCCAATATTAATGTTTCTGTGGTTCTCTTCAAGCAAAACAATTTTTTTCCCTAACACGTATTTCTCTCAGCAGAACAGAGAATCTGTTCTGCTTTTGCGTCTGCCTGGTGTTTTTCTTAAAAATATGTGATTTGCAAATAAGAGCTGATCTGATAGTGGAGATTTAAACTCTTTACTCTCATTTTTTGAAAATCTTGAAAGCTTGAATGACTTGTGTCGTTCAAGAATAAATCAAAACAACAGAGTGGTTTTAGTGGTTTTATTGTTGCACATGAAGTAATATTGGATCATCTTGACTCCTAGGTTGTGTTGTGGCTGGATATGAATGCACTATCAGGGTCAAACAAAACTTAAGAATGTTACAGCTCATTTGAAACAGGCAAGGACATAGTATGCTTATATTACAAGTCTTTAAAGTATTTACAGAAGAGCGTGGCCCCTGGGTCAAAGGTCACTGCTGTAACACGACTGAGATGTACGAAACCTTCAGGAGAAGTCAATAAATTACACAAGAAAAAGACATGCTTCTGATTGAGGCTACGCTAAAGGCCCATACTGTACTTACAATGCTGTTATATTAAAAAAAAAAGTGACTAATGACACTTAAAATCTGTGTACAAATATATAAAGGCATATATTTTACATTTTTGCACAGTACAGTGAGTGTTCTGTGCAAACCTTTTTTGTGATTTGACAGTTGATTGAACAAACTACTACACCCTTCCACTCCTTGCTTGCACAGTCTTTTCCTTAAATGCTTTCTTTGCGTGCTGCATTAAAGAACCAGTAGCCAGAGGGAGTCTGCGGCCTCCCACAGTGGCATTTCATTTTTTTTCTTTACATGCCAGGAGAAATGTTGCTCCTCCCAGGAGACAATGAAAAAGTACAAAAAGCGGTCACGCTATGGTGCGACAAGTGAACGATTTCGTGAAACCAATTTTTCTGCAGTTACTAAAAAAGCTTTCTGTATTTCATAAAGATCCTTTGTTAATGTTTGACTAACATGAGCGCCACAGTTAAAGCTCATACTTCAATAAGTAGGTAAATTATCTTGTTCGACTTGATCTACCTTTAAAAATTTCCAGATCCTTTCAACATGTGACATGAATGCAAATCAGGAGCGCAGAGACAAAGACAAACACCCTGCTGGGTTCACTGGGTAATGACCAGAGTTGGTCTATAAGCTTCTGCAATTAGGAAAAGAAAGTTCTGGCATAGGTCGAGCAAAAAGTAACTGAAGGCAGCTCAAGTCTTTAGCGTAAATACATCTTTTCTAAACTTCGTTATGTTATGTGATTGAAGGAGAAAGGTAAAAAGGCTGGTTGCAGTCGAGTAGTCACAAAAACCCCAACTTTTATGCCTTTCTGATCATTTTTCCTTGGCCTTCATGGAAGTAAAAGAACCGTGGTCCTGTGCTTCCAGCTGGTCTTCTGAGGTAACATTAAAACTGACACACTTTTAAAGGGCACATTAACCTGATTTTTTGAAAATGGACTTTATTGAACCTTCTGACAATTATTGTTAATTAATAAAATAATCATTTGAATATCTGAGATTTAAATTGTGCCATATTTGCTACATCAGATTTTTCTTTTTTTGCTTAAAAATGTACTGTGCAATTTCTTTACAATTTGGGGGGGGAGGTCACACTGATGATGTAAGACATTTCAGAAACTCACGTATCATGTCTGTGATACACTAGGAGTCACACTTTTATTTGCCAGATGGCTGGTGGAGTCAGGGAATATTTTTCCTAGCGGTGGGTCCCAGGGGGTTGCCGACTGGTCACCACCAGGGCATCTCTAGATATGCTAAAGGAAGCCCCCTTATTTAGTATTTACCATTTAAGCTGCTCTTGTTATGGCTGCCAGGTGCACATCATTCATTTTATGAATCTTCCTAAGCAAAACTGACTAAAACTACCGCAACCAGGGTGAGGATGAGGGTGGAGTGTGCTTTGACATCACAGGAAGACATGAACACTGTTGGGATAAGAAGTTTGATAGTAGGTCATGTTAAAGTAGCGTGTAAATTCATTAACACAAGGCACTGTAAAAGGCACTGCAGTGTTCGAGTAACATGTAGCAACAAGAATTGTAACGTTCACAGCATTTTAGGACACAAAAGCAGCTTCAGAAACTTTGGTAAGAATGTGCATGAAATGTGTAAGGAAGGCCCACGGTGTTCAACGTAAAAAGTACAGTAGCTCTACATATACAGTACACTGGCAGCCACGGTAGATTTCTCTTTTCATGCTCTTTTCTCGCTTTAATCCAGCAACCACTTCTTCCCTCTTACACGAAAGACAAGACCGATTTTTTCCAGAAATGCTGAAATGTGTTCAATTTAGTTGTAAAAAGTATATTTCATTGGAAATGTTTAAGTTCAGCAAACATGCAATAAAAAGAGACTTGTCTACAGTGGCCTTATGTAGCTTATTTCTATCTAAAAACAGTGAAATGAAAGGATGTTGTAGATCTGAAAATGTATTTCAGGTTTACTGTAAAACTGTAACTTATCATTTTTCTTCTACTACAAATCAAAAAAACTAAATCAGTTCTTGATTTTTTTAAGGTTTCAGTTGGAGTTTAATGTCCTCCAGTGGCCAAAGGCGTTTAACATTCCTTGTAACACACCAGTATGGCCAGTATATAATAGTATATCTAAGCAGCTGGTGAGGGTTGTTTCTCCACTTCTTCTCCTTCTCACCACATCCATGTTCTTCTTTTAAGGTCTGTTTAATCAGTATAATTCTGAGCAATCGCAACACTTGCCCAGTCTCTTCCTCATCTGTTTTTGAGTTCATCCCCGCTTTGTACCACCAGCACCTGCCCACTGTTAGTTATAAGCTCCCAGTGACATTCCTGGCCAGTGCCCAGGCTGGGAACTCAGTCAGATTGAAGAGTGGAACCCCCCAGGTGGTGATGGCCAACATTACCACCGCCACGCCAATCAGATTCACCCCAAAACCTGCTTTGACCTGGAGATGAGGAGGAGAAAAATTACTTCAGTAAGCATCAAGAGTTTCTGTTTGCCACATAGTACGAAATAAAAAGAGCCTCGAATTGGATACGCTGTTCCCGGAAGTCTTTTGATTCCGCAGGTGCAAGAAGATTGTGGGACAGTGAGTGTGTGTTTGTGTGTCGTACCATGTCCCTGATCTGCACGTGGCCGTAACTGAAGACGATGGCGTTGGGGGGGTTCCCCACTGGAAGCATGACCCCAAATGACACGCACATGGTGGAAGGGATCAAAGTGTGGAGGGGGTTGATGTGCAGAGTCTCCGACTGGACAGAGAAGTACGCAATGAAGAAGAACAAAGGGGGTAAAGAGAGAGTAATGAAGAAAAAAGACAAGTGCGAAGAGGAGAGGTGAAATGGTTGGGAGTACAGAGGTTATAGATAACTCGGAAAAATGTAGAAGGAGGGAAGAGAAAAGAAAAAAGGATGATAAAGAAAAATTTAACAAATGGGAGAAAGAGAAGGTCAGAGTTACCAACTGCTACAAAAGTTGATATGACACTTAAAAACAACATTTTCACATAATATAATCATAAAAATGTTTGTCTAGAATTAACGTCACAACTGACCCATCCTGTCGCTATGATGTCATACTTTTGCAATGTGGGGAAAAATAAAAAAAAATTGCACATGTACAATTTTATCTGCTGTTACAATGGTAAGCATTTTAAGGTTGGTTTTTTTTTGTTTTTTTTTAAACTGAACTTTAAAACATGCAACAAGAGTGGTAATAAAAACCCACAGAAGCCGACAGACATCACTGACTATATTTTAAGGGCCGGTTGAGATTACATAGAACAAGACAAAAATCATTAAAACATGTTAAAAAAAAAGACTTTAGCCTTAATGAATGCAGTGTAGTTTGGAGCCGGAAGCAGGGTTCATACATCATCAGTTAACAACTGGACAGAGGTGAAGTATTATGGCACCTGCTGTGAAATAAAAAGAGCCTTGATGTGCACTTTATGAGTAAGTGCACGAGGAACAGGCGCCATTCTGCAATAAAATGGCTTGTGACGTACTGGTGAGAAAACGTCACCACTGACAGCTAAAATGGATTATTGCCAGTACAGCAGTTTTTGGGGGGGGTTCTGAGTAAAAGGGTCATAATGTGCAGATGCACAAATATTTTTCCCCTACTCTTACATGTGTTTGTGCTGCTATCCCAGTATAGTATAAGAGTATAAATAACAGGTTGTTTTTATGGAAGCCCGTTTCCGCCAATTAAAAAAAAAAAAAAAAAAAAAAAAAAGGATCCATAACTCAAAATTCCAAGTTATTTTCTCGAAATTTCGATTTATTAACTCAAAATTTCGAGAAAAGTAACTCGAAATTTCGAGTTAGCGCTGCCAATCAGTAATCTACGTGAATGACGTCATTTCCTTGTTACCCGGAAGCTGAAGCCCTCAGCTACAAATGCTACAGCTAAGCTACCAGTATTACATCCAGTCGTGAATGCACAGATTGCTGAGTGTTTTCAGCCTGGCTTCACAAATGATGAAATCCCTGTGTTATTGGCTGAATCACATGGTGTTACTATCAGCAAACATACTCGCGAAAGCGCCAATTTGTTGGGATCCGTTTTTGAGTGTGCGGTCCTCTGCGCCATATGCTTCCGGGTAACAAGAAAGTGACCTCATTCACGTATATTTTTGATTGGCAGAGCTAACTCGAAATTTTGAGAAAAGTAACTCGAAATTTCGAGTTATGGATACTAGCTTCTTTGTTTTTATTTAGTGGCAGAAACGGGCTTCCATATGTTTTAGATATCTATATGTATATAAAAAGAGAACTCGGCCTCACAATCAGTGCCACTTGCCTCAAGCTTTACATTGTTTGCACTGTTACACGCACGCACTTATGTAATGGTTATGTAACCAGTACTATTTAGACCACCTGGTAAAGATTATTCAAATTCGTGGCCCACATCAGAAGTAATTAGCACAGTTTAAAAATGAAAAAGTATTTTCAAGCAGCACATTAGTGCAGACCTGTTAGACTGAATATCCTCCAGGTCATTTATGTGAGTGTTTTTAATGATTTATGACATTTTTATGATCATTAATGAGGAACAGGTGTTGCGATATGAAAGAGAATATGTCGTACCAGCGCAGACAGGATGGGCAGGAAGACGGTGAGAGTTGCTGGGTTGGAGGCGAACTCGGTGACCGCAGAAACCAGCAGGCAGGCTAGCAGGGTGACCGCCCAGGGAGGAAGACCACTCATGGGCTCCAGCTGTCTGCCAATCCACACTGACAGGCCGGACACCTACACACACACGCAACATTAATCAGCTTTCTACATGCTGTTCATATCCCCACCATTACCTAATGTAATAATATGTGAAATGATTCTTCTCTTTTATAGCTACAGTCTCTTGTAGATACGTGTTGAAATCACATTAACTCCATCAAAGTAATCAAGAAATTTATAATGGTGAAAATGGATCGCAGATTCAGATTACCCAGATGCTATGATGCCAGAGCAGTAGAGTAATACAAGAACACACAGACATATATTCGTAGTACCTTGCAGCCCGCTGCCAGTGCATAGCCTCCACCAACCAGGATGACGATCTCCCACGGCATGAGTCTCTGGAAGTCCTTCCAGGTGATCATGGGAGCCAGTGGGTCAGACTCTGAATCATCATCTAATATTTTAAATTGACAGAAAAAAAATGTCAATAGAGCAGGATCTGGGGGAATAATATCATGTAATACTTGTGGTTGACAAACACTTGAAAAGTCATTTATTTTACCAAATCTCAAATGAATGGCTCACAACATCTGTAATGTGCTGTTAAAATAATCTGAGGTAGTATACGAATGTTAACGAAGCTAGCTGAACAACATCACTGAGCCCTTTTTTATTATTCAATATGTTTTAAAGCCACCAAATGGAGCCCTGATGAGACAACCCAAAGGTGCTCGAGTGCTGACCTGAGTTTTTACAGCAAGAGGAGGAAGAGAAGGGCCGCCTGGCTGGGATGAGGAAGAGGAGGAAGCCCAGAAGAACAGACACCGTTGCATCAGTCCTGTAGCCTTTCCTGAGAGAGAAATTAAGAATACACAGATATAAAACAGATAATGCAAAAGTACTCTAACAGAGGCCAAAAATCAAAAATATGGTGTATGAAAAGAGCATAAGCACTCCTTACTAAGTGTCTATTATACCTACTCTATGTGACAGGGTGTGTATTTGTTACGGAGAACCAGTGCTTCCCTAAAGTGTCTGACCACTAACACTTCTGAACGTTTGTGGTGATCCGGCGCGACATTATCATGGAACATGTTACAGAAAGACTGGAAACTAACTGAATTGTTGTCTTTAAATGTTTTTAAAACTAAACTCAAAGGCCTACAGGCTGCCTCAATAATGTGTAATTGTTTTGTGTAATTTTAACTTTGTTTGTTCGTATGTATTTGTCTTGAAATGTGCTGCCTCTTGGCCAGGACTCCCTTGAAAAAGAGGTCTTTGATCTCAACGGGACATTCCTGGTTAAATAAAGGTTAAATAAAAAAAATAAATAAATAAAAAAAAAAAAAAAAAAAACTTACTTTTCAAAGAGCGACGTCCAGCCGGGCACAAAGCCAGGCTCTCTGGTGAACCACAGCAGTGTCATCAGGATGAAGAAAACACCTGTCACCACCTCTGGGTAGCTGCACACACAATCCACAAAAGCGCGTCAGCAACAATTACATGAGTGACAACACGATGGGGACAAAATGTCACGTCTAGGCTCGTGAGTAAGATGCAAATGCATAGCTTATATTTACACACAGGTGAATTTAGTCCTTTAAATATACATAAAAAGTGGATGAGTTGACATCAGAGTTGGAATTTCGGGAAATTATTTTGCATCGTTTCAGCTCTGGCACACACCTGATGGGTCCCAGCTTTGCGTACTCCTCGTGGATCCTCCTCTCTGACAGCATCTCTCTCCTGGTTTTGCGTTTCTTACTGAGTGAGCAGGTTTCTCTGAAGCTGAACACACAGACAGCAACAACAAGATCAACCACACGGTGACCTGATACGGTCGCTTTGTGCTTTTCAAGCTGTAGCCTCAACAACATACAGGCAGCAGGATTACCATGAGTCCATAATGACAACATGGAGATGTGGGCAAGTAGGAGACCCACCTCTGTAATCACACCCCTGCCTGTGACCATTAGCACAGCAACTAGCAACACAGCACACACACAAAGATCCTCGAACGGGCACTCACTTGCAGCCGAGGAAAAGGAAGTGCAGCCACAGCCAGGTGAGAACCAGCATGATGATGGCGATGGGGAAGCTGAAGATGAACCATGTGCCAAAGTTGATCACCTTTGCGTCTGGATAACGGCTGGAAAGACAGTTGGAAACAGCAGCTTTAAACCACACTCATCGGTATTCATTTCACTTTAATGTGTAATATACGCATTGCTACACACTGGCTCTTTAGGGGCTGAGCCTCATGACTTGTGACGGCATGTGTCACGGCCGATAAAAATGGAACCTTATCACGTTTAAAAATAGCCGATTAACTCACATCAGCTACACACATTGACCCAGCCTCGGTCACGTGTGTTTGCTTTGACTGACAGATGTTGTCATTCTCATTTACTTATCTGTGCAGCATTACAGCTGACTGTCCACACTGATAAGACTGTGACTATCACAGCTCAGAGAGCTATACTACACTACTGGACAGAAGCCATAATGGGTCACCGAAATTCTCTTAAGAAACACTTAAGAAGCTTCTATAGAGCAGAACGCAGTTACAGAGTAAAGCAGCAGCATCTATCTATTTTAAAAGAAGAGAACCAACATGACATGCCAGAAAGGATGCCACTTTCTAATATTCAGCCTTATATATAAAGCTTTGTAATATCTTTACACATTCACCTAACAAGTGGAAGATATTAGTTCAATCCCGGGAAGAGACACAAATCCCTTTGGGGCTGCATCAGGAAGGTATCTGGCGTAACATTTGCTATAACAAAAAATGTGTGGAGGGACTTGTGTAGCGCCCCCTTGTGGATAAGAGAGCAGCCAAAAAGTATCCATTAATGCCCTACATCTAAGTTCACATTCACACTCATATGAGGAGTAACTCAGGGATACTTTAGCATGCAGCCTGGAGCATCCAGGGGGGAATCAAACTACCAACCTTCCCCTTACTGTAGTAGACGACCTGCTCTAACCACACGGTTGCTACACACTTCTGCAATATACTATTAATATTTACAACCCTTTATTGATAACCTATTGAAAGGTAAGTTTATCACCTAATTAAATGTATTCATGTTTAAAGAGTAGTGCTGTTCATACATCTAGAACAGTGGTTTCAAACATAAGGCCCGGGGGCCGGAATTAGCCCAGCAACTCCTCCAATCCTAGAAGGTTTTGGAAAATGTGTATAAATTAGGAACTTCTGACTGTATTTTGAGAAGTTTTCCAGGTTTCCCTACTGACAAAACCTTCTCCATTGCCATTCATACTGCAAGAAACTAACAGATACACAGGAAAATGACAAAAATGTTCCTGTTTTTCAAGATTTACTATATTTTCTGTGATTAACTAGAACGTCTATTTAATTTAACACATTTGTCATGTAGAAAAGTTGAAATGTACTGTTGAAACTGGACTTCTTTTTCTGATATTAAGAGTTATCAGGGATTAAATGTTGAGTGAAATGTCTTTATTCTGACAGAAAGGGTTGATTCGCTGATACGATTGATACGATCAAAGTGGCCCACCGTGTAGTTTGACGTCCCTGATGTGGAATGTTTAGGTGTTAGTTGCTCAGATTTGGAGATACTTTGAATCTAGAATCCACTGGAACTAAATGACATTCACTGTTGCTTTCTAAGCTCATAAATGGTTTCAGTTGTTTGTTTTTTCAAAGATTAAGTTTTTATTCTTATTTTAGCTAATTAAAATGTTGTTGTTTTTTCAGTTAACTATGTATCCTTGGTGATCTCTGTACCCTAATTCCACCCAGTGACAGCTGGGATAGGTGAGGATAACCTCCCCCTTTTTTCCACAGAGAAAAAGAAATCTGAGAAAACTGTGAGGAGACCATATCATCAACATTAATAGCCCTCTGTGTAGTGTATCAGTAGTTTATGATTAGTGCACTTTAAGCTATAAGACAAGTTGTTGGTCTCCACTGTTGTTTCATTTAAAGCTATATAGGTAATAAAGTGTGTTTGCTCTGATATGCTTCACTGCTCTGTAACGACGCTAAGCAGAGTAAAGGTGACATGCAAATACGGTGATCACGTATCTGCTGCACAAACAACTCTGCCATGCCTTCTCTGACCTCCGGGCATTCTCATCGTGGATGGAAAAGTGAAAGCGAGCCAATAAAAAGTATGGGAAAATGACTGGGCTGCTTGTCATCCTCTGAGGATCATAGATATCTGCATCAAATTTTACAGATCCCATCACCTAGATAATATGAGGGGAAAACCCCATCAACCTCATAGCTCGACAGAAAGAATCAGGGAAAACAGACCTCTGGGAACCATGAGTTTCTATATAAAATAACAGCAGAGAGAAAAAAAAGAGATATTTCAGGCAAATAGAAAGTTTCATTTATGAAAAACAAGAACACAATAAATTAAATAAAAGTATGAAACTATTCTAGAGCTTTTAAGATTTCATCTTAACACCAAATTGCATTTTAAAAAGAACTAAAGTAATAAAAATCATAATATGTTGACAACATCAGTGTCAGTGTCCATCAGGATTTCCTGTGCTGGGTTAAATTTTATGATCCGTACTAAAGAGACACATTTAAAAACGCTGACAGTCTGCTGGTGGGGCTCTGGAGCCATGAAACACTGGATTCGTTGCACAGTTTAAATAGTTGAAACCCAGTTTACACGAGTATCTTTAATAAGAGCAGAACTTTCACCACTGAAACACAAAATCCAGCTTCTATTACCGCAAAATTATGTACAAATGGAGACAGAGAACAATTAAGCGTACAGTGGAGGGGGTAATAATTCAAAGATGCAGTCCTGTCAGAAAAAAACAGAACTAAATTTTTAAAGTATCTCACTTAAAAAAAAACTAAAAAAAAAAAAAAAAAAAAACAGCCTTTCATCAGCAGACAAAAGTGGAAGAAAGTTATAAGATGTGAGGCTTCAGCACAGACGTACATAAAAGATGGATGTTGCTAGCAGGATTTTTTTAACCTAGATCTCGTATGGGTATTATTTGTCATTATGGTAACCAGCCTCTACTTGTCTTTATAGTCCTTTTTAACTCTAATGGGGACCATAATGCATCAAATGAGCATTACAGTGTATTCAATGAGAATTAAGATAGCGACTGGAGACCATAAACTCATCAGGAAAATGTTTACTGAGATTATAGATCAAGCCAACGTTGGCAATTAGTCAGAGACTTCAACATAAACTGACTTTAAAAATAAAACCAAATATCCTGATTTCAGTTTTAGGATACTACATTTCTGAATCATCAGTTAAAAATAAAAAGAGTTGATTCAGAAAGCTATGAGTAATGATATGTTTGCAGTTCCATTCAATCCTATTTTATTCATATAGCACCAAACCATAGTTGGCTCAAGGTGCTTTATATTGTAAGGTAAAGACCCTACAATAACAGAGAAAACCTAGCAGCCTAAGTCTACAGCAGGTTAACTAAGGAAGGATTCAGGGATACCTGATCTAGACCCAACTATAAGCTTTACTAAAAAGGAAAGTTTTAAGCGTTCTTTTAAAAGGAGACAGATTATCTCCTGAATCAGAACTTCCATAGAAGAGGGGCCTGAAAGCTGAAGATTCTCCCTCCCATTCCATTTTCAATATTATAGGAACCACAAGTAAGCCAGCAGTCTGAGAGCAAAGTGCTCTACTGAGGTGATACAGTACTATGAGTTTCACAGATAAGACAGAGCCTGATTGTATGTGAGGATAAAGATTTTAAACTCAATTCTGGATTTAACAGACAGAGCCAATGAAGAGAAGCCAGTGTGGAAGAAATCTGCTCTCTCTTTCTAGTCCTTCCCAGTACTCTTTCTGCAGCATTTAGGATCAACTGATCAATCCGTTGGGCATCTTTCCATCCGTTGGGCATCTTTCTTTGCCTTTAGACAACAATTCTGATGGCAAAAGAGCCAAACGGGACAGGCCAAAAAAAAAAAAAAAAAAAAAAAAAGGATCAACTGAAAGCTTTTCAGGAATATTTACAGTAGTCCACCCTAGAAGTAATAAATGCATGGAATAGTTTTCCAGCATCACTCTGAGACAGGATGTTTCTAATTTTAGAGATTTTATGCAAATGCAGGAAAGTAGTCATTACACTGGAGGCCAAGGTAATGCCAGCCAGAGTAAATATCTGGTTACATACAATGTTTCTAAGATATTTAAGGGCCAAGTACAATAATCTCACAATTGGAGGTCTTCTAGGTCATTATGTCTTTAAGAAATCCCTGCACTTTAATTAATTGGAGTGTGTTATCTGGCTTAATGGATATATAAAGCTGGGTATCATCTGCATAGCAATGAAAATGTACACAGAATACTGCCTAAGTGATGAATGAATAATTTGAATAGAACTGGTCCCAGGCAGAACCCTATGGAACTCCACAAGTAGCTAGCTAAGAGAAACCTGCAAACAAACAGCTCATTTTCAGCTTCTAAAAGTTAGCCGGGTACTAAAATAACCCTCCGATAAATCTAACATTGCTTTGTTAGCGTCTCTGCCCTCATTCACATATCATGGGACTGACAGTGACAAGTCCTCCACTTCGTGTAGACACATACTAATGTGTCAAAAGCACATAGCATAGATAAAAAGGCTTTTTTGTTTAATTTGTCTGTATGTTTGAATTTATTTTTATAAGTTTGGTTGTATTTGTGCAGCACTGACTAAAATCACATCCACAATCTGTACAAATATGCTTGTCAAAGCAACTGATGTCAAGTTTATCACTTGTTGTACGAGCATGGACTCCAGTTTTGGATCAACTAAACTGAATAAGTACACACAATCAACGAATTTCAAGCTTAAATCTCTAATCTATGAGATTTTACTTTACACTGCTTAGATTTGTTGCTGTCCCTGTTAGCATCACAACTACTAGCACACACGCAATCCCACACAGATCAAAACCTGACCTTTGTCCACAAGCTGTGACATGAAGGAGGCCATTCTGTCAGGCAGTGGCCAGATGAAATCATCTCTGTGAGCACTGTAGAGGCTGATTAGTTTGATCTCTTGTGGCCCCAGACACTCAGCTAACATAAACTTTTTCAAAATAGAGAACACAGCAGCCAAGAAATCAACCAAGCTGTAAACATGTCTGAGAACTGAGGAGATGTCTGCAGTCATCCAAAGCCATTACAGACCAGCATCTCTCTCTGGTTCTGAACGGTTTGTAAAGTAGATTTAATATTACTGTCAACAGATTTTGGAAGCTTATTTAAATCATTACATAAGCAAGCGTTTGTGTAGATACCACATACGTGAGCATACTTACGTGTTAAACTGTTCAGCAAAGATGAGGTTGGTTGACGTGCCGGTGATGGTGATGAGTCCTCCGATGGTCGCTGCATACGTGATGCTTAGTGACAGGCATTTACAGATCATGTGATCCCTTTTGGTGGGATACTGGGAGTCTCTTCTCATCTTCACCCTCTTTACATTTGGGATTTCAATCTCAACCTAGAGTGATGAAAATGTTGTAAACGAAGAGCAAACATGAGAAGCAATCAGGAAGATTGCTTCTAGCTCTTGTTTCCAGCAACATGGCTCTGGCCCACCCTCTTCACTGACACACTGCTCACCTGTGGCAGGTGGCCGTTGGTGTTTTTTATGAATTCCTGGTTTGAGATGGGCTTGAGACCCAAACCGTTGACCTCAGCGGTTTTTGTCTGAAAACAACAGAATACCAAATCAGTGAAAGCATATAGATTTTTCTGTGGCTAATTTCCACATTCTGTGTACTTCACGCACGCACACACACACACACACACACACACACACACACACACACACACACACACACACACACACACACACACACACACACACACACACACACACACACACACACACACGTCACTTACGTCACTTACGTCACTTAGTGTGGAGAGCTCCTGCTTATTGTTGTCATTGCTGAAATAAGAAGAGAAGAAAGAAAATCAGTATGGTTGTGTGAGAGAAAATTGACTTTACTTTGGTTAAAATGAGTGAGACTGAAGGAAAACAGTCATTTGATGTAACTTATTAGCACAGATAAAGAGGTAAAATCCTTGCAGAAATACCACAGAACCCTGTGTAGACAACTTAAACAGACATTCACATATCATCGAGTGTACACTGCATAAATAAAGACTCAAAATGTCCACAGACACATACCAGTTGTTGCGGTAGAGCAGCTCTAGCTGGTTCTTGTCCAGGTTCTCCTCTTTGTCTGGCACAGCTGCAGAGAAACACGGGCATCGTCAAGTCAATGACAGAAGTAGTTTGAAAAGTTTGACTGTTTGCCTGTTAACAGGAGACCCTCTCTGCTACAGCACCTTCTAGCTAATGTCCACACTGGTGCAAGCACTGTTGTTATATTTGCAGAAATGTAGTGACAGACCCAGACATACCACTGTCCTCTTCAGGCACCTCTGCTGTTTCAGAGTCGACATGACTGTCTGCCAGACCGGTGCAGATCAGCTGCTGCAGGACGGCCTCAGCTATGGGCATCACCATGGCTGTGGTGGATGTGTTGCTGAGCCACATGGAGAGAAATACGGTGCAGCACATGAAGCCCAGTACCAACCTGCACAAGAAGGAGGTCATTTTATACTTTTGTGTGTGTGTGTGTGTGGGGGGGGGGGGGCGCACATTATGACTACATTTACCATCATTATAGTGTTTAAATGTACAAAAGTGTGATGCTCACATGCCAGGCTTGGCCCCTGCAATCATCACCATCCTCAAAGCAATCCGTTTATGAAGGTTCCACTTCTCTATGGAGGCCGCCAGGCAAATGACTCCCATCAGCAGCAGAGTTGTGTCTTTGCAGTACTCTGCTGCTACCTGAACACGCACAGAGGTACAAAAATTATCACTTCAAATGATAAGTCTACATCATTTCAAACTAATTCAACAGATGCTGGGAAAATAAACAAAATGAGATGTTGTAGGCAGGAAGAAGTTCCGAGACCCTCCTTTCACCCGGTCCACCCTCCCTCGTACAGGATCAGCACTTACGGTTTGTTGTTCTTAATTTGCTCTACTTCCCATCAGCAGCGTTCACAGGTCTGCAAGTGCACTCACCTCTCACCTAAAATCTTTTAATTTTCCTTAATAATAATACATTTTATTTAAAAAATAGCGCCTTTCAAAGCACCCAAGGACACTGTACAACAGATAAAAACACAGAAACTGGAAATATACACAATAATAAGAATAACAGATAAAAGTTAGAGCATACAGAGGTTTAAACATAAGCAATTTTAAACAGATGAGTTTTGAGGGTGGACTTAAAAAGAGGGAATGAACTAATATTTCTGAGGTCAGGGGGTAAGGAATTCCAAAGTCGAGGGGCAGAGCAACTAAAAGTCCTGCCCCCCATTGTAATCAGACGAGCGGAAGGAACAGAGAGAGAAAGAGAAGATGAAGATCTGAGGCACCGGGATGGGAAGTTCATCTGTACTAAATCGGAGAGGTATGGTGGAGAGAGAGAATGAATAGCCTTAAATGTATAGAGGATTATTTTAAAATGGATGCGAAATTTAACCGGGAGCCAGTGAAGCTGCTTCAGGATTGGGGAGATGTGGTGGGTAGAGGAAGTCCTAGTAATAATACAGGCAGCTGAACGTTTACACTTTGGTCTTCTTGGGAACAAAAGTACACAGGGTAGGCCCTATAAAATGTCTCTCCACACTGTTTGTTGTCATATAAGATGTCAAAATCCCATAAATGAACTTTTAAAAACAAGAAACCAACTTTTAGCCTGAATGGGAATCAGACAGATGCTGGAATGCATCCAAGCCTATCAGCTGCTTCACAGTAACAATAACAGCTGTTATTAAGCTGTTTATTAAGTTAAAGGAATGACTAAAATAGCTAAAATCTCAGTGTTAGCTAATGCAAAGCTTAGTAGTGACAGCTCCAGGTTTAACAGACACATAATCATTGCTACAGTATTCACATACAGTGTACAGATTATCCTCCACAGCTGTTTAGCACTGAAACTCGGCTAATCGGTTTTCATTTCAATTTGCAGGTACAAATCCAAGTCATAGTCCTTTCCAATCACTTTAAATACTAGCTTTTTTATGGAACACTTATGACCGCAGAAAACTTTAACTGTTAACTGGATGAGATAAGATCCTGTGCATTGTTGATGCTCTTATATTCCACTCTTGAGTGGCAGCAGATGAAGATGGAATCTAATCTCTAAATTAGCAGCATTAAAGCAGCAGAAAATGAGGAGATTACAAAAAAATGAAAGTGCTATAATAGACTGGAAATGTTGCATAAAGCTCTCTGCTGGCATATTTATGGAACACCATCACAAGCGGCTTACAGCAGTGTTAACAGGCAGCTTTTGTCACTGTTTGTCAAGGCGCTTTGGTCACGACTCAGTTTTTATGTAATGCAGATAACAAAGGTAAAGATGATGAAGGTGAGTTTAATTGAGAGGAAACTGTTACTGGTATTATTATTTTTTTAAAGAAAAAAAAAGGGAACTGACGCCAATGGCCACCACTATCAGTAACGCCAATCGTACTGTATTAAGGATCGGCAGTGGTGTTAATGGTCGTAAAGAGGCTGGGTGTGGCCATGTGAAGAACATCAGTGGGTACTGATGATGAGTGCTGGGTTAACGGGTTCATCTGCACTCTCCACTCAGTCATGTCTAATGAAACCTTCACAGTTGACTGACCATGCCTCTGGTTTACACTGGAGTGTAATAGGATAAGCAACAGAGAACTGTAAATCAAAAAACTGATGTATGTCTGAGGAGCACACACGTGGACCAAATTTCTTTAAGCATACATAGCACAGTCCAGAACACAAAAACCATGCACCGTCTGATCTGCACGTATATTTTTACTACCACCTTTTTCTTTCTTTTCTTGCTTTAATGTTGCTTTAGAAAAAAAGTAGCAAACCCCCAATAAAGTAAGACAATGCAGTTTCTAAGGAGAATATTCTTAATTATTCAATAACCTCTTCCTATTAACATGGACATAACTCTACTTAAACAGATATATAGAGATCTGTACAGCAGATTTTTACTTTATAAAAACTGTAAACACTAAAAATTGATGAAGTTTGTAAAAAAAAAAAAAAAACCTACTGGGGACTCCTGTGCCTCATACTGTACAGTTACAAGAACACTTATAATAATGTATACTTTATTGATCCCCATAGGGGAATTACTCTCTCTGCATTGGACCCATTCAATCAGTGGGCAGCCACTAAGCAGGCGCAGCATGTAGGGACAGTACTTTGCTCAGGGGTATCTCAAGGTAGCCTTTCAGTGGATTCAAACCCCAGACCTTCCGACGATGGGGAACCCACTCTACCTACTGAGCTATCCCTGCCCCACTTGTTTAATTAGCAAAAAGCAAAAACCTTAACAAGAATCTGACCAAGACTTTTGTACTGCTACAGGAGTCTCAGTCCTGGTGCCTTTTCAAACTGAAAGAACGGAGGAGGATATTTGCATAATAAGGCAAAGTTTTAACAAAAGACATCCAGAATTAGGATGTAATAAATTAAAGAATAATTGTTATCGTTTAGATTTACTGCACTGTGTCAAAGCTGTAATTTGCCTTGAAAATAGTTAGCTACGCATGGTGCTGTAGCAGGATTTGCAGCACATGGCTGTGTGGGAATTATATCATTTTTATATTATGTTTATTCTTCTATATCCTTTTTATTAAGCTTTGAGTAGTGGCATTTGATGAGAACATTTATTCAATTTATTGAACATATAGTTTTAATCATGTTATTACACACATTGCATATGTGCTCATGAAAGAGTTAAGCACTCAGTCCTGTGAAGGTCAGAAGCTTCGTTCAGCGTGACTGTCTATCCTATTTTACAGTGCTTTTCAATGTTCAAACGGGCATTTTAATCACAAGACACATTGAAAACCCGAGAAACATGATGTGAAAATCTCCATACAAAGACAGAAAAGTGGAATCAGCACACACAGCATTCACTGGTGCACAGAATGACACTAAGATTAAGATATTGTCTTTTCAGAAATTGAGAGCAGGCGATGCTAAAACTTCCTCCAATTTTCAAACATGCAAGCAAAATTTTAGGTATTTTGTGGGACACTGAACTGTCTTTTAGCACCTTGTACCAATCAGTTTAAGATTTCACTTATAACGCATTAAAGCATGAGGTCATAGTCATAGTGTCTCTGCTCTGCATGTTCTAACCCGACTATGTGAAACTGCCACAATCGGTCGCGTTCATTCTGAAAAACGGGATCTTTGTTTTTCTTTGCTCTCCTTCTCTGCCAGGCTCTGCAGTTATGAAAAATCAAAACTTTTAGCTCACAATAGATGCTACAATTTTCAATATACAACTCACTCTTAATTTGGCATCTCAAATAGAGTTTATAAGACAGGTTTCAGAGAACTGAAGCTCAAACCAGACAATCAGCTGGAAAGAAGGACTCACCTCACTGGACTTGAGTACACCAAAGAGCGGGTAGAGGAAGGCTGGGACCAGAGCAGCAGCACCCAAGGGAACAGCTTCAGACACCCAGTAGACGGCCGTCACCATCAACACATAAGCACAACACGCCTCCTGCAACCCCCAAAAAAGTCTGTCTATATCATCCACACAATAAGCAATACAGAAAAAAAGACACAGGTCTCTATAGCAATTGCATTATTATTTTAGATTGGTAGCAACATTGTCCACACACACACATCCATGTGTGGATGTGCTCACATGGATGTGTGTGTGTGGATGTGCTCACATGGATGCGCACAGTCTTTTAGAATACATTACAAGTACAAGTACAAATATTGTGTGAGTTTATTGTTGTGGCAGCAGTGGGGAGTGTTGTTTGTACTTAATATCCAACTGGGACACACACTAACACTCTTTCTGACAAAACTCTAGCACACACACACACACTGATATTACATTAATCTTGTTATTGGTTATATAATGTCAGCATGCCAGCCTCTCATACCGCTCTGTCGCAACACCAATGGGCTTAGTGACACGCTCTCCAATCTTCAAAACTAAAGTTGAATCTCGTGACATTTGTTAAGACCTTTTATAGCTGACACTCGCTTCGCAGAAAAATACAGTTTGTTCACAAATGAATTATGCTTAATGCTTAATAAGCTTAATTTAGGTCAGAATGAATGTGTCATAGACAGGGTGCACATAGTGCTATTATATATGCAGGTTATCACTATGTTATAATATGAGACTTGGATAGTCTTTTGTTGAACACAGATTTCATATTAGCTTCTATCAAACGCTGCTGGAGTCTGTACTGAAGAATGCTTAGTATAGCATTTCGCTTGTAGCAGGTCACTTAATCTCAAGTTAATAAACCCACAGGGAGGAGAATTAGCCACAGGACTTCAGCGTGAACCATGTCCAGACCTGCTTGAACTCCCATTTAAAAAAAAAAAAAAAAAAAAACCTTTTCAGAAGTCAAGCTTATCCATGCCTGCTGTTTACATTATGTTGCAAGAAAACCCATGTACATTATTACAATTCAAAGACATTGTAGAAGAACCCTGAAACTTTGAAGTTTCAAAATATCCACAGGTAAGCACAGATGCCTCAGTGCATGTGACAACAACCACAAAGAGACTGTACAAATGTGGCCAGTGTGCAAAAGAAAAAAAATGGTGTTCAAAAGGAACACAATAGCCAAACTACAGTTTGACGATCAACATATCAATGAAGACAAGAAATATGAGAGAATGCTTGTTGGTAATCTGCTGCTCGCAGACCATTTTTAAGGCGGCTCAGTATGTTTGAATATGCATATTGATCTTCAGTGTGTTTATCATGTGTTTGTATTCAAACTGTGAACCACTTTGCAACTCTGTGTTTTGAAACGTGCTATGCAACTAATGTTATTATAAAGCTACAATAAGCCATTTTAATAGCTATATTAAAAGTTTTAATAGCTGTAGAAGTAGTATAGAAACAGTAACAAGCAAGTAAATATTTAAAAGCCTATTATTATTTTCAACTACCACATTTATTTATTTAAAAAACTACCTTACAGTACTATTGATGGGTCTGATTATTCAAGATATTTTATGTGACATGAAGGATTTTAAATTTATTTTGGATTTAACAGCGAGCCAATGAAGAGGCAGTATGGGAGAAATATGCTTTCTGTTTGTAGTCTATGTCAGCTTGTCTGTTGCTGTGTTTTGGATCAAATGAAAACTTCTCAGGCAGTTTTAGGACAGCCTGATAAAAATGAATTACAGTAGTTGAGTCTAGAAGTAATAAATGTTGCAGAGTGATGGTAAAATAGTTTTTCAGCATAACTCCGAGACAGGCTGTTTCTAATTTTAGACATATTGCACAGATGGAGTAAGGTCTTTATGTCTATAAGACGTTCCTGCAGTTAAATTTACTGGTCATCTAGCTTTGTGAGTAGATAAAACTGGGTATCATCTGCACAGCAATGGAAATGTATGCTATGCCTTCTAATAATACCGCCTAAAGGAAGTATCTATAATGTAAACGGAAGTGGTCCTAGCACGAAACCCTGTGGAACTCCACATCTTAACCTTAACCCCAGTGTGTGAAGACGACTCCCTATTTCTGCTCTAACTGATATCACAGACAGCCAAAAATGTTAAAATGTCTCAAAAGGGGCATTTAGAGCATTTTAAAGCCGGAGCTGTTGGCTCACAGGGATTACTTGCACATACAAAGCTCTCATTATATGAAGCACTGGCCATATTTAACAAGCATCTACCACTCTAACAGAAAATAAGCAGAAGCATAAAATGTGCTCTGACGTTGCTCTGTTTTTGATTTGCCGTTGACAACACAGGTTTTTACTCTAAAGACAGGTGCTTACTTTTTGGAAACGCTCCTAAAGATTTAAGAGGCATTTCCAGGCATTAGGTGCAGCTGCCTGATTAGACCAAATGAGATGTTTGGGGTTCATAATCAAAGAGAACTTCGCCACTGAAAAGATTACAACAATTTAAATCCACTAAGAAAACATTCCAGTATTATAAAGAGAGACATTGTGTCCAAATAATGAGTTTTTGCACTTTAACAGCTAGCTTTACAGCTCCTGCCTGTGTCGGACACAACACCACACCGAGGACGTGCTGGAAGTCTGCCAGATCAGAATCAGAATGCTTTATTAATCCTGGGGGGGATAGGATTAAAGCCATGCCAAAGGTCTGACTACTGGTTTGCGGGGGGGAAAGCACACTGATGAGAATGTAAAGAGAAAAAGAAATGTGACCTTCGGAAAGAACAAACAAATGGACAGATAAACAAAAAAGACAAATCAGCAGTAATCCATGATTGATTATTGGTCACTATTTATCAGAGCACAGTTGCCCCACAGAAACTGCAGCTTCAGTTAGATCCTCAAATCCTACTCTTTGGCTTCCTTGTTTGGCTTGTTTTTAAAGCCATTGTACTTCATCCTTTGTGCTGAAAAGACTTCACGCTAAGACGTGTCGAGGTTCCGAAGTCATCACATGAAAGATAACCTGTGCTTGTGCTGATTTAAGGCTGGCTTCTCTGAAGGTTATGTAACCAGTTATTAATCTTAAAAATCATTTCAACTACAAAATTAGCAACTCTCTGTGGTGACAAAATTAAAATCAGCCTACATATATTTTATGAAAGTGCCACCTGCAGGGCCATTTTTGAGGGAAAGTGGACAACTGACCGGCCACCCCGGCTGTGACAGGCATGAAAGTGTGAGATGCTGTTTTTTGTATTCCATCTAGGTGAGAGTTCACTTGATTTCTGCTTCTGTTGTAAAATGTGATATTGGAGAACCAGAGGGAAAATGTTAAACGGCTTAACAAACTGTAATGGACCCTTCAGGCACAATCGTATCTTTCCTCAAGCAAGATGCTGCAGAGAAGAAAAATATAAGTTTTTATATTCTGGGTATTTAGCTGCAGTTTGTCATAAGAAACATCCATAAGTGACAGTGCATCCTATTACTCTCTTTGTGCTAATGAAAACAGTGAAATAGATCATGCTTTAGACCATTTAAATGCATTTAACAATCAGGACACCAAAAGGACTCATAATTTGTTTGTAACAATGCCCTGGACTTGTTGTTTCCTACTTTCCTGTGAGATCTGTGAGGAAGAAAGAGGAATGCAAAAGTTTTCTCTTTACAGCTATTCACTAGACACTTCTTGAGTCTTTTGCATCGGAGCCCGGTGTGGTTTTAGAAGCTTTGAGCAAAGCGATTACTGTGAGCTTACTGGGATGAGAAAAGATGTTTTTCTTTGAAATCTCAGTGTTTTACAGCTGATAGATCAGCTTTTCTCTAAACAGAAGCCCACTGATTGCCTCGTCAACTAACTGTTATCCGTGATCAGCTTGGGAAATGAACAGGAATATTATTCAGTTTAGAAAAAGAAGAGACAGTTACCTAAGGATGTCTGATAGGCAGATTAGATCACAGCTCAAACGTTTTTCACTGAGTCAATCAGCAGAAGGCTAAACGGCTCAATAGATAACATGCACACGGTTCACTCCTGTGCCCATTTGTATGGAAAAATACTCACATGAAAACTGACTTGATACTGACAACACTGATGAAACTTCCTTTTCTAAGACTGTCCAAGGTGTACCTCGGCTATCTCATCAGTTATAGAGTGCACACCTACAGACCCCACTACCCTGAACTGGGTAACAAATGGATGACATATCAGTCAAACAAATTAATTATCCAAATTGCTCTGACAATAAAAGCATTTTTAAAAGAACATCAGTACACATCACAGCTAAAAAGACCATCTTAGGTGAGTCATACACATATTTGTCCTGATCACCACAGTTATCGTCCTACAGGGTACATTCATTGGCAATCCATCCACATGACAAGACAGCTAAAAACCACAAATGCCAGATTTCTGCTAAAGGAAAATTCAGAGGCTCACCAAATATAAATCGTAATTAACTGCCAGTTTTTTAACAGTAGCAGCAATTTTTCAGTGTGTGCATCACAGCAGCCAAGCCAAAGGCCAGGGAACATCTCTTTGCGTGTGTGTATACGTAGCTGTCTGGACTCAGCAAAAATTCTGGAAAGTTGTGAAACTGCACACGTGCGCCTCTGATAAGCACTGTGCTTATCTGCCACTGACTCTGCTTCTTTGTTCCTGTCCTCAGTCTCTCTGACCTGGCCTGACTGCATCCTACAGATGTCCTGTTCAGCTGCAGCTGGACACAGGACCTCTCCAAACACACACACAATGTTTCTCTGAACCCGTCACATTCCCGACACAGTCTGGGGTCCCTGGTGTCGTAAGGAAGCCACGTGGGGGCTCAAATCCAGCGTGGTTGTGGGTTGATTATATAACTTAATTGCTTGGGTTGTTTCTTTCTTTTTCTTTGCAGTCAAGTTTTTGTTCTTTTGTTCTTTCTTGGCCTCATCCCGCACCACTTACTCATGCCAAACATCCACCACCACTGACATAACAGCAGGGCTCCTTGGCGATCGCTCTTATTGGCTGACGGTCAACTTGTGGAGCATAACACTTTCTTTGAATATGAATGACATTAAAATAAACACAGAGAAACACCTGTAGTTACAATTGATATATGTGTAGAAAACACTATGGCCATGTCCCAGAATATGATCTAAAGTGCATCGCCTCTCTTACGACTGTTTTATCACAGAACACCTTGAGGATTTTGAAAATGCATTGTGCATGCCGTGAGTTTTGAAATGACGTGGGCCTTTCAAACCAACACATTCTCACTCCCTTTAAATTGATTGTTACCTCTGTGACTCAGATTGTAATACATTAAAGTCACAAACTGGAGCTAATGTGTACCATTTGCATCATAAATACAGTGACGTGCTCTGATAGGGTGTTTTAAAGCTTCAATTTTGGTTTGCTGATTGCTACTGTCTTTCACTGGTCACGGGAGAAAAAGAATCCTAATCCCAATTGAGGTGTTCTCAGTATGACCTACACTAGAGGGAAAAAAGTGCTTTCTACTGGATATCATGGAATCTGACAGGTGACCACGTTAACCAGAGAGGCTCTGCAAATCAGAGAAATGCACTGGTCTGAGCCTCGGTAAATATGAGACCACACCACAATCAGAAAGTCTGAAACAAACAAAACAAATATTCAAATAATTTTTAAAAAATACATGAAACTCACTCCCCAGCAGCAAAAGTTTAAGGTTTTAGTCTCAGAATGGCGAATGCTTGCACATGGCTCATGTAATTTTGTGCTTTTCATTACGATTTCACTAATCCGAGGACACTGAAAACAGAGCTATCCCAGATTCGGAGGGAAGACACGCAAAAGAGGAACGGACCTCTCTCCTTTTATTCCCATCTTTTCCCTCTTCACTTTTTTATTTTTCAGGAGCACGATGATGTTTAGCTCATTAACATGTCGCGACATCTCCTCTCCACACACGGCTCAGCTGATGATCGGGGGAGCTCGAGACAAGCGATTATCAAAACGGAGGACAGTGCGCCTTTCTCTCTCTCTCTCCCTCACACACACACACACACACACACACACACACACACACACACACACACACACACACACACACACACACACACACACACACACACACACACACACACACACACCAAGATCCCATCAGGACACTGAGGCCAAGAGCAGCAGCATCACCACCCACAGATCAACTGGATATCTTGTTTACTGCTGTGCCGGATGGTTGCTAGGTATTTATTAAGAGTAAATTATTGGCGCATGATGTTTGATTTAACCTAAGTTCGCATATACTGATTATTTTTAACATACATCTTTAATTTATTTCTTATAGGCACTGGTATATCCATCACATTTAATGCTTTGAAGAGATTTTCTGGTGCTTTAAAAGTAGTTTCTCGTCATTTCGTCTTTAAATGTTTCACATCTGTGCATTTAAAAAAAAGTGTATCTGTCGAACTACGAATTAACTTCAATAAATTTGACGCATTTATATGTCAATAATTTCCAATAGAATATTAATACCTTTATATTCTATCCATCAAATACATTGATAGTGAAAATTATACAGTTAAACTCTACCGTGCTCTTATTTTGAAACCCATTTGGTTATGGTAAGCGTTCTGTTGCGTGTATATGCTGCGTGTAATGATAAAAACTTCACATTTTTTCACACTCTCTCTCTCGTACTCACACTGGTAGGGTGGATGAGCGGTAAGGGAAGCAGGGACAGCGGAATGAACACCACAAGGATCAGCTTCCTCGCTCTCCACAGCTTCCTGAACAGATCCATCCTGGCTGCGGCCTCCAGCCTCATGGGTGACCCGGGGCTCTGGGTGGAACCGGCCACAACTCAGCAGAACCGGGCGTAAGAGTCAGAAGTGGCCTACGGAAAGCCTCAAGGCACAGTCAAGCAGGGAGAGCCGGAGGAAAGAGGAGGGGGTGGTACGATCCTCCAGGGAGAGCGTAAAGTTCTCAGTTTGGGCTGTGCGCCTTAACGCACAGACGGCGGAGCCTGATCGGGTTCTCGGTGAGGTGAGAGAGCTTGGCTGAGCTTTACTTCCACGGTGACTTTCACTCGCACCGTACACTACACACGAAGGTCCCCCTCTTCCTCTCTGTGTGTGACGCTCTCCGAAGCATCAGGTGAGCGTGCCGGCGCATTTATCGGACTGCACAGGTATGCTAATTAATCCCAAGGTTTCCCCACCCTCTGTGGCTGTGAGGCCACCAATCAGGGCGGGTGAAAAAAGTTTGCGCAAGGGTGAGAGTGTGCGTGTGTGTGTGTGTGTGTGTGCAAAGCACACATACACACACACAAAAACGTGTTCAAGGGATGAGAAGGAAATACTTCTTAATCAATTATGTAAAAAAAAAAACCAGTGGCTCGTACACAAAAACTGTTTGTCTTATAAAGTGAATCATAGCAATTATCAGAAGGTTTCTAAAGTCATAAAACAAAGCGCCTCATAGAAGCAACAAATCAATCAGGTCAAACAATCACGAAACAGTGATCGAATGATGACGATCAAATAAAACAAACAAGAACGCAGCAAGAGGACAAAACATTATTCTGTTATAATTATACAATTATTCTAAGTAATCGGCCTGTCTGTCTGTTTGTCAGCAGTCTATTGTCCACAGTTGTTGAGATATCATTTTCAAACTTTGAGTGACGGTAGATACCAACAATAGCTCGAGCTGATTTAATTTAGCTGAAACATCAAGGTCACACCAAATGTGAAAACCAGTAGAAACGTTTTTTATAGATCATCTTCAAACTTCACAGCAATATACTGGCCTTGTGCGACATGAGTACCCAGGCTGAAGAAGCATTTGACCTTGACCTTCATGTTAATGGCCAAGATCAAAGTTGACCTTGAAGAAAAAATTCAGGGAACCATATCGCGTAATATGTCATACAAAAGGCCATCAAGACAGCTGCACAACACTTGTGCAGAGAAGTGACACAGTGTATTTGATTAGATCTTTTCAATATGACATCACAAAAAAATCACACATTGCATTAATATCTTAAAATATCAAGTTTTTAGAGCTTATAGAAGCCAAAGATTTCAGAAAGTTCTGCTCAAGTCATATGGTTAAAGATAATAGCATACAAGGTCAAAGGTCAGTGTCACACAAATTAGGGAAAAAATCTGTGGCTCATATATTAGTATGAATTAGTCATCGGGGGACATAAGCAACAGGCTAATGTCATGTTGTATTAAAAGCATCATAAAGCATCAAAGTGTTAGCATAGCTCTTGACCTTCTGTGGAAATGTCACTGTTGTTCTTTAATGTTTCAAAATGCAAAGTTGGGAGTTTTGCTTTGAAATTGTTTTTGGACAGTGGGTGTGCATAGTCCTAACTTTTGGAACTGCAACATAAATGAGGGGTTAATGGAGAAAAATGTATTTATATAGGTTTAAACTATGTTATTCTGTATGTAACAGAAATCCCTACCACACCAGCAGGTATAAAAACATAACACAGGAGGCCAGTATGGAAACCATTGACGTGTGGCCGCATTCATACACTGCCATCTAGAGGATTCACAGAGTTAATGGCATCAAGTGAAGTTTCTAAACAGCTTTCCTCCACCAGACTCCTGCTGGCCCTGACAATGATGTTAGTGTTTAGCCTATTGCTAATCCAGGTAGAGAAAAACTATATATATGTTTTTTATTTTTGCTGAAAATTTTGACTCTGTTGGGATTAATACAACCTTTATCTTTAAACAGTTATCAAAAGGTAACTGTTATTGTATCTTCTAATATATGAAGAAATAATGAAATGTAATTCATAAAGTAACTTCTATTATAGACAGATAATAACAGTTTAATTTTTTTTAGTTCTTTGCAACAGTAAAAACAATATTTCTATGAATGTTAAGAATTTAGTACTAAGGGTTCCCAAATCATTTTTCTCTTTTAACAGAAAGGATTTTTAAATCTCTGTTTTAGTAACGCTACAGAGAACAAAAGCTTTTTCTCAGTGAATATGTTTAATCCCAACATGGCAGTTTTCCATCCATTTTCAGTCCTTTAGTATTTTTCTAAGACTGACGCTGTTATTAAGGGTGCTGATGTTTATTAATAGCCTTCGAAAATGTCATGATTTTGTTGAAATCATCCTATTGTTAGGAATATGATCTTAAAACAACAGAAATTGTCTTTGTGGATCCATCTCCATTGCTTGCACCAAACAGTTCACATCTGTGATTTATTGTCATATATATATATATCTTATTGTAGAGTCTAGAGCACGCTGTCGATATTGAAAGTTTTGCCCTGCTGTTGTTTCAATCACATCTTTCTAATAGAATCCAATTTATTCATGTAAACAGGAGTCTTCTTCACACAAAAAGGTTCATTATGTAGTTCCACAGGGCTCCATGTTAGAACCAGTTCTGTTTACATTATGCACGCTTCCCTTAGGCAGTATCATTCAGAGGCATAGCATACATTTTCATGGGTATGTTGATGATACCCAACTCTAGCTATCCATGAAGTCAGATAACACACACCAATTATTTAAACTGCAGGAATGTCTTAAAGACATAAAGACCTGGATGGCCTCTAATTTCCTGCTTCTAAATTCAGATAAAACTGAGGTAAGTGTATTTGGCCCTGAAAATGTTAGAACAATGGTATCTAACTAGATTCCAGTTCTGGGTGGCATTACCTTGGCTTCCAGTAACACTGAGGAACCTTGGAGTCATTTCTGACCAGGATATGTCCTTCAATGCACATTAAACAAATATGTAAGACTGCTTACTTGCATTGACACAATATCTCTAAAATTAGAAACATCCTGTCTCAGAGTGATGCTGATCACTCAGAGTGATTACTTCTAGGCTACACTATTATAATTCTTTATGATCAGACTATCCTATAATATAAATATAAATAAAATATATAAATAAAATAGATTTGAATTAAAATTAAAATTATCCTCATAACAAATCATTCAACAGAAAATATGATAGTAAGGAAACAGTTGCACATCAACAGGCTTTGTATACTCTGAGACCTCTCAGTTGTTCACACCTGCTGCATGTTTATATCACTTTACTTATTAGATATAATAAAGTTTTATGCGGAGCTTCTCTGAAATCCTGCTTATCCAGAGAAGGGGAGCTGTCCACCCTTCTGTGGTGCTGAAGGCTGCTCATTAGCAGCAGTTTGCTTTCAACACATCATTAGTTCGAGGCATGATCAGTACACAACTGTGCTGACTACAGGTTAAATGTTGTGTTTCTATGTATTTATGATAAAATAATAGAATGTTTAAAAAGTAAAGAATATTTCTAATTAAAATAGGAGTAGAGACAGTATATGAAATGTTTAAAATGGATTTAAAAAAAAATAGGAGGTCTGGTTGAATTTGAATTCATTAAAAAAAAGCCAGGGGCAATTTTAAAAAAAACTGGAAAACTTCTTCTATGCTGAAAAACCAACTGGTGGACCATCTCACCGCTAATTAGTTTAATTAGTAACATGACTGGGTTTCAGAAGTAACGGTAAAGGAGAAGGGTTCAGGGAATCCACAGAAATCTCTGTACACTCTTCAGTGCAAGAGAAAATTGTAGCATGCAAAGAAAATATGCATATGTACACAAGATCCAGAAACAATGCTATCTTCTCTGGGCCTGAGCTCATTTTAGGATGAAGTGAAGATAGAAGTGAAGATTACATGAACACAGGTTTCCACCCAGATGTCTTTTTGATGTCAAAGACATTCTACACATTCGGCATCAGCACAGATTTGTGGTTTTTTTAAAAAAAAGGTCAAGTGCTACACTAGTCCTTAACTAGTAAGCCACTTAAAGCAAGACATTTTATCAAAAACAAATGCAACACATAAGACTCCAGCATGTAGAATATCTTAAGTAGTAGCGAGGGAATGAGAAGATTAACAAAAGGTGAGGTTATCGCAGGATCAATGGGCAGGAAGCGCGGAGATATCTTGCCCTTGAAACACAAAGGTGTGGTCAAATACTGTTCACCTGCTGTAGATATTTGTTTTTAGGTCTGCCACTTCTTCCTTTGTCATCCATTTGTCCAGTTTCCCCAGATATCTTCAAGGACACGCTGCAAAACATGCTGAAATATGTCAGTAGTGCTTTGTGATTAACGTTTTTGGTGTAAAAATACTATTTTATGCCAGTGAAACTGTCATCTTTGGCATTTTTCATAGATTTTGCTAAAGATATGGGAACAAGTTGATTTCTGTGATAGGCTACAAGTAACAAGCAGCCCAAAGATATCATTTAAAATTGGTTCTCTGTTATGTGTATGGTTCATACCTTGGGTCGCATGCTTGAATGCTTGAATGTTTTGGTGTTTAGTGGTTTAACAAGAATTTTAAAAAAAATTCTTATGATAATGGTCAGATACAAGGACTGGACTGAAAGAAACTCCAAAGAAAATCTTTTAAAAGTTCAGAAAACTGGAAAACTATAGCTCAAGAGCACTTTAAACATTACAAAAAAGCCTGGAGGATATCAAGAAATGAGGGGTAGCTCAAGACTTTCGTATAGCACTGAAGAAGAAGTAGAAAAACACTGCTTCATAATCTCTAACAAGCATAGAGGTAGTGTTTAAGTGACACACCCGTGTCCAATGTTTAATGAGGGAGGCATCAGCTTTAAAAGTAAATTATATACACTTTAAAAAAAATGTAAAAAAGTTCTACATTTAAAACGTTGTGTTTGTACTGTTTTCAGCAAAATATAGGTTTCAATTCTTTGCCAATTGTCGCTTTGTGCTCTCTGATTTCCACCGTTGAACTGCATTAACCTCTGATTGCTACAAGATGGTGCTGTATACCTCCCCAAGGTATGTTTTTGGAGCATTTGGCATGGTTTGTTTTATAGATGGCACTCTTATAGATACACATCCACTGTAAAATAAAAGGTAAACAGAAATGGAATCTAGATTAAGGCTGAACATTTTAATTAATTTATTATTAGAAACAGTTGATATTATATTATGATAATCGAAACTGAGAGCCAAATCCACCTCAGTTCACATGAAATAGTTTGTAGTTTTCACTCAATTCTTTTAAAACGATAAACGTAGTTTTAAAGACATTTATATCAATTTGTGCTCCTATTCATTTTTTATAAATTAAAATGCCTCACTGTCATTAACTCTTCTTAAAACAGCAGCGTCTAATCACTTTTTGTACCAGTTATTACTGGACTCTTACTGCACCCTGCGGTGTAGATCAGACAGGAGTTCAGACACTCTACAGGACTCCAGTCCCCCAGCCTCTCGACGTGTCACTGCAAGTTCACATGTTTATCTGACTGCTTATTTTTAATCTGCCACTGTTACTTCCCTCCCAAATTAACGTCAACGCTGTGGGGAGTCACCCAAAGCTCAGATCTTCCCTTAAATCCTCATCCTACAGATTAGGAAGTGGTTAAGTGTTCCAATCCTGAGAACTAAATTGAGTGTCCAGGTGTGGAAACCAGAGAAGAATCAAAGTGGAAGCATTAACTTTTAACTTCTGATTACAGTGTACATTTAATCATTACATTACATTTAATCTCAGTGTTTTCTCCTCCCTCGTGTATCATGTTTGTCTTTCCCTTCTATTTTACACTCCTTTGGTCTTCAGATGCTGTGATGGTGCAGTTTCCCCCACAGAGATCAATGACTTCTCATCTCATGTGTCACAGTTACCTCAGTGATGGCAAAGCAGAATTTTCAGGCTACACTCCAGCTCTCAACAAGTCAATCAACCAGTGTGGGCAGTACATTTTCCCCCCATTAAATATTAATAAAAAATAACAAATAAAACTAAAAGCACTTCTGTTTAGTCCAAACAAATAAGCCCAATCTTGTGTCACACACGACAATACTTCAGTAACCGCTCAAGGAACCTCTTGTGGGAACTTATTCCCCAGCTGGGCCACAGTTTCTGAACAGTCTATGATTTGAACCAGCAGCTTTGCCCTTCAAATCCCCTCTGTCGTGTTTGACTGCTTCCTTCCTCTGGGGTCAAATGTGGTTTGTCTCAGCAGGAACAGATGCTTCAAGATACAACTGGTTCTCATCAGAAAAAAAAAAAAGAAACTAAAAAAAGAAACACATCATTAATGCCGTAGAAAGATGAATCCAATCAGGGCAGATCTTTTTTTAATCTACAGTTTCCCACTGTGCTGCAGTAAGACCCTGTAAGCTGTTTATCGCTGGGTATGATGATGTTGTGTCTGCGTTATATGCAGTGCAGATAGACTGAAAGTAATGAGGCAGCTTCATTTGGAAGCAGACAGGTCTAGAGCAATATATATATATATACAATATCATTCTTAATCATAACAAAATCAGTATAAAATATGAACGAAGCCTTTGGTGACATAGATCCACAATCTTGCAACAGTTGGCGACACCTGACTCCTAATCTTATTGCAAGAGTGTTTACAATCTGTCTAAGCTAGGAACCAAATAAAAGACACGAGTCAGGCAGTCTGAGCAATAAGACTTTTTTTCATCTTCAATTAGATTTAATGTCAAAGAAAAGGCACTGAGTAATACTTTAGAGAAGTGATGTCTAAAAAAAATGTTAAACATAAGGAACTGAAGAGCACAGAGGACAGGAATGCAAACAGACATCAGACAGGGAGACGGGACCATAAACAGACAGGGAACTAATAGGGAACGAATGAATAGGAAAACAAAAAGAAGGCAGGCGGTGAATCATAAAGGAGGCAACAACAAAAAACAAAACACACATGCAGGAAGTAAAAACACAATAAGATGCGTGAGCAAATTACTTGTCAAAATAAAACAGGAAGTAAGGAAAAGAGAGGGAATAACTCACACAAAAAAATATGAAGACAAGAAATGAGGGAGAGAAGTCAGAAGGAAACATACTAGGAAACTAGCATGGATTGAGAAAACAGCAGTCAAATATAGCAAACAAAGACCCTCTGTTTTCTATTCACGGCATCCCAGCTTCACTTTCCCATACCAATGGTGAAAGCACATAAGCATGCTGGCCAATATACAAAACTTTCAGTGCTGCAAAGGATGATTTTGGCTTCTTGAGGTCAGCTGAAAAAAATGTTCAGTATAGGAGCTGATAGCAGCTAAACTTTGAGAAAATAGTGCCTGCTTTTATATCCCTACATCAAATTTGTACCTGGATTTCATTTTTTGAAATGAAAACAGAAAATGAAAAAATCTGATCGGTCGGTCTGGTTTCAATGAAAATGGAAGAAAAACAGTCACAACAAAATGACATAACTGCAGGAAAACCTAAATGATAGTATAAGGTCAAATATAGTGTGTAAACAGTGTCTGTCACTTTCAGGAAGGTCCGCTTCCTTTCCGGGTGCTGCTTTATTGTAGGTTTTTATGAATACTCTGCAAATATTAAAATTTACTTCTCTCTTGAGATCTTTTAGCTCTAGTTTGGTCTCCACCTTCTTCCACCTTGGAAGAATTTGAGGCTCATTATCTGTTAAATCCTTTGATAAGACCACAAACACCACAAACAAGTTCCAAGACTCAGATTATCTGAGGTGACGCTAAGCTAAACTAAGCTAAGCTAAGGCAACCAGTGGTTATAGTTCTGTGGTTATACAGGGTGGGCCATTTATATGGATACACCGTAATAACATGGGAATGGTTGGTGATATTAAAGTCCTGTTTGTGGCACGTTAGTATATGTGAGGGGGCAAACTCCTCAAGATGGGTGGTGACCATGGTGGCCATTTAGAAGTCGGCCATCTTGGATACAACTTTTGTTTTTTCAATAGGCAGAGGGCCATGTGACACATCAAACTTATTGGTAATGTCACAAGAAAAACAATGGTGTGCTTGGTTTCAATGTAACTTTATTCTTTCATGAGTTATTTACAAGTTTCTGACCGCTTATAAAATGTGTTCAATGTGCTGCCCATTGTGTGGAATTGTCAATGCAACCCTCTTCTCCCACTCTTCACACACTGATTGTCATGGTCCTGGGTCCTTTTGACCCAGGGTTTTGTGTTTTCTATTAGTGTGATTTTTGGTTCTGTTCTTCCTCTGTTTAGTGTTTACTCTGTTCTGCCCGTGTGTTCCTCTATCTAGTCCGCGTTTCTTAGTCTGTGTCCTTGCATGTGTAAGTTCCTGTTTTATTGTGAAGGTCTGCGTCTTAGTGTTTTCAGTTCGCCTCCCTAGTCTCGTCACGTTAATCCCTCCCAGCTGTGTCCCCCACCTGTGTGTAATCTCCCTGTGTTCTCTGTTGTTTAAGTTCTAGTTTTTCCCATTTTAGAGTATTTTCAGTTCTGTTTCTCGCCACCCCTGCTTTGTGTTGTACTCCACCCCTTTGGTTATTAAAGCTCGCTCACAACTACGCAGTCTGCATCTTGGGTCCGTTTATATTTTCACACGGCCTGCCTCGGCACCCCGTGACACTGATAGCAACACTGCAGGAGAAAGGCCAGCACAGGGATCCAGTATCCGTAGTTTCAGGTGCTGCACATCTCGTATCTTGACACCATAGACAATTGCCTTCAGATAACCCCAAAGATAAAAGTCTAAGGGGGTCAGATCGGGAGACCTTGGGGGCCATTCAACTGGCCCACAACAACCAATCCACTTTCCAGGAAACTGTTCATCTAGGAATGCTCGGACCTGGCACCCATAATGTGGTGGTGCACCATCTTGCTGGAAAAACTCAGGGAACGTGCCAGCTTCAGTGCATAAAGAGGGAATGGTAAATGGCCTGTATTTATATAGCGCTTTTACTAGTCCCTAAGGACCCCAAAGCGCTTTACATATCCAGTCATCCACCCATTCACACACTGGTGATGGCAAGCTACATTGTAGCCACAGCCACCCTGGGGCGCACTGACAGAGGCAAGGCTGCCGGACACTGGCGCCACCGGGCCCTCTGACCACCACCAGTAGGCAACGGGTGAAGTGTCTTGCCCAAGGACACAACGACCGAGACTGTCTGAGCCGGGGCTCGAACCGGCAACCTTCCGATTACAAGGCGAACTCCCAACTCTTGAGCCACGATCGCCCCACGATCGGGAAACACATCATCATGTAGTAATTTCAAATATCCAGTGGCCTTGAGGCTTCCATTGATGAAGAATGGACCCACTATCATTGTACCCCATATACCACACCAAACCATCACTTTTATTGTTCCAACAGTCTTGGAGGGATCCATCCAATGTGGGTTAGTGTCAGACCAATACTGGTGGTTTTGTTTGTTAACTTCACCATTCACATAAAAGTTTGCCTCATCACTGAACAAAATCTTCTGCGTGAACTGAGGGTCCTGTTCCAATTTTTGTTTTCATTGAGATCCTCCGAAGGGATGTTCGACTAATGTCAGTCTCCAGTGACATGCGGCGAGTGCTATGCTGTGGGCTCTTGCTGAATGAAGCTAGGACAGCCACTGATGTTTCTTCATTAGTGACAGTTTTCTTGCGTCCACATTTTGGCAAATCCAACACTGAACCAGCTTCACGAAACTTAGCAAGCAGTTTGCTAACTGTAGCATGGGAGATGGGTGGTCTCGTTGGGTGTCTTGCATTGAGATCTGCTGCAATAACCCAGTTACTGTGTTCACCAGATATCAACACAATTTTGATCCGCTCTTCGACATGTCAATGGCTGTGAACAAAGAGAAACTTGTAAATAACTCATGAAAGAATAAAGTTATGTTGAAACCAAGCACACCATTGTTTTTCTTGTGACATTACCAATAAGTTTGATGTGTCACATGGCCCTCTTCCTGTTGAAAAAAAAAATTGTATCCAAGATGGCCGACGTCTAAATGGCCACCACCCATCTTGAGGAGTTTGCCCCCTCACATATACTAATGTGCCACAAACAGGACTTTAATATCACCAACCATTCCCATGTTATTACGGTGTATCCATATAAATGGCCCACCCTGTAGTTTTGTGTAAGCACCCCTGACATTCAAAGCAGGCATTAATAATTTAAACCTTGGGTTCTAATTCAATTTCAACACTATATAGTAATTCACCTCCTGTACTGTTGTCATGAACTGAGACATTAGCTATAGCCACCCTTAAAAACCTTTTTTTCTGCTTTTTAACCTGCTTTTGGAGAGTCCTACATTTGAAGAGCTTTAGCTTCATTTTTTAGCACTTTAAATGTAGATTTTAATCATTTTGAGTTTCTGCAATCTACAATGTGTTTGTTTTTGTACAAGCAGCTGGGTATACTAATCTGCTCCTTTCATTGGAAATAATGAGCTGAATGAATTCACTCGTGGGTGCTGCCAGCATACACTGTTTGAAAGTTAGAACTTTTTTGCTGTCTAATCTTTAACAGTATTATCAGAAGCTGTGACAATTAAGACAAACTTTACATATGAAGGCTTTAATATTAAGTTTAAAAAATACAAAAACCGTTAAAAAAAAGACTCAAACAAGAAACAGTGTTGCACATTAGATCTGAACGATTCGATTAACATGGAGTAATATGTGTAATTCAAACCACTAAGTCCTTTATTAAACAGAAAGAGTCAAGTCCAAATCTAACTGTTACTTTTGGTTTGAAATCTATTTTAATGCGTGGCCATAAAACCAAAACAATGAGCAAAAATGCTCTGCACTGTGGGAGAAAGCTGCAAAATTGGGTGGCTCTTAAGATGATGTCATAACATTCCCACATAAAGCTATTTGACATTTAAATTCAAAATAAAATATAAACTATCAGACGCTGACGTTTTTATAAATATATATATCCATGTGATGCAGTGACAGAATACATAAGAATGTATACAACTGCTTGAACATAACAGCTACAGACAGACAGAAATGAAAACACACAGAGAAACACGAAAACGTGAGTGTTCTGTTTCTCTATTATATAACAGTATTTAATGTGCTCTAAGATGTCGCATTAGGGATTAGGCTGATAGTGACTGTGCTGCAGATTGTCTCCGCCTCAGTGTATACGCACACAGACAGACTTCTAATGTTTAATATTCCTCATACTAACCACACTGTACATGCAGGCAGCTTTATTATTCATCAGAGCAAAATGAGGCTTCTCTCTCTGGTTGATAAGCTGGAGTTTTTATGTTGTGATGTTCCACGCTCTCCCAGACATCAAAACTTAAGACTGATGTTCGCAAAAACTGGGAAATCTGGTGTTAATATTCTAGCTTTTTAAGAAAAACAGCCAGTGCGAGGAGGATGAATGCTTTAAAATTAGTATGCTGCTTTTTAGCTATTTCTATAGCTACTTTTTGGTTTGTTTGTTTTTGATTTTGATTTTGATTTAAATAAAAACTGTGATCACAAAACTCCCCAAAATTAGTTATTATGTACTAAATCAGAGAGTCAAACGCTGCTGTTCTGTCAAATGCCCTTGGTGTTGCAACTTATATACATAAACTGTCCTTTTGCATCAGTGCTTTTAGTGCATCAGTACCAATATTAGATCATGGCAGATTATCTTCCTCTTTTGAGGTGTGATATAGTTCACAGTTGGTGATACGGTGGCAGCAGAGTAAAGTCAGCCAGTAAAGTGTGGTTCTTTTGGAAGCCTTGTGTTTTTTGCATGTTTTTATCTAAGTTTTTCCATTCATTTTCACTCACACATTGGTAAGATTTTAATGCAAGGAATTACTTCCTTAGATTGTTGTTTGATTATAATAGTATAACTGTGCATGTTTAAAAATGCCAAGTTGTTTTTCTGTAATCTTCTATATGTGACAACGTAGCAGCAAGATCCTACTGATGACTCTGCTCCAATTTACTGCTCTCACTACTGAGACATAGCCAGGTGATGCCAAGGGATAGCTTGTGTCATGAGACACAGCTTTGACAAAACACCAGCATTTGACGCCCTGGGAATGAGAGAGAGCTGGGTAGTAACAGTGTCCTACCCTGTGTTTTATGGCAGATGGCAAACAGTGTTAACTTGCAATACCTCCAGCCACTGTGTTGGAGTGTTAAATAGTTACTGACACTGGATTATTTTTGACATTATTATATTTGTATGAAGGCACATTAAACTTTGTCATCAAAAATCCTAAACTGATTATTGTCTTAGTCAGTAGGCGAATAGTAGTGATTTTATTCAACCGTATCAAAGGTGTCACTGAAACTTACTATACCGCTGAAAGAAGACATGTCAATAAACATGTTTGGCTTAAAAGTGTGAACATGTCGTGAACATCTGTCACCTCCCCTTGCTATCCATGTCTGTCGCTTCTTAACCCAGCTGACTTTCAGTTTCCTCTTTGTGCTTTTCTCCTCTTTTTAAAGCAATCCAGCTGATTGCATTCAACATCCAACCTCCTCACTCACAGTGTAACATGCTGAGTAAATGCTGATAGTCTGTTCAGGCTGTTGGCATGAGATATACAGTGCTGTGAAAAAGTATTTGCCCCCCTTCCTGATTTCTTAGTTTTTTGTATATATATCACACTTGTTTCAGATCGTCAAACACATTTTAATATTAACCAAACTAAAATAACCAAACAAGTGATTGATTGATTGATTGATTGATTGATTGATTGATTGATTGATTGATTAATTAGACAGCCTGGTGATTATTAGGTTTGGGTGTGGCTAGTACAATTGGACTCCTTTTACTCAAGCTGTGGTTAAGTTAAGTCGTGATTTAACATGGCAGTAAGTATTTTTTCACTTAGGGCCTGGCAGGTTTAAGCTTGTTTCCTGACATAAATTAGATAATTGTTTAAAAACTGCACATTGTATTTGTTTGGGTTATGAGTCACTTATATTAGAACATGTTTGATGTTCTGAAGCATTTAACTGTGAGCAAAACAAGAAATCAGGAGAGGGAATGCAGAGTACTAAAAAATACTTTCTCATTGCACTTATTATTGAATTTGTTAAGCATTAATGTGGTAATTATTTATAGATGTTCAAAAAACACAGCAAGGAGCACATTATACATAATCTGATCAAACTGTGCTTAAGTCAGTGAGAGTAGAAACCTGAGTGTGAACTTTTTAAACAAACCATACTTGTTTGGAAGGGTTTACATACTGCTTCACTGAATTTTGTCTTCTTTTTTGTTAAATAAATAATGAGCTGGCATGCTATGCAGTTTTGCTCGTAGTTTTATTTATGTAATTTTATGACTGGATGTTTTTCAAGTATTTTATTAGCCTGTTACTTAGCATATCAGCATATCCTCATTGCACCAGTGCAGTTTATCAATGCATCTTGCAAGCTAGCAGAGGCTAGCTAGCATCCAGACGCGTTACTGTAATCCGATTACTTTTTTCAAGTAACGAGTAAAGTAAGGGATTACTATTGCAAAAACGGTAATTAGATTACCGTTACTTTCCCGTAGGAACGCTGCATTACTGCGTTACAAAAACCGTGATTTTTTTGCGAGAAGGTCTCATGACAGTGACGTAAGCAAGTGCGCCGTTTGTGACAACAGCTGTGTGCAGATCAACAATATCCAGTGCGGGAGAGAGTATGAGCGTGCAGCGTTTAAAGCGTGGAAGTACTGACCTTACTAAAAACATTAGCGTCCGTTGTGCGTGGGAAGGAAACTTTTTAAAGCGAAAAACCCCCCTAAACTTCCAAGCAAGCACCGAGTGCGCAACGACGTAATGGGAAATTCACAGAGAAACTCGCGGATTCTTCAACTGACCGCTGCGGCACACCTGCACCAGGGTAAACCTCCGCCTACGCCACTCCTGCTTTACAGGTGAAAATAGAGCAAAAGGACCGCTAGTCTTTGACTTTATTTATTTTCTGCTGTGTTTTACTTGCATCTATTTGAGAGAGTGAGTGTAAACACAAAAAATTTTTTTGCTTGATGCATGAAGTGAAAAGATTAAAACTAATAAAACAAGTTTAAAAAAGAGACTTTTCCATTTGATTACATTTTGTATGATGGATTATGTAAAAAAAAGTAGAATTGGGCTGAAAGATCTATCGCTTTATCACCTATTCAGGTTGTAAATCGTGTTTTTAAAAAGTAACTAAGTAATTAATTACTTTTGAAAATAAGTAATCAGTAAAGTAACGGGATTACTTTTTGGGGGAAGTAATCAGTAATTAGTTACTGATTACTTTTTTCAAGTAAGTTGACCAACACTGATACAGACAAAGGAACTTCTCAGTCCAAAAGGCCAACACGGTAGTGGCCAAAACGCTAATGTTGAAGCTTCAAAATATACAATCTAGGATCAGTGGGTGACTCCATCAGTTTTTTTTATTGTCTATGTTCTTAACTTGTAAAACTTAAGGGTTTTCCAGCTAGCAGTTAATTTTTGGTTCGGTGCTGAGCATGTGGTATATAGTGGGCTCCCAAGAGCTTTTCAAGCCTCAAAATTAGGTAAATGAAATGAGCTGTGTGTCTAAATACCACAACAGCCCCTTTTCCATTATTACCTACTTGAATCGACTCGCCATGGTTTGCCACGGTTTTCAGGGTTTATCATTAGGTCATAGTACCTGGTACTGTCATGGGTGTATACTAGAAGGGAAACTGGACGAGCAGCAAGGGATGATCACGGAAGCAGAAAGACAAAAAACCCGGTTAAAATAGTTAAATAAAAATAAATACACTTTATTTACAGCATAAAAATACCCTGACCAGGGAAGAGAATTTTTTTTAAAACATAAAACTCAGCACAATAAAAGTCCAAAAGGTCCTCAGTCAGTGAGCTAAAGTCCCAAGGGTCCCAATCAGGCTCTGCAACACTTCTTGGCCGTTAAGGGTCCGCCGAGTCCACCAGTGGGAGCCAGGCTGACAGCGTCCTCCGTCGTCTCCTCGCCATTCCACACCACCTTCCACCCGCGAGGGCAAAGCTCCAAACTCTGCCTGCCACTGCTCCGTGCCTTTAGTGTTTAGCTGCCATCAACTGGACCCTCTCTCTTCTCCTGCTGTCGCGCCCTTCCGCCAATTGCCACCCCACGGCTCTCACTGCCTTTGCCAGCTATGTTTCCCTTTTCCGACCAACAACAAGGGAGGCCTGATTGATTGCCGTCCTCTATGCCCTCCAGGTGTATCTAATTAGTTAGGGAAAGCAGGGGGGAGGAGTCTCTCCAGAAGAAGTCCCAATAAATACAGTAAAAGCATGCAAAAAAAGAAAAATACTCTTATCATCAAACACAATAAAGCATGCAACAACCAGTAAAGAAAAATCCTTCTGCCCTAGATGGCAGTACCAGGTACTAAGATAGTACCTGCTCAGCCAGAGTTCCTAGCAGGTACTAACATGTGACGTTCTCAGACTGCATGCCACAGACTGACTGGTCAGTAGTTTCACTCGATTGTGAGAGCATCTCATTCAGGAAAATCAAAACCGCCTGGTATATCTTTGCCATGAAGTCCACTTTTGTTGTATCGTTCATTAATTACATCGTGGGATGCTAGGACGTTTCTATGACAATGACCACGCACATTAGGAGGTACTCAATTGTAATGGAAAACCAGTCGATCCGAGTAGCTAATATTGGAAAAGGGGCTTAAGGCGCTCCTTATAGCTAAGGGGAAACTACAATGAGAGCTCAGTGTCCCTTCCTATGAAAAACCTCTTTAATGTTACACATAAAGTATTTGTTTTTGCTTTTATTGACATTTATTTGAAAAGAGACCATGTACATTATTAACACAAATGCCCCCCATTGGATGCATTGTACCAGAGTTAGCTTAAAGCTAACTCTGCTTTAAGAGTTAGCTTAAAGCTAACTCTGCCATCCCTTGGTGGGTTACATGAAGATGATAACAAAAATGTCAAATCAAAAGTATATTGCTGACTACATTTTTAAAGTAGAAATTCACATATCACATATGATATAACATGCTGCTATTGAGAAGAATTTAAACATTCACTGTGTTTGAGTTTTCTGCCAGCATTTTAGTTCACACTTGCATTAGAGGTTAAAGCTCAAACCTGAAGCCACCTTTTCTCTGTTCTAGCCACATTTTGTGATTTATGCCAGCAGCACTTTTCCCATAAAAACCTGGTCTTGTTCAGCTATAATTTGATGGCTTAAAATAAAACCTTGGATCAGTCCTTTGAAGCCATCCCTGTGTCCATTTTGGCAAAGCTGTAGCTGTAAATAATGTAGTTTGCAGCAGCGGAGCCTAGTGAGCCCCCATTTACTGGCCGAACATTTGATAGATGGCAGTTTTCGCAGGCTAAAAGGGCCAGATCACTCCATCGTTCTTTCTTTTTCAATCTCTTGCCGTCTTTCTCTCTCCCACTGCTTTCCTCCTCGCTCTCATGTCATCGCTCACTCTGTCCGCTCCTCTCTTGCTTTTTGATCCTCTCAGACTCTACCTCCTTTCCTTGCTCTACACATCTTGTTCTCTCTCTGTCTCCTTCTCCTATTTTTGGTCCCAGCTGCATCAATAATTCATATCTTTGCATGGACTTTCTGACTTGAGAGCTATCAACAAGAGCTATCAGGGTCATCATGTTACACCTGTGACATACGCTGTCCCACATGAGGATGCATGCACACACACACACACACACACACACACACACACACACACATACAGTTAAACACAAATGGACGATAGTGCACACATTTAGTGACGCAAGAGAAGGCAGTCAGGTACTCAAGTCACGTTTTTGATCACATGAATGCAGCAAAAAAGATAATCAGAAACAGTGATGATAAATTAATGAGCAGAGAAACTCAGTTTTGGACTAAGGCATCAAACTCACCTCACAGGCTTCAGTGTCTTATTGAAATAAAGCCTTGTGCACTGTGTCACCAAAACACATCCTCCTTGTTGTGATTTGAACATGCCTGATGCTCACTGTTCATTTCTGTGAAAGAGTCAACAACTGGTGAGTTATTGGGGAACGGTGACATATTGTAAGATAGTCACAGGCTGACCTGGGAGTATAATGCCAAACAAGTGTGTACTTTCTCAAACTTTGCTTGAAGATAGCAAGACACAGTGCATGCTAGATAATTTCTTACACTGCTGTCACCAAAGCTTCAAATCTGCCTCACGGGGTAATCTAGGGCTACTATTTTTGGATTGACAGACAGTTTTCACGGCTGGATGCTGGGCTGAGTTCCTGACTTCAGTGAACACAAGAAAAGGCTTATCTTATCTTGCAAGGCTACAAACATGTGATAAAATGTCTCTTTAATATTTTGAATAAAATCCATCAAATAGGGTGCAAATCAGCCTGCTAGACTTGCTGTTTGACATGAAGGTGCAAAATTTAGAAGGTGTGCATTCTTAATAATAATGGATTGGATTTATATAGCGCTTTTCAAGGCACCCAAAGCGCTTTACAATGCCACTATTCATTCACTCTCACATACTGGTGGAGGCAAGCTACGGTTGTAGCCACAGCTGCCCTGGGGCAGACTGACAGAAGCGAGGCTGCCATATCGCGCCATCGGCCCCTCTGGCCAACACCAGTAGGCAAGTAGGGTAAAGTGTCTTGCCCAAGGACACAACGACCAGGACAGAGAGCCCGGGGATCGAACCGGCGACCTTCCGGTTACAGATACGCTTCCCAACCCCCTGAGCCACGGTCGCCTTCTTAGATCTACTCATCTCTCCCTTTTCTGCTGTAGGTTTGCTGACACATTCATGTGTGTCTCTCCAGCATAAGCCAGCTAACCATAGCAGCTCCCCTTCCTGTCAGGAGCCCTCTTTAATCTGAATTGACATTATGAGACCTTTGCTGAACAAAAAGCTGGACCTCACTTCAAATCTTCGTATAGCTAATCTCACCTTCTGATTTGACCATCTGTCTCTTAAAACTGTTTTAAGGTGATGAAACTGTCAGAAACTGTCACGGCCTGGGGGTTCAGCTGGTCGCTGATCAGCTGTCTCCCCCTCTTTTTCTCTAGTCCTCTCTCTCTCTCTCTTCTCCGCTTTCTCGCCAGGGCTGAACTCATTATGGGTTCACGCCCTTGGCCCACGGCCTCGGAGGAAGAAACACCTGTGCCTTATCAGTGTGGTATTTAAGAGGGGAAGCAATGGCTGTTCTTCACTGGATCGTTGCGAGAATCGCGTCAGTGAAAGTCGAGCGCCCCAGCAAGTATTTTCCCATGCAGTGTATGTGTTCAGCATTTAACAAGCGTCTCTTTGTGTACAGATTCCCTGGACTGTTCCCCGGGTGTGCGAGTGGATTCGTGTCTGGATTGTGTGGAGTGAGACGAGTGTGTTCCCCTGGATTTTCCCCGGAGCCCTGCCCCCCTCCCCCCTCACCTTTTGTACATAGCACTGCCTCATATCTGTGTATATACTCTCTTTGGACATTGTTCTGCAATAAATTTCCTTGTGTGCATCATCCCCGGAGTCCAGCGCGTGAGTCCACCCCGTACGTCGTGACAGAATCACAACAATGGGGAAAAAAGAAATTCAAATTAAATTCAAAGTGCAAAGAGAAAATTTGAAACAGAAAACAAACTCAGTTCTCCTGTGTTTAAGATGTTTTGTCAGCCCGTACATCCACCCCAACCTCCTCCCTAAGCAGACTTTGTGGTTCTATAACCCCTAGTTTTTCCTTCTCCCAGTTTCTATAGGCACTAATAAATCTAACAGTTGGTCCAGTGAACCCAGGATTAATATTATTGAAGGACAAGGTAAGAAGAAAAGGTGGCCAAACTTAAAATTGCCAATGCGGCAGATTTACCAAGCAAAGAAATTGCATAAAATTGCAGCAAAATAGTGTGTTAGCACAATCACCAAATAGTACTTATAGGTTTGCTTAGTTTTACAGGGGATTTACAAAAGTTGTGCTCTTTTCCAAACACAGGTGCAATCAGTTCATTTCAACATCAAGTGCAAAAAATAAGAATTGCTTTTTTTCTGTGGTAAAGATTGGTGCAATCAGCAGCAAACTGCGTGTCGCAAACATTAGTAAATCTTTTTGCGGGCTTCATTTAAATATTCTCCTCCCTGCAGTTTTGTGCTGTCACTTCATTCTCTTTGTAAATACCCACAGTATTTTTTTACACCAAACACCATCGGTGCAACGTGTTGGTAAATCTGTCCCGTAGTCAGTCAAGTAGTCTGCTAACACCTGCTGTGCAGAGATACTGGTAGACTTGACCTGAGGTGTCAGCCATTCTATGTTGGGCCATGAGCTAAATCAAGTATTTGTTCTCTGTGCCACTTGGTGTGTTTCACTGCCTATGTAGTCGATATGTTTGAGTTTGTTGCAGGACCTTGTGTTTTATGCAGTCAGACTTTCTAACCACATACTGTATGGGATAAAAGTTCCAGGCTTTCCATTCTTTTTTTCTGCCAAAAGCTCTGGAAGCTTTAACTTCTCTTAGCATGGTGTAGTCTAATCTCCAGCTTGCAATCTCCTAGCTGGCTGTCATCGAGTAGCGAATAATCATCAGTCTGAATCGTTTAATGTAAACACCAATATTCAATGCTCCATGCATGCAACCTGCAAGAGGGTGAGAGGGGCAGAGAGGGAAAGAGCAGCCACCAGGAATATCAGGACTTAAGGCTGCATGAGTTACAGCTCAGCACGGCTCAGCGAGTGAGTTACTGTTATGCAAGAGCTCAGTCAGCCCAGCTGGAGATCAGGGAGAGAGAGAGAGAGAGAGCAGCAGCAGTCCGAGTGAGAGCACAAGGAAGTAAGCCGAGAGACGGCGAAGAGCAGGCTGGAGAGAAAACAGCAGCAAGTGAGCAGAGAGCAGGCAGATTACAGCTGGATCTACTACACATGCATACACGAACACACTTATATACACGCTGTCACGATCCTTTCTTCTGTCTCATGCCTCTATGCAGAGCAGCAGCATCATGAGAGGACACACAGAGGGAGTTTACCTCTCTTCACCAAGGGAGTAAGGAAAAGAAGAGAGGAGAGGAGAAGACTGAAGAAAGCAAGACAGAGAAAAAAGGAAAGAAAGAAGAAAACTTTCCTCTACAGGATCTTTCCTCCACGTTTTGAGACTTACCATGAGGCTCTGAATTCTCTTCCTCTCTCATAGCTCTTCTTCAGTAGCTGAACCCATGTCTCTAAAAGTGGCAGCCACCAGTAAAAGTGCCAGCACCCACCTCTTGATGCTGCTGTGCCCCCTGCTCTGTGCTCTGGTCCCTGCTGGAGGCTCCACACTGAGCCCCGAGGACTCGCGGAGCACTGCTGCCACGTTGCTGCCAGAGGACTTGACCGGCACAACAATACAACTCCAGCCAGACCTGCAGACTGAAGCCCAGACACCAACAGAGGCACAGACAGAAGCACAGACAGAGGCTCTGACAGATATGCAGACCCAGGGTGTCACCAGCAATTATACAGGTTGGTCTAATGCCTTACTTTTACTTTTACTTTTACTGTTTTCACTGCTTCAATATTTCAGTGTTCATGAGGGGCAAATGGTCATTCTTGCTTATTAGCAAAACATTTTGAGGAGGATGACTGAGTGCCAAAGCTGAATCTATGGAAAGACTGAAATCCCACACTGAATAAAACATTCATACAAATAAGACAAGCAGCAACAACAAACAGTGTATTAAAAAGTCAATTTAGTCTTTTTTTTAAAGTCTAACCCTTTACACATAATCCAGGAAAATTGCAAAAACTGTGAAAAAAGGACCACAATAACAACATAACACAGTATGCATAAAAATCCAGGTAAATGGGGTATTTACAAAAACACTACAAAAAGATTTTTGCATATCTACCTCCTCTCCAGTCAACCTCACTATGGTTTTATCTGGTTCCTTACCTGAACTCAACCTAAGCACAAAAACCACAACAACAGCAACAAAAATTCTCTAAAATCATTTTATTTAAGCAACACTGCATTTTATCTACAAAAGTGTCTTTGAAAGTACCTAAAAGTCCAGTGGACTTGTGTTTTATGCAGTGCTTTACTTGTGTTTTATCCTTTGCTTAAAGCTGGTTTGAAATTTTCAGCTTGAGCACCCATAGAAAAAAAGCAACTTACTCGCTCTGAAAGCTTCCACTTTGTCTTTCAGTTCACTCACAAGAAAGATGTAAAAAAACAGAAAGAAACCAAAACAAAATAGAACAGGCATGTTATCACTCTGGCTGTTATAGTGGATGAGTGTGCCTCTCAGTCATTTGGACTGTTTATGAAGGCCTGCCTTTACTTTTGATTTATAGTAAATCCTTCTGTTTGCAGTTAAGTAAGCTTGCAGTTTTGTAATCGTGCGAACATTTGGCAGCACAAGTACATGCAAGGACACACGTGTAAAAGGAGCAAGACCCCCGTACAGAACAGAGCAGGCTTCAGTCACAAGAAATCTGACAATAAGTCAGATAAACAATACATAAGCTGTGAAAGATGCGGCTTGCAGATTTGCAGCAAATGTTGGCAGGATAAAACAGCCTAAACCTCTCATGTCTAAATTATCATCAGTGACAACTGTAACCAATCAGGATAAGTTGTTCTCCCCAGTTAAGAAAATAATCATTGTCACATACATCAAAAACTACTTGTTTCTTTCAATGAAAGTCTGTTATTGCTTTCTCCAAAACGTAGAACGGGTTAGGGTTAACAGCTATGATGGCTTAAGTCTCAGAGGATTACCACAGCCACTATGAGATTTGTTAATTGGATGCGTGGTAGTGTACCAGCTGAGCCATTAGCAGTTGTGGGCTGACATTAAGATTGGCAGATCTGCCCAGATTGTTTGGGGTGGACTTTGTGGCCTGCTGCAACTAACAGTGTGCTCAGTTTGATTATTAGCATGAGCTGGTATACAATAAGCAGATAGTACCCTCTTGTTTTGTGCAGGAAGCTGAAACTATTGTGTTTTTAGGGTCTAGTAGGTGCTTCCAAAACACGAGGCGTTTTGAGTGACACAATTTATATATAAGTCATTTAAATGCAATCCAGTTAGCCACGTAAATGGCAGCTCTAACGTTAGCGCTCACATTTACCAAATAAAAGACAGAAAAATGAACCAGCAGTAAAAACCTGACTTTATTAAACCTATGTGTAACAGAGGAAATACAATGTGATTTTGACTTGGCAGACCTAAATATAAAAATGCATAACAGTCATTTTTTTCAACTTGTTAGGCATCCATCACACTATGGAGCAATTTAGAGAGAAAAAACAAACAAGCTCAAACAGCATTAGAAGGAAATAAAAGGCTACAGCAAGAGATGCTGTTGGATTACATCACTGCAGAGCTCATATGAGCAACGTGGAAAGCAAACAGAGAAAAAAAATGGTAGCTTCCATGGGATCCCTGAAATGTTTGGTGTGAAACAACTTTAATATTATCAGTAAACGCAAATCCGTAAATGTAAGCAACAACTCTGTCATGCAAAGAGGAAACAAAGCCATTCAAAAAATAAATGCTGCTGTCTCCTGTCAGCTTTATATACAGTACTACAGTCTTATGAGATAAGTGGAAAAGTTTCATGTCCTGTGATTCTACTTGGAACTCATGGATGCCACAGCTTCTGTGGTAAAAAGGAGGTGAGGTCTAATAGTGCACCGAGCATGAGCAACACACATCTGCGAAGGCACTATCAATGAGTAGCAGACAATATGTTGCTATCCATTTTCAGGAAAAGGCTTGCCTATTTGAGCAAGATAATATCAAACCATAGTATGCACGTATTCCAAAAATATTATTTTAAATAAAAGAAAAAAAAACACAAAATACCAAGTTTCAACATTTCATATACGATGTAGTTGGATTATGATTTGGCAGACAGCTACACTTGCAGCATGTTTAAGTACAAACTGAGGGTTTCCATGTCTGGCTCTCTGATGCCTCTTTGGCAGCGGTCCCCAACCTTTTTTGCGCCACGGACCGGTTTATGCCCGACAATATTTTCTTTAAGGTGTCGCGGATAAATACAGCAAAATAAAACTAGTACCGGTACCCAAAAAAAGAAGATTTATTCATAACACATGTGAAAAGACCCAGGAAAACCGATAAAAACGATAACAAAATAACGCTAAAAACCCTGAAAACCATACATTACACACCCGAGCCTCAACTCTCGCGGCCCGGTACAGAAGTGTAAGTGGGTGCTGTGTGAGGCGGCAGGTGATGCAGTTAAAGAAAGTTCATTATGTCCACGCTGGAGCAGCTCAGCCTGAAGAGAAAGCTGCAGCGCCACTCGCATGACTTCATCTCTACTGGAGCATGAGCTGCCTTTATCTTTTCCTCCTCTCCCACTGCCCATCTAGGCTATTCCTCTTTGCTTTTCTGTCTATAAGTCTCTCCGTTTCACCAATCCCTGTCTCCTCTGTTTCTCAGTTAATTGCTTTTTTTTATCCTCTGTCACTTGGTTTCTTTCTTCATCTCATCTCATTTCCCTTCTTTATTCTATTATCATTTGTATTTTTTCTTTTACTTTTTCCCACTGTCTCTCTCTCTTTTTGGTTTTCCACCATTTATTCTTACGTCCTCGCCCACCCTCCTCTCAGTCACACTGCCCATATCCTCACGTGTACACACAAACAGCCTACAGCAGATGACAAAATGCAAAGCTCACGTGGCTAATACACACATAATTCACTTTCTCTCTCTCTCTCACACACACACACACACACTAGAAATGGACGCACTCAGCCCAAACAACAGCAATCTTCTTAAAGGTTTAGAGAATAAACAACACAGTTGCTCATTTCACAACTGCAGCAATCTGTCTGACCAAGCAGGAATAAGCACTTCATGCTTTAATAACACACACACACACATACAGGTAATCAGCTGGCCTGCCACACTGCACCACATGGAGGGTTTTCACTTGACCAGAGGTTTTATGCAAGAGAGTGCCCAAAAATTTTAAATCCTAAACGTGTGATTAATGTTAACTCTCTTAAAAGCAACATGTGAGTGGTAGCTATGTTTATGACAAAATCAAATCCTAATCAGCTAGCTTTAAGAGATAAAAGCTGCTCTCCAGATTCTGTTTACTTACCCCCATCACTTTAAAGCTGTTTGATTTTTTACTTTAGGACCAGATTACAGCAGCAATGCAGTGTTTATGTTTAGTCATTATAGGTGTTTTAGTTTTGGCTTTGTAAGTATAAAGCCACTGTCAGGTGACAAAAATTAATTCAGTTAAATATAGGAGATGCAGAGCACTTTGATTCAGCAGCCAAATTAAAGGCAATGAACAAAGTCAAATAATAAAGTAAAAAGTAAAAAAAAATGTCTAGCATGATAAAGCATATAGTCGGTTCACCATGTGGATGTCACCCATTTCCTCTCCAAAGCGTGGTAGACAGCATGCAGAAGTTCCAGTACCAGTAGGGGGAGAAAATTTATTTAAAGCCAAAAAGTCATCCTTCTACTCCAGCTAGGCAGCTAACATGTAAAGTCTGTTTAAACACTTTCCCATAATTCTTTTCATGTAGGCTTGAAATGAAATATCTCCCTCTGCTGTTACTGCAACTTATCACACGTGGCCATTCGGCTAATATCACCCATTAGTCCTTGATATTTAGCTAACCATTTGTTCATTGCTTTTAACAAGTAATTCAGCCATCTGTAAATCTATTTCTCTAACCTAATTCTGCAGTTTTTACATTACATTTGGCTAACTAAATGTAACACATTTAGCTAACTCAATTTACTTTTCAGTAAACTGATCTATTTGTCCATTGCTTTTAGCTTGTTTAGGCAAGTGTTTCCCAACCACTGAGGCACGGCACATAGGTGTGCCATGAGAAATTATCAGGTATGCTGTGGAAGATTATCTAACCAACGATCAGCGTAACAGGCAGAACAACATTTTCTTCCACTGAAGGGCAGTACAACTACCTGCCCTAATTAAATGGGTTGCCGACTGCCAGTAAAACAGAAGGAGAGGAAGAACAAATCACATGATGTGAGCCGATGCAGCGTGTATTAGCAATAGATAAATATTTGAAAAGAAAAAGTAGTCAGTCTGACCTGGGTCCTGGAGAAAATTCTGACCCAAATGAAGGCCCTAGCATTAGTAGTGGTCAGAAGAACGCAAAAAAGGTATACTGGGGACAAACTAAGCCAATTCCCCTACGCCTGGTGTGTGGGGGGAAATGGTGAAAATGGTTTTTGTGACATTTCTGTTTGGTGGTGTGCTGTGTGATTTTTCTAAGGTGAAATATGTGCCGTGGCTCCAAACGGTTGGAAAAACTGGTTTGGACCGTTTAACATTCACTTTGAGCAGTTTCATTGAGCCTTTAATGCATTATTTACAGCTGTTTCCACCACTTTTCAATTACTTTTGAGCTGTTACGATCAGCTAACAGCTTTAACCATTCAACACTACATGACTATAAACTAACCAGCCATGTCAGGAACTCTTTTATTTATTTACTGCCTTTAAGCATGTAGACATGTTCAAGTAATCATGCTGAATTTCAAACTGAGTATCAGAATGGAGAAGAAGGTGATTTAAGTGACTTTGAATTGGTGATTGCTGGAGCCAGACGGTGTGAATATTCGAGAAACTGCTGACATACAACCACCTCTAGGGTTTACAGACAACGGTTGAAAACATTTTCCAGTAAGCAGGCAGTTCTCTGGGTGAAAATCCCTCATAACAACCAAGAGCATCTCTGAATGCATAACCTATCAAAACTGAAGCAGATTAGCAGCAGCAGCAGAAGACCACACTGGGTGTCCATCCTCTAATGACCACAGTGTACCCATCTTCTTATGGCTGCTTCCAGCAGGATGTCCCAAAGATCAAACCACATCAGTTCACTGTACTGTAATAATATGCTTTAAAAAATCTGCATCTATTATAAGCAAGGTCAATTCTTTTATTTATTTATAGCTATTAAAGACAAGATTTAGTGTCTGAAAACACAACTGAGATGTCCTGTTAGCAGAATTCACAGTGTTAATATCGATGAGGCTGGCGAAGCAGGTGTCTTAAAGTTTAGTTCAAAGATCCTTGGAGTGTCGGGTAAAACAGAGATTTCAGACTGAATCGATAGAAGCTGCGATTCATTATCCAGCTCATCCAGGAATCCTTACCACTGCCTGGAAGTAAATTGATCTATATTGATCACGTTATCCTCAAGTGATTCTTCTTTTACATCTGACTATGTTTACATTTCTCTTCTTTTTCCTCTCTTCTTGTGAAATGTTTCAAATAATGCACGTTTATTAGCTTTTACTCATACTATTAAATTATCGATGGATTTTTATCTCAGATCGAATCAGATCAGAATCAAAATCAGATCATTATGATTCACAGCCTTCATTTCACCTACCATCCAAAACGTTCCATGCAGTATCTTTCACACAGAACTTACATTGTACATAATGTTCCTTGCATGAAAGGAGACATTTAGTCATAAACTACACAAGATTCATCCTGGAACTGAATGAATGATTAAAATATTAGGATTCATGAAGCGACCAGGAAGGTGCAAATTATGAAGCTAAAACATGCAATATGTGGTTTCCTTGCTGATGCTGAAGGTAAAAAAAAAAAAAAAACAATCAAAAAAGGATTAAGACAAATTTTTAGGGGAATAAGATTCATCAAATATTGTATGAGGATTTGAAGCCTAAATGTTAAACTGACCAGTAGACTGACATTGGCAGCTCTACACCCCTTCAGATTAGCATACAGATAGAAACAATAGACCTGAATAAAGTTAGAAACCAGTTGTCTTAGGGTTGGAAATTTTGGAAAGTAGGAACTTGAAACGAACTGAACACTGCACACTTAGATATCAGCATAAAAAGAAATCATTGGTAGAAATACTTTGTTTTGTACGACTTTTCTCAGGTTTATATAGCTTTAAATATGTGGTCAATAGCAGACTGAGCTGGAGATGGAGTGAGAAGCTGCAGCAGTGCATGTTGATGTCCAGATCGACTTCCTGCGGAGGAACTGGCAGACTCCTGATAAGCAGCAGTTATTTCAGCTTTAGAAAAGCTGTAAGCCTCAAAGTTAACATGATAACACAACCTATTAACCGCGACAGAGTGTAAGAGTTAATGTTAATCCCTAAATTAGGCCTATATCTGTTACTTGGCAGACCTTTGGGCTATTTAATCTAAACAAGCCAAAATTGACAGCGAATCCTTTTTAGACTGTCTGGGATATTGCTTATTTTCCCTCTAAAGACATTTCTGTCCAAAAAATCTTTATTAAAAAATCTACAATTGTTTGACTGAATGAGACAACATATGTATGTATCTATATATATATATCTATATCTATATATATATCTATATATATATATATCTATATATCTATATATATATCTATCTATATATCTATCTATATATGTATATATATATATCTATATATGTATATATATATATATATATATATATATATATATATATATATATATATATATATATATATATATATATATATATATATATAGCCAAAAACGTAAACGTAAAATGTTTTAATGCTTTTAATCTGATTACCTTCTTGGCAGAGCCTATTACCTTTGCCTATTCCAGGTTACATCTAGTGCAAGAAATCCTGTTACTGACACGCTGACACATGCGGATAAAGATGCATTCATTGGTAGCAGATAGAGTCCAGTGTATTTTAACATGAGTTACTTCTGTCCACTTGTATATAAAAAAATTTTCTCCACCAGCTAAAAATAACATACGTTTCTCCCATTAGCACACCATTTTAATCTTCTTCCCTTATGTATAATACTGTTGCATGTTTTTAGTCTTACTAACCACTCAAAGCACATTTTTTCCATACGCCATTTAATTGAATACACTTTACTCAGTTTATCTACCTTTAGCTAGCCCATCTGTGGTTAGTCTAGAATCACTAATCTCATGTTTTTGAGTGGAACTCACACAGGCACAGGAATAACATGCAAGCTCCACACAAAATGGGCCATAAATGGACGTGCTGTGGGGCAACAGCGCTGCCCATCCAATCCAACCTCTAGTATCAGTTACCGCATAATGTTCGCTAATTTCCCTTCAGCGAGAAACACTCAAGAAAGGTGATACACAGAGGAGCGTTTTGGCAAAGATAATGTTGGCAGTTTCTAGATTTCTGCAGTTTGACTGACAGGAATTTATTTGGGGACAAGTATGGTACAAGCCACGACACACACACTTGTTTTCATATCTTAGTGAGGACATCTAACTGACACAATGCTTACCCTAACCCTAACCATCAAAAATGAATGTCTAACCCTAACCATAATGTAATTGTAACCCTGAAAGTAAAACCAAATTTGAGTCTGAAAAATGCCTTCAAACTCGTTCTATGGGCATTTTGTCCCATAAGCGACTGTTGGTCCCCACAAGTATAGTAGCACTCCTACTTTTGGTCCTCACGATGATGTATAAACACACACACGTAGATCCAGGGGTATTTCTGTCAATGACAAACACTGTCGTCACTCCAGAGCTGTCCAGCTCGGTGAGCTTCAGACAAAAAAGACTTGCCTCTGTACCCGGCCTGTCAATCCAATATGGCGTTTGGCAGTGACTCAACTTCATTATTACCTTCCCACAGCTTAAAACTAGCTCAACAAAGTCACTAAGCTGGAGCTGGAAATGAGCCTTCTCTCTTCTTTGATGGGTGAAGCAGAAGGGGAACAACTGCTCTTGCACTCTGTCATTTTTGATTTTCTTTTGTGATATAAGTATACTAATTTATCCTCTCAGTATTTCCATTTCCTACATTTTTAAAAGGCAAGCATGAGTTTTACTTGACTCTCTGCATATGAAACAAAGTGACAGGCACTATGGTGGAACATGCACGCGGAGAAAGTGGGAATAGTCCTGTTATATAAATTTGATGAAGCCTTTTTGCTTAAATGTGTGCTTTTTTTTCTTCTTTTTTTCCCCTTTTTATTTTGTGCAGAATGTACTGAATTCATGGAGCTGTCGCCAAGGCTAATAGAAACTCAAAAGACACTATCGATGCTCAAAATTCAGTCCTACTGTCAGATCTCTACCTGGAAAAATTATCCTTGGTTAAATCTGGCAGCTTTCGGCTAACGTCTGTAGTTTTTGCACACTCAATGAATAAAGGAAAACATAAACCAAGAGATAATCCCTCATAAATGTGATGATCATTTCACATGTTAGGAAAAAGGATTAAACATATGCCATAAACACATGCACTAATTCACAGCTGAGGTTTTAAGGGTTTGCACAGGAGCATACGCTGCACAAGCAGAGAGAGCTGCGGGCATTAGGTAATCAGCTGTGATGCAGCGCATCAGCGAGGTGCCACAGAAATAGATCCACTGATGGATAGGACAGGGAAGCACGATGTTTGTTTGAGCTCAGACCATGTAAGAGAGCAGCTGGAGCAAATGGAGCAAAAAAAGAAGTGCTCAAGAAGATAGGAACTTGAGGACAAACAAGATGCAGCAAGTCAGCCAGATACCCCATCTCTCATTAATATCAGTTCAGAGTTTTAGCATCTGCGTGACTCAAATGAAGTTTATTTGGAAGCATTGTGTATCCAAGGATAGGTTTTGTGGACACTAGCCATGTTTTTCCTGAACTATCCCCCAACTCTGTGAAATGCTTGTTTTTTTATACATAAGACAAGTATTACAATTGCCTTTTTTAGGTAAGATTATAAATTTGAGTTTCTATAAGTAGCTGAAATTGAAATAAAATGGGTAAAGGGCTCTATAAACCTGCTGTTAATAAAAACACGCATGCATTTTTTATTCACTGCATTTTCATTTGTGCATGCTGTGGGTACAGATAGTGTGTATTGGATGTGTTCCCTCTGCGTGTGAATGTGTTTGAATCTTTAATGTGGAGAACCTAATCTTTATTTAATCACAAACTATTCCGAGTGCTTCCATGACAGAGACGAGTGAGGGAGGTGATAAAGAAGAATACAACCCAGTGGATGTTTGGTTGGACAGTGTGGGGTTGCCTGGTTTGGGGAGTGGGGAGGGGTGGGGGGCAGAGTTGTATTAGTACCCTGTTGGCAGCCAAACTCTTTGATATTTTTTTTCTGAATGGGTCTGAAACAAATCGACTGGGCAAACACAGCACAGAGCTAACACACACACATACCCTCACTGCGCTCATACTGTCTTCTCTCTGGGGAAAACACACAATACCTGAACACCAGCATACCTCACAGAAGCAAACGAAGTCTGTGCTTGGAAGCTGCTGTCAGTCCCCCGCTCACACGTCCCCTGTGAGCATTCATTTCAGTTAAAGTCAGATAAAGAAAAAAGTACACTCCAACACAGCCAACACAGATTCAATCTTTTCAGCATTAATTTTGCTTTTCATTGCTTCTGAGCACCACTGAGGACACTATGCTTGTTTGCTCTACACTGTCTTCATTGTTCCTTTTCTACAGTAAAAACCCAGAGGGAAGAAGCTAAGAATCTCAAAAGACATCTCAGAGTCTTAAATAGTGCACCCTGTTTCCTAATGTGTTGCTTAGTAAGTTCACTTTAAACACTGCTGATAAATGGATATCAGTTAATGGGATGACTCTGACTTTGTCAAAGGACTACATAAAGCCACCACGATAAACCTCATTGGATTTTGAAGCTTTTGGCTGGTGGAATCTTAGATTTTTTGAAACTGGATGAATAATTGGCTGGCCAACTAATGGTTAATTATATCTGGTGAAAAACAGGCTTAAAATAAAATAAAAACGACAGTTGACATTCAACAGTACTTTTAAATAGCCACACCCTTTTATGGTCATGAGCTGCAGAATTACATAAAGAGACCATTTTTGCACCAGCAATACACAATTAACATTATGGGCGATCGTGGCTGATGGGCAATCGTGGCTCAAGAGTTGGGAGTTCGCCTTGTAATCGGAAGGTTGCCGGTTCGAGCCGCGGCATGGACAGTCTCGGCCGTTGTGTCCTTGGGCGAGCAGCCTCTCCTCTGTCAGTGCGCCCCAGGGTGGCTGTGGCTACAACGTAGCTTGCCATCACCAGTGGGTGGATGACTGGTTGTGTAAAGCACTTTGGGGTCCTTAGGGACTAGTAAAGCCCTATATAAACACAGGCCAGGCCATTTACCATTATTTCGTGTATAGTGTTTTAACCTCGAGAGCGAATAGGATTACTTTATGTTTATTTATTTCTTATTGTTGAACACTAGTTTTGTCACAATATTACAATTTTCAATACAGCGGGGAAAAATATGACCCAAAATGACTAAGCACAGCAAGAAAGAGGTTAAAACAAAGAGCCATTTTCCGGCAGGTTTAAGGTACTTTATGTTGGCTGTATTTTTTATTTTTTAAATCGAGTTGGTAAAGTGGGCTGCTACTGGGACAGGGCTGGTAATGATGACTGCTAGCCACTACTCACTACCTTAATTGTAACTTAACAGATAGCTAATGCAGCTATCAGGTACTACTAATAGTTAAATGGCTATGGTTAACATGTGTGCCAGCCAGTTTAGCATTTGTGATAACTCTTTAAAATTTAAGTGCTGTTGAAATGGGAGCTTTAAGTTCCTCCTTTTTTAGCGTCGTGAACCACAACTACTGTTCAGGTGTTCAGCTGCTAGTGAGAGGAGGGGCTGTGAGCCTGCCTGTCCGTTCCTTTCAGCTTTACTGAGCATTTTAGCATTAAACCTCAGTGTCTCAATTGTCATCACACCAAGAACCTGTTGTTCATTGTAAACACACTGTAGCTCAAGCCCAGTGTCCACTAGCTGCAGATCACACATAGCCAAAGTTAACTGCTAGCTGTTGAATAGGGTGAACCGTTTAGATGGTACTTGCCAGGAATTGTAATTATGAGTAAGTGACAACCAAGAAAGTTACCTTTGAAAAATGTAATAAAATGAATGCTAATGTTGCTTTAGTCATTAAAGTATTTAAAATTGATCTTGTCTCTCTGAGTACTACAAATCCATCCATACTGTAATAGCCTGCTGATTTAAAACAGAGTGAGTCCATTGCTGAGCAACGATAGTGACATTGTTTTGTTATAGTACACTGTTAATGCATGCTGTGGTTTGTGGTCAGGAAACACTGACCTCCAGTCATTGGCTCTCTGTAAATCTGCAAGTTCCTTTAGAATCCTACTGTAAATAAAGCAGCTAAATGCAAATCCATATGGTTGATAATCTCCACCAGTTGATAATCAATATGACCATGAGGACAGTGAACAATGTGTTGTTTAGTGCGCTGCCTTTTAATAGGTCATAAACTGAGAGCTCCTGGTGCCGTAATAATGTCTGATAAACTCACCAGATGAATCTCTGATGATAATTGCATTCACCTCGTTTTAATTAAAGATCATTTAGCTTTCATTCAAATGCAAATTTATCTCTTTAATATTCTTTCTGTGAGAGGTTTGCCCCACTACAACACAAATGAGCAATTACTTTTTATTTCCACAGCAGGAATATTGAATGTTGCAAAGGAGCAAAAGAAAAGAGCAAAGTATTGGAAAATGAAAGAAATTTGACTTGAGTCTGATCCACATCACTGATGACATCTTGAGTGTGTAACTTTTCTTGAACAAGGTTAAACATAACGTCTTTTATAAGTTAAAGGTGTGCTGTATTTCATGACTGTAAAGCAGATTGTTTGAATCATTTAAACAGATGATGTCCTTTAATGTCATTTCTTTATCTTAGCGCCGTGTGTGCATGCTCTGCCAATACAGACATCAGGACCTAAAAAATTCAAGCGTTTGTTTTTTTTTTAAGTACACTATAAAGCCCCCTCTACAAAATACATGATGGTCGCCAGATAGATATATACTACATACAAACACAAAGCATGAGTAAAAGGTCTCTTAAGGGAAACAGAAAGGCTTTTAGTCCCCCGTTTAAAAAAGAACAGAGTCAGCTTGTCCTTGTTTCCCTGTACTGTAGCAATCACGCACGTGTCTCGTGTATGCTGTGCTGTGTAACTCTGTGTGTGTGTGTGTGTGTGAGGGAGAGGATGCTGTCATCTTCGCATAGGATCACGGGATCCTCTCCCTCACTGTCTCTAACGCAGCAGAAATCCTCCCATCTGTCGCTCCTAATCAGCAGAGAGCAGCTTGTATGTTCATAGGGATGATATCTCTCTCTCTCTCTCTCTCTCTCTCTCTCTCTCTCTCTCTCTCCCATGCACACACACACACACACACACACACACACACACACACACACACAAGATTACACTAATAGTGACACAGCAAAGCATTCCACGGTATCACGCGCTCCTCTGGCCATTACTCATTAAAACACCATAATAGCAAACACTTTCTGTGTTTAATTCTTTAATCCATTTTAAAGCACAAATGATTATTTTTTTTACTAAAAATAGAAAATATTACTATAGATAGAACAAAGGTGTCCAACCCACAAAGAATCAACCTGGTCATCCTCCATTAGCATCTTTCAACTTAGCATTTAGCTTTAATCTCGTGCAGATTAACTGTTCAAGTCTAAGAAATTCATGTTCTAACCTGCTTCCAGTTGCTGTGTTCAGCAAACCTTTCTGGGCTGTTGTGATATACCGATTTGATATTTAAAACATGAAATATTAGGATCATGATGGCACTATACATACCACACATCTAGTGTGAACCTACACTGTATCGTAAAAGTAGATGAGAAAGAGAAAAAAGTTAGCCTATATTCAAGGATGACCCAGGGCTACTTTCCAAAACCGAAATGAAATCACAATAAACTAAAGATAATTTTACCAAAGGAAATTACATATTTTTACATTTTTCCATAGGCATGAAATAATATAATTATAAAATAATTATATTATAATTATTGGGCCAAAAAAAAAAGTGCAGCAAAAATTTGATTGCTAGCATAGCATTTAGCTACTAGACACTATAGAAACCCTAGTAACTGCGTTAGTGCGTTCCAATAGTAAAGTCAGAAAACAGGATTTGTTTTGCATTTTAGAAAGGTCAACACATTCATGCATCACTATCGATACAGCACGATGCTTATTTGCCACCGCTGCAGCATCTTCATGGGTGGATCCTGGTCAGTGCTTTGCGTGGGTTGTTTTTTTTAGCAAATCTCAAATAGCAGTGGCAGTATAGATTAAAAGTTCATATTAAAATTTTACATTGTCTGGCAGTGAAGCAATCAGAATTGTTGTCTGAAGTCCAAACAAAATGCCCAACAGATTAAATTGGGCTGAATCTGATGATTTTCCAGTTGAAAATCCCAACTGGGACTCAAAAATTCCAATTTCCAAGTTAATCTGGACCACATTAAAAGTCAACAATACTCTGAGACTTCAGGTAACGATGGGTGCTATAAACACTGGTGACGCAAAATGGGTGGACCAAGTTCAGCGTCTACGTGGGCAACTGAAGCAACTAGTTGATTAGTGTAGTTAGCTAAAGTATTATATGACAGGATAATTAATCCATTAGAGGGTTACCAGAGCCTGGAATATTGTCTAGTGACCAGCCAACACAATAAACCGATTGGTGACAAGTGTCTTGTTTCCTTTGTGAAAGTTTTCTTCAGTTAATAATTCAAGTGATAATGCAGCTTTCCAATTCCATGATGAGGTCAAAACATATTTCTGTACATTCTGCTGGATATCCGCCATTATTAGTATAAAACTCTGCAGATATAACTCAAATGCAACATTCTGGCAAAAAAATTTTAAAACCCAGAATTTCTGCAGTTCAATTTACACCTGGTGACTGCTGAATCGTCACTACTATCGACTGTATGCACAACCCTGTCAGCCCCTATCGCATGTTCATTTTTCCCCCCAGATATTTTTGTTGAATTTTATGCATCAATTTTACAAAAGACAAATTGCACAGCATGCTGTTTTCTTTTTGAAGAACGTAAAACAATATGAGACATACATTCCCACATCATAATTACAACAGTGCCAGTAGATGTAAAAAAAATAAATAAATAAAGAGAGAGAGAGAGAGAGAGATCCAAGCTAATAATACGAATAAAAAACCCTGGAATACAAAGTGGACCCACACCCCTGCACAAACAAACAAACAAACAAACAAACAAACAAACAAAAAGGTCTAAGATTTAAAATAAGTGGTCAGCTTAGTCATCGTAATAAGTCAAATCCGTAAAAAAAAAAAATATATATATATATAAAAGTAGATAAATAGATAAATAAATGCAATCATAAAGTGCAGGCTCAATAGAGTGTGTATAATTAAACATAAAATAAATAAAACTAAGTCTGAGCTGGCTAAATGGGAGTGTTGCATCATATGTTCATTTTTTTCTATCATTCTTTGCAGCGATGCAAAAAACAAACAAAAAAATGCTTGCATTGCTTTTCTGTAAGCTGCAGTATAAAAATGTGGCACATTTTGTGCAATCAGTGATGCTGTATGTTTACATGAGATTTTCTGAGAGCTTCAAAAATCCCCACAGCACAAGCTAACAATAGCTGCTGTATCACAAGACCTCTCAGAGGTATTTGTGTATTGTAGCATGAGGAAGATAAAAATAGTGCTGCATGCCTCTGCTTTTCTCCATCTATCGCTCTCTGCTAGTGAAAATGGTAATCTAAATGCCCCACCACAGATTGCAGAAACTTGGGAGCAAGCTGTGGTTATGCCTGAAACGAACATGGATAAAGAAGCGGGAAAAGAGGGGGGGGGGACATTAACTCTGCTAAAGATGGTCCAGCTATTGGAAAAGACATTAACTCCACAGAAATCAAATGGCACTAATCCATGAAAAGGCATAATGTTGGCTCACACACACTAACTCATGACCTCAGTGAAAAAACCTTTAGAGGGCTCTACTATACTTTTCCTTGCTCGGTCGCATACATATACTGTTATAGGACCTAAAGTTGATATTCCACATGGATAAAGGTTAAAATGAGGTCTTTGTAATGAGCTCTAAGCATAATTTTTCTATTCTAGGCTCTTGGTGTCTTGATGCCTGCTCTGCGGTGTCCCTGAGAGTAGATATCCCTAACATAGTTATCTCTGGCACACCTCTGGCTGTGAGTGCAGCAGCCCTACTCATCCAGCCTTTTGTTTGCGAGGGGCTTTCAATCAGAATAAAGAAGGCTTAAAGGAAGGTGTACCTTCCTCAACTCACTAAACCTCAGTGCCCCCTTGAGGACTTTTGGAGGGCGCCCTGTCTAACTTAATCCCCTTTTTCTTTAGCACAATGACCATGTGTTTGGTTGATCTAAGCACTTTTGTCCCACATCCCATCAGGTCTGTCCTGTATGCCTGTCCTGCCACCACGTCGGGGTTCCTTCTATGTGGAAGGTGGAACAGGTGTGTCGATCGGGAGTGCTTTGGCCTTTTGGTGCAGAGATGGATACCAGCTGGTTGGCAGCGACAAAATCTACTGCCATGTCAGGAATGGTAAAGCGCAGTGGAGCAACTACCTGCCTGTCTGTGAAGGTGTGTAGATTTAAGTATGGAAAACCTAAAACTTAAATACATTAGCCCAAAGATTTCTCTCCTGCATTTACTTTTTTTTAGTTGTCACCATTCAAAGTTCTACTTTTATAAAAGAAAGAAAAAAAAAGACTCATTGACAGTACACAGTTCTTTTGTGTGCTCAGGGAACAAGTCTAACTGTTCCTCTCAACATGCAAGCAATCAAAGCAAAGAGGAAAGAAGAGAGAACCTGAAGAGTCATTTCTGCTCTCCCAACAGCTATCCCCAGGCCGGAGGACCGTGGACTGAGAGTGGCTGTGCTGGCCTCAGTTGTTAGTGGCATTGTCATCCTCGCCATGTCCCTGTCCTTTCTCATCTGCTGTCTGCAGGAGCGATCCAGCCGGGACCGTTCCAAGAAAGATGGACGGATCAGGTAGGAATGGGGATGGCGGTGCGGAGTTATGTTGGTATCAAACTCTCAAAAACTGATAAATCTCTCCTGTGACCTCGTCAGACGCAGAGACAAGCGCTCCGCCCGTCGCAGCGAGTGCTGGCTGGAGAGAGAGGAGGGCGAATGGGAAGCCTTCCCTCCACCTAAGATCTTCCACCTGTCCCAGAGGATGAACCCCCGTCTTGCTCCAGACAGCCCGCTCTACCTGACGGGAGGCCTCAGTGGATACGAGAACAGAGGATACCAAAGGTAACCTGGCAACATTCACAGGAACCAAACACACAGAAAATCTTTTTTAAAAGTCACTAAAAACAAAATAAACTCAACATTTCTCCCAAATTGTGCCGAGACAAATATAGTAAGTAAGAAGGTTTACACCTTAGACCTTTATTTTGGATACATGCGACTGATACAAGTAAATTGAACATGCCTGTATTGTGTTATACATGTAAAAAAAAAAAAAAAAGGGAAATGAATCATGATCATTTGGAACCAGACCAAGACCACTTCCTCTTGAGGGTCCTGGTGGGGTTGTTTTGATCTGCACTTGAGAGCAATTACGGTGTGAAAACACTCACTAACGGTTCTGTGTAACAACCATCTGCTGAGTCAAGTTAAACTTGGGTAATTTTATAGTTGTAGCATTTCTATAATTCCTGACATGTTTCAATAAACCAGTTGTTTGTTTCGATCTGTACTTTAATCTAATCTTGAAGTGAAGCCTTAGCCTAACGTGGATACATTTCATATGAGTTCTCTTGTTTGTAATAACAGATGGCTTATTGTGCTTCTGTCTTTCAGGAGTCAGGAGAGTCTGCTGAAGGCCTCCATGCCCGGGCTCTACCGCTCCGAGTCTCAGCTTTACCCACATGTTGTCCTGCAGAGGGTCCCAACGCCGACTGCACCGTCCGCTCCGACTGCTCCCTCGGCTCCTCTCTACCTTCACCTCCCTGACTCCTCTTCTGCCGCTTCCTCTCCCGCCCACACCATCCCCCACAGCCAGCCACACGGCATGCCACAGTACCCCACCCCAACATATCCTCCAAAACCCAATGTAGTGCCAAACTACCACCACCCAACACCGGCGCCCATCTATCCCAACCCCAATCCAACACCACAGAGGCCATGGCAGTAAGCTACGTACTTCCGCTTCCATTTTTTCTGGGCGCTGTGGTGCTCCTACTGAAGAACGGGCATGTTCAGAGACACATGAAGTCTTTTTACTCTTTCTTATCCCAGTTTTCTCCCACAGAGGTCTGCCAGTGCCAATAATCTAAAGCAGACATGTAGAAATGGACATGCAGCCAGCGTAGAAGCTCCCCTTTGTTGTGCATGCTTGATGGACTTCTCAGTTTGGACTGAGCGGGAACCTAACAACTTTTTTCCCCTTGATTCTCACTCAGATGAAGCTATGTTACCAGCAGGGGGAGACTGGTGGAGAAAACCCTGCTTTTGTTTAACAACCACCAGATCGTCATTACTGAAACCCGATGTAGCCTAGCAACAAAGGGACACAAAGAGTTGTTATTTAGATTCCACTAATTTTGTTCATTGAAGGAAGACTTTGTTTAGGCAGCTCTCAGAAATGTACATTTTAATAGCTAACTGTTTAGAAATAATCAGCCATCATCGCACATATTATTCTCTTGAGCTAAATAAATTGACAAATATATATTTTTTGACATATCTTCTTGGAATCATACCCATCTTTTTACCAGAGCCATGTGTGATGTAATGAAAGCAGCTCTTGTTAATACACTGAGGTATTTTCCCACAATGAATGGGTAAAACACAGTAATGAGGGCTTTTATTGGCAGCAAGCGCCGTTGTAGCAACCACTGAGCAAAGCCAGCTTGTGTGGATTTAACAGCACACTGGCTATTGTTAATTCACATATTCTTTCTTTCAACACTGTTAACTACTTTTAACTTTTTCTTCTGTCTGTGTCTGTTTATGTTTCCTTCTTGCAGCTATTTGTGTAGTACAATAAGAAAATTAATAAGAAAAGCTTTAGTGATCAGCACTGTGGCTGGTGAAACATTCCAGCGTGGTTATTCTGGGGACGCTTGTGGGTTATAATTAAAAAAAAAAATCATCACGTTATAATTAATTCTATGACAACATATTTAATTTTATGAAGATCTTTTGTGCAATGTTAGTGAAACATGAGGAAGTCAGGCACACTGAGTCTGCAGTGGGTGGAGATGCTAAACCTTTATTGTTCCTTTGAACTGTTTAAATGCATTTAAATCATAAACTGTGCAAGGCCCATTTACTTTTATTTTTAATAGAACACTAATAAATCTGCACTTTAACCCTTTTTTAAATGGCTAGTCTTTTACTGTAAACTATTTGTATAACAACAGGACTGCCATAAATGCTGAATAAAGAGAGTTCAATATGTTCAGTATGTGTTTTAAGAGTTTTTCAAAAGGAATGCATGGAGAGATGATTACAGACCCAATTCATCACTGTGTCCGGGCAGCTGAAAATGACAAGCTGGCCTACATTTTCAGCATGTTTTTCACATTCAGCAAATCACAACAGTTTCCTCAAGACACTTTATGTTGTAAGGTTAAGACCTCACAATAATAGAGAGAAAAAACCCAACAATTAAAAAACCCCTATAAGCAACACTCTGTGACAGTGGGAAGAAAATCTCCCCTTTAACAGGAAGAAACCTCCCATAGAACCAGGATATGGGAGGGGCAGCCACCTGCCACGACTAACGATAACTGGGGATCTCTGATGACATCATGAAATCTGGTACATCGCTCATACCATCTTCCCAACCTTGGGTGTTTTTGGAGGAAAGGAAACCCTGTCTGTCTCAAAGGTAAAGGCAAAGGTAAAAGTTTACATAGCCACAAGTCCACTAACTGGACATTTGATTGCAACTAATGCAAGACCAAGATTATTACACCGCCCGGGCTTTTGTGTCAACACGATGAAGTGTGACTTAGGTTAGGACATCATGTAAAATCCAACCCCAGAATCTACTTCACTACATTCAGATATCTGTAACAGCTTTACAGAGCTGGCACATGGTGCAACGTGGCTCATACTTTCTGAGGTAAAAACAAGGTCTATGACTCAATCACAACCTTAGCACTCACAAACTTAAAGATTTTGAGCTTATTCCATCAACTAAGCTTTAAGCTCACAAGACCCTTAGACCTCAGGGCTGTCCTGCTGTCAAAATGTCCAAGAGCATGGGGACATTTTCCCAGATATTAAGTGCTTTTTATACACTCCTTCCAAAAGTCTGCATTTATATAGACTTTGCACAAGGGAATTACCCACAGCATAGAAGACTGTGATGTTTAACGCAAAGTTGCTATGGAAACCCTTGCATTTAGAAACTAAAAAGAAGTAGCTGTTTCCCTAAAGGCTTTGGCGATGAAGAAAGTTCCAAATCTGCAAAAACACAAAGTATGTTTTGACACTGTTAGAAACTACAGTCACATTGCTACTTATACCGTTTACATTCTACTTATGCACAGCAAAGTTTCAAAGTGTCCTAACAGGTGATATTAATTAGGCCTAAAAGTGTTTTGTCCCTTGGCGCCCTAAAACATACTAAAGTGGGTATGTCATGTAATCCATGTACATCCAGCTAATTTAAGAATACTTACCAGGAGAGAGACATCAAATTTTTCCAAGTGTACCATAAAAAGAAGACTTTAAGAGAGCAAGCAGAGAGAGTTCACCACAAGATCAGCCCATACCAGAGGTTGATCTTATAGAAGATCAACCTATACCTATACCATATGAAAAGAGGAATGTCTGCTGAAAAAATGTAACAACTGCAATCCAGTGTTTTTGTTTAAAGCCTCAATTTAAAGCAGAGTCTTAGCTTTGGTTGTGTTGTGGTTATTATATTTGATATTATATTATATTATCCATCCATCCATTCGCTTATCCTTTTTCAGGGTCGCGGGGGGCGCTGGAGCTTATCCCAGCTGTCATAGGGCGAGAGGCGGGGTACACCCTGGACAGGTTGCCAGTCTGTCGCAGGGCCAACACACAGGGACAGACAACCATTCGCACTCACATTCACTCGCACATTCAAACCTAGTGACAATTTGGATTATCCAATCAACCTATCCCCACAAGCTGCATGTCTTTGGACGGTGGGAGGAAGCCAGAGTACCCGGAGGGAACCCACGCAAACACGGGGAGAACATGCAAACTCCACACAGAAAGACCCCGGCCTGATGTTGGAATTGAACTCAGGACCTTCTTGCTGTGCGGCAACAGTGCTAACCACCGTGCCACCATGATAAATACATTTTTATATTATATTATATTATATTATATTATATTATATTATATTATATTATATAATATAAATCTATTGCAGAGATGAACATAAAAAATGAACCAAAACTAGCTATATTGTAATCTAAGGTTATCTTGAAGTTTAGGCATTGACAGAAAAAAATAGTTGCCATTTATAAGAATCCCAGTGTTAAAGGAAGCAGGCTTCTTGTGTCCGATGTTCATATTGAACTGAACCAAGGTTGAACATATCTAAATCTGCTCCTGTAAGCCAAAACTGCTCCTAATAGTATAATATTAATGATTATCTGCTTTTGTTCTGAGACAACATCTATATGTCACACAAAAATTTTAAATTTTTTCTAATAGTTCATTTCAATTTGGTGCCAGTTGTCTCCTACACAGCATACGTTAATAATGTTGTTGGTAATTAATATTTTTATAAGTAGTAGTTGACATGTTATATAATTAAATGTTATACATAACTGTAAATTAATGTGTTACATAAAAATTTCTCTATATTAAAAATAAAAGCTGTTCTTAAAAATGGAGCATAATTTTTCATTTTCACATCCTCTTTTCCTTATTGGTTGTTTTCTTCATTGTTTGCTTCCTCTTCTTTGTAAAGCAATTATTTTAAATGTCTAATGGAATAACTCTATGGATAACATGACATCATTATCTGTGTTGTTTGTGAGATTTGACTCCTTTTGTAAGTGGTTGTATATTAATATTATTTTAAAAATGAATTAAATAGTTCACTGTCTTCACCATATTGGCAAATTCATGCTTTAAAAACTTTCAAGCATGGATGTAATTACTGTGCGAAAACCATTTTGGCACTGGTATCAAATAAAGACATTAATTTTAAAATGAAAAAAACTGTTGGGACAATTACTTAAAAATGCTCTTTTACTGACAAAGTCTTCCCCCTCGGCTCTGTTACAGCAGATACAATGACAACAGTTATCACATACAAACATCAGACACTTTGTCTTTGATAGCAGGGCATGTTCATCATGCTTCAGTGTCCATTTCACATGGCACAGATGGCAAAAGTATGTGGTGAGTTTTCCTTGTAAAGCCAAAAAGAGCGTCTTACTCATGACTTCCAACTGAACCCCGTCAGATGCGACATGCATTCAAGGCAACAGAGTCACATTATACTTTCAAGATTTGAGGAACCAGTGGTATAACCAGACTCTACATGAGCTATACTGAGGCCAGTCACTGCAAATTAAACTAAAATTCACCTTTACTTTCACTCTTGTAACCTCAGAGTAAGCTCGGTAACGACTGTGGCTACAGCTCTTGCTCAAATCTAAACGTCCGCTTGCATTCTGACCTCTGACAGCTAATGACAGTATATCTGAGCTATCTACAATGTTGAGATTATTCACGAGTGGCTCTACTACACAAATATCACAGCTCATTTCTATGCTGATATTCTGGGGCCAAAACAAAGGAAATCTGTCCTCAGAGTCCTTTGGCTCCTCAAAGGAGTTCATTGTACAAGAGATCACGTTAGCATCATGTTAGAACGTCTCTGTTAACGGGCAAACACTACAGCCTGACTTCAACTTCATCCTTTAGTGTTAATTCATGATAGAAACATAGATTTTACCAGCTTTATGTTACATACTGAATATAAACACCCTTGCATTTTGTTTTCTTTGTGTTCTCTTTTACTTAATCTATGGATTTTTACAAGGAGGCCGTAATCACATTTCTCTAAACTGTAAATACATGACTGTGATTTGTAAAGTCACACTTCCACATGATATTCTTGCCATACAACTTTGTTTTGTGTGGTTAAACTGTTAAATGTGAAGCTGATTTATTACTAGGGTTTAGCTTCTTCCTGTTAAATGAGAAACCAGGTGGTCAGACATATGTAAGAAATTTATAAAGACTACAGAGTCTACCATTCCTACCATTCATTCAGCAATCAGAACTGTAAACAGTATTCAATATTCAAGTATTTATTTTAATAAAAACAGTCCTGAAGTAAAGCGTTCTCCTTGAAACACATTCCCTTCGTAGGTCCTCGTAGCATTAGCGATCCTTGCTAGTAGCCCCATCGCTAGCTAAATGTCAAAGTTGGAATCTGTGTGTTGATTGTGCTAGATAATAACATGAAACCTTTTAACCACATTATTGTTATAATTCTTTGATTGTCTCTAAGTGTAAACCAAGCATCTTTGCTCATGTGGTCCGATTAGGTGACAAAAGTGCTCGGCTAGCTCAGTAGAAGCAAAAATCAGACACACTTCTGGATCATTTGTGTATACAAATGATTAGGAATGAACACAATTTCTTTTAAATAATACAGTACGTGTGATTCAAGCGCTGGGTGTCTTTGGCAATCTCGCAATTCTGATAGTCCATTATCAAATACAGCCCATGATCTGCATGTCCCCAGCAGTGTCTGTTGTCTAGTGTCTAGTTTGTGTTGTTTTCTTCACCCCATTACTGCCACTACAGGTTTGTGAAGTGCGATGGAGAATGAAGAATTCACAAAATACTTAAATAATACTAATTAAGCAGTAGGGGTTTGTTTTATAGAGAAACTACAAGGTGATTAACTTTTTTTCTCCTGCAATTACGATCTTACAAAAATTTGGCATTTGTGAATCACTGCAGAATTTTAGGTAACAGTATTTATATGTGACACAGTGTTTTTAACTCACCCCACACTGCGTGGCTGTGCTGGGCATGTCCAAAATGAAAATTAGCTGAACCAGTAGTGGTTGTTCAAGGACTGAGGTGCCCTGATTTGTACATATTTAGCTGCAGTTTTTAATCAAGGAGCTAAAACGGACACATTCTTTTTAACCTTCTTCAGCAATTTACTCATTAGTTTTTTCTTTTTTCTTTTTTTTTTTACTTTTACTTAAAATGTGTCTGATGGGAATCTTTAACATACGATAAAAAAATTGAACAATCAGACAATGTATGAAAAACAAGTCATTCCTAAAACTGTACCAAAGGTTCCACAAATGTCAGTGTTTGAGGTTTCTGTAGCAGCACTGCACATTACAGGACTTCTATGCTCCTTCAGACCTTGGTGGCCTTGGTGACTAAGGGCAGCAGAGCAAATAGATTTCCCTGCTGTTGAAGGTCTCGTCTCCAACCCCTATTCAGGATGCACAAGTGTTACTAAGGAAGACACTGTATCACCGCAGGCTCCAAGGGATCTTCAACCAGACCTTCTTTCAAGCAAAAACGAAGTACCCGCAGGCTAATCTCAGTCACAACACTTCCTGTACACTTCCTGTTCAGCGGTCCTCAAGTCTGACATGTTGTGACTTTTGGTACAAGTCCTGTAAGTTCAATTGTGCAAGGCCAGTTCAGGTATCAGGCAGATCAGAATTAACTGAACTGCCTAGTTCTCAGCTGTGAGAGAGAGCGAGGCCAAGAGTCTGAGCACCCTCTAGAAAGGCCAGTGTAAATCCTCCAACTCCCCTGATTGACCCATGTTCACGTCCGTCTCCAGCAAGCTCATGATGACCGCCATGGCAGCCTCGTCGCTGCTGAAGCTGCTCAGGCCTGGCACCACCATGCTGTCCAGGTCCAGCTGGGCGGGCTCGCCTGAGTGAAACACGAGCAAAACAAAAAATGAGATCTGAGAAAAAAATAACACCTTTAACAGTGTCCGGTAAGCGGAAAAGAACAGAGTGACGTCAAGTCAAGCAGCCGGAGCCTGAGCTTCAGCAGTGATGGGCTGGAAATGTTCCTACAGTACAACTGTTGTGGGAAACAATATTTGCTGTCTGGACTGGTTTACGCTGCTGTTGTCTTTAAAAATGAAAAAAACAACAACAACAATCTAGCACATGGCTCTGTGTCCAGCTTTTATTTATTTTATGTACTTTTATGTGCCAAAGCATCTCTAAGCAACGCTAACATAATTTAATAAGTGATGTAAGTAACATAATGCATAGCTTTAAAATAATAATAATGAATAATATGTTACTCTTTTTGAATAATGACCAAAAATCTCATCAATAATTTTAGTTTGCTCATTTTTGCTAATTAAAATGCTCATTTTAAAGTAGCATTTTACCATTAGCTTGTGGGAGCTGCTAGGTTAGCTGGTTTCAGTTAGCTTCTTTTGCTTTGGCAAAGTTACAGAAGACACTGGCTTCAGCTTCACTGCTTTAGCATCCTTTTTTATTCTAAGGAAAGACAGAGGCAAAATCATTGGGAAGTGAAGTGATGAAGCTTCAGTTCAGAAACTGTTACATTTTTTAAATGTGTCACTCACTGACTTTACCTCAGTTTTGTGCATGTGTATACAGTATATTCTGCTTTTATGAAGTTTATCCATAAACTGCTGTTGTATTGCCTAAATTTGGATTGCTTGCTTACATCTTTTCTTGGCCTGCAGCTGTGAAATCACGAGTGGGATGCACACCATAAACAGCCGAGGTATTTACTAATACAAAATATAAAGTGGTGCTCAGTTACTCTCGTCCTTCACTGCAGACTGCAGTACAGGAAAAAGAAAAGACAGAAACTGTTAACAGAGTGTATTTGTGATGGTCTTGCTGGCAGTACCTGCGCTTTCAGAAGTTGAGCTGCTCGTCCCTGCTGCCGTCCTTGAGTCAGACTGGGACTGGGACTGTGATGAACTGCCTGCTGCGTCCTCCCTGCAGGATGCCTGCAACAAGCCATTATACATTAAAACAGCGTGCAGGACCCTGCGCTTCACCTTTCTCCACTGAAGTGTGTAATTAAACTCAGGAAAACAAGCTGCTTTCCTCTTTCTCACACACATCTCCTCCTACATTTGAAGCGTTTCTTGTCTACGGGGATGATGATACACCTTGTGAGGATGCTGTGGTGGAAGTACAGTTCAGAGCTTTGCATTATATAAAGTAATGGCATACTGACAAATCTTGATACTTTAGATAATTATAAAAGTGTTATTGTGAATTCAATCACAATATCGGACCTCCCCATGTCACCATCCAGCCATCTATTCATCCATTTTACAAACTGCTTATTGAATTTAGGCCCACTTTAGGCCACTAAGTGGCCAAGCATGCAGGTTTATTTACTCTGAGAGAAATGCTGAAGTTGCCAGAGGAAGCACAGCGAGTACGTCCAAACTCCATACTCAAAGGCCTTAGCCAACCACGAGGTTCAAACCAGGAACCTTCCTGCTGTAAGGTGGCCCCCATTAAAATGGCATGTTTATCCAAATTTCCATAAAATGATCAACCAGAATGAGAAATACTCCTAATGTTTCACCGGAAAACGAATCGCACCATTCCTCCAAATCCAAACAGTAAAGATTCAGGATTTCAAAAAAAAAGTGCCAGAAGTTCAAAAAAGGGCAAAAACTATAAACTAAAGGATGAAATATTATGAATAAATTAACCCCCAGCAGCACACCAAGCAAACTGATTCCAGTTGGTGCTTCATGGTTACTGTTAGTAACAGTGGGGAAGTTGCCTGTCCTATTATTTAGGTCACTCACACTCCTGCTGGTTTGTGGGGACACCAGTGGACATTTCTCCTGGGCTGGGCCAAACGGACTCGAAGCTCCGCTTGATGGAGATGAGTTCACCCTGTCAAAAAAATTATAAAACATTGGGTCTTGATGCATGCTCAATCATCCAGGTAAGTAAAACACTGGATTTATCACAAACGGGGTTTCAGTGTTATTCTGGATGTTTTTGTACCAAATGTTCAGATTTATTGGAGCATCTATCAGAAAATATGACGCCTTTCTACGAAGAAAAGCAACATGATTTTAAATTCATCGAGCCTTGACAAACAGAGAGTTGACAGACTGTACCTGTAGGAGTCGATGAGCTCATTTGCGATTTGGGTCCCTATGCTGCCAGCGTAGATCATTGTGCCGGTGCCACTGGAGAAGCCGGGAATTACTGGTATTTGCTTTATGTCGTCTTTTAAGGCAGGAGGACAAAAAAAAGCTCAGACAAAAAAGACACATGACAGCACGGTGAATACACGGCTCTGTGTGCATCTCTTACCCTGGAGTGCCTTTGAGCTGCCTGCCTCCTCCTCATCTTTTGTGTGACCGGGCCCCCTGTTGGTGCAATGGAGTATTTTAACTGCTTCATCCAGAACAGAGTTGTATTAAAAGCTTTACTACGGCAGCACGGTGCATATGAAAGAGCAACAATAAAGTTGAAACGACAGCAATTGGTACTTACGAAATAACCCTATTTAAAGACACGATAAACTCAACTTCTTTGGTCCATGGATTTGTGAAACTAAACCACTGACTTTGGAGGGAAACGTAGGAGCCGTATTTTGTTTTAAACTTGTAGCACTGTGTCTCAATCTTCTCTTTGCTTCGAAGCACTGCCAAGAGATTTGACACATGTCATCACAAAGCAAAGTGAAAAAAGTCACTACAAGCGCTTTCCTTTTCTTTTCCTTCTGACCTGAAGACAAACTGAGCTACAGTTATTTTAGCATAGATTCAGTTTGGCATCAGTTGTGGCTTTGCTAATTACCTTGCCTGTGCTTTCCTGCAAGGTGCTGCAGGTCATCTTGGTGAAAGTACTCATAGCAGGATGTGCCGAGAACTTCCTGCGGCAAATAACCAATGACGGTTGTGGCTCTGAGGGAAAAAAAGAGAGGAAAAAGATGGAGTTTAGTGATTCTGGTCTTGCTTCTTTCACTGCCTCTCAGGATTGTGCCAATTAAAAATAGTAGAGGGAAATGGAACCAAAGCAAATACAGAATAGATAACACTTCACAAAAAGGGACACGAAAATTTGCTTAGTCACCTGCAAACAAACAAAGAACGAATCAGGAGCAATCTGATCGCTAACAAAGTTGTTCGTTAGGACTAGAGCTTATAGATTGCTCTATTTAATTATTAGCTACTGTATTTTGCAGTCTAGTGGTATCAGCAATATCCGATAAATTAACATTTTAAAAAGGAGAAATAGGAAAAAAAACAACCTTCAGCTATGATATGAATGTTGGCATTACACAGTTTGTCCACCAGAGGGCACTGTGCCACTTCCCTGTTGCCAAGATGTGTTTCAAATACTACAAATCCAGCGATCAACTGATCGGATCAGAGCTGGACAGAGTGTGGATGAATGTTAGGGGAATGTTATGTTTCGTACATCTGGGCGGAAAAAAAAAAGCAACCTATTAAATTCCTCAATCACCTATAACCAATATAGGCACTGGTCTTAAAAATCCTTTATTGGACAGGCTGTAGTTAATACTTTCCTAATAGCTCCAGATCCAAACCCTGCACAAAACCCCTCCACTAACTATTTATTCATTAGCATGTTCCTCTTTCTGTGCTGCCAAAAAGAGTCATGATTCATAGTTACTGTGGAGGATCTACTGTAACAGCACACAACTTAAACATTACTCAAAAATTACCAACTACTTTTGTATTCCAGGGTAACAATGCAGTTACGCGATGATTGTCTTTACAATTATTGCCTTGTTGAGACTGTAATCATCATATTTAGATACTCATATTCAGTTCACCTGTGCCTAAAATTTAGAGCAAGTAAAAGTAAATTAGAAGATAATAGAAAGAAAAGATACGGTTAGACGGAGGTCAACAAAGCATCAGAATAGAAAAATTAAGCAATATGCCTCGAAAATGGACAACAAAACAAATGAAAAACAGAGTAGAGAAACGAGCGTCTGTGTTAGCGTCACAACTGGAAGAAATGGGCTGAATGACATGTGATTACATCCAGAAAAGCTTAAAAAAATAACTGCAGAAAACTGGGTTACAGTGACGACAGAGACGGGGTGATAGTGGATGAGTGGATGAAGTGGATGTTCAGTGATGAATCACAAATCCACATTAGTGAAGGAGATGATGCTGGAACCTCTGTGTGGTGCTGTTTGTTGGCGATACAGTCCATTTTATCTTACCACAGAGCAAAGACTGTTAAATCCTTTTTTCAGGAAAAACTTAGGGGGCCAATAACCGTCCTGCAAAGCTGATCTGTCACCCACTATCTGAGAAAAGACTAACTGTGATTCTGGTCATGACTTTTCCTTTGCTTCATGTCTAAAAAATGCTATTAATAATGTCATTTAATGTATGTTTCATGAAACCAAAATATTCAGCCATTAAACACAAATGGGTTTATGTCATATTTGTGGATGGTTTATTTGCTACATTGCAAATAAATCTGACTGAAATTGATTGGAATTTTGGATAATATGTAATAAATAAATGGTTACATTTTGATCAGGAAGGCTAATGAAGAAACAGGGAGATTAGCTTCCAGACAGTTATGAACTAATTCATACTTGACACGCCACTGAAATAGCATATGTTCATTTCATTCAAAAACAGTCGCTTTAAGCTCCTTTAAGTACGATTAGGATCCTACGATAATACAGAGAAAACCTCAACAGTCACACAACCCCATATGAGCAAAAACTTGGTGACAGCAGGAAGGAAAAACTCCCTTTTAAGAGGAAGAAACCTCCAGCAGAATCAGGCTCAGGGAGGGGCAGCCATCTGGTTGGGGGTGAGAGGAGGTAGGAAGACAGATCAAAGACACACTGTGGAAGAGAGCCAAGCCAGAGTGATTAATAATAGTAATTAGTAATAACTAATGATTAGATGGTGTATAAACATATACAGTAAAAAGAAGAAGCAGTCAGTGCCTCACAGGCACAGCAGTCTAGGCCTATTGTAACATAACTAAGCAAGGGTCACCTGATCCAGCCTGAACTATAGTTTTAAGTCTAATCTTGAAAGGAGAGACAGTGTCTGTCTTCTGAATCCAAACTAGGAGCTGGTGTCACAGAAGAGAGGCCTGACAGCTGAAAGCTAGGGTACTTTTAAATACTCTAGTAAGTATTCAAGTAAGCCAGCAGTCAGTCAAGGCTCTGCCAGGGTGATATGGTACTTTGAAGTAGATGTTGGCTTGTTTTATAGTAAGTATTCATTAAGGCATTCCTGATTCGTTCTTCGGCAACTAAGAAAGTTTTCACCTCCCTTATCATAAAGTGTTAGCATAGTATAAATAAGCCTCTCATGTAACATTCATCAGTCACACACATGGGTAATTCATTTAATAAAGTGATTCACTATACTTGTGTTGTGAAATTACTTCCCAAAAAATGAGAAGAGATTTTCACGTGATGCCCTCAAGATGCTCAGGTCTTTCTGAGAAACAACGGCAGACACAGAAATGATTATCTCCACTGACAGTCCGACCGACAAATCTCACACTGCTGCGCTCAGAGGCCTCCACACCACGCAACGCCTCTGCCATTCTTTTCTCAGCAGAACTGCGTGCGCACAACAAATCCATGACTCACGGCGGAAAGATACATGGTGCACATGAATGTAGTTAGAAAGGGGAAACTCACTGTTGATCTACAAAAGTGAACTTGCCGTCAATCGCACAGCGAGTGACGAACTCAGTGGGCTTGACGTTGATGTCTTTGGAAGGCTGATGGGACGCGTGAGAGTAGAGGCGGCACATGGTCACCAGGCACGTCAGGGTCGAGCTTTCCTTGTCGGCGTCGGCCTCCAGCGAGTCCAGCTGGCTGCTCGGCCAGCTCCGCATGTACCCGGTGCAGTGCAGTGTGCAGAATCTGTAAGTGTCTGCAGGTAGAAAACAAGTCGTGTGTATGATATAATATCCTTTCTAGTATTGTTAGATTGTGTTTTGGGTGAACTGTGTATATTTAGTGGCACAGAACATAAAATCAGACCTGGTTTCAACAGTCCAGCTTATTTTTCAGGCAACATGAGGAAGCAGCTACTCCTTCAAACGTCACTCCATGTTAGATAAAAACAACATGCTTTAATTCACAGCTGCCGTTACAGCTTACCTGAAGACAAAAATCTACAGGTATTGTTTAAGTTTCAACACGTGGGTTCATATTTGTTTAAGCTTTTTACAGAAAACCAGAAACTGGGTTGGCCAGTTCCTCTGGTTTCAGACAGTAAGCCTGTCAAAGAGAGGTTTGACTTCTGAATTTCTCATGTGGATTCTTTTAAACAAGAAAAAGCAAACATGAGAACAGTGCTTAACAGTGTAACTCACAGTCATGTGAACAAGAAATCCTCCCGTCTCCTTTTCATATCAAAGGTTTTATGTATCAGGATATGATTTTAAAAAATCACCAGATCTCAACCCAACTTAAATGCTGTGGCTGTGCATAAACAAATGCCTGCAAACTTCAGTAAACTAAAGTAATGTTAGAAACAAGAGTGCGCCAGAATTCCTCCACAACAATGTGAGACGTGGATGAAGTCACACAGAAAACCATTGGCTGCTAAAAGTGCTTCTACAAGCTGCTGAATCACAGAGTGTGTTTCCTTTTCCACACACTGCTTCGGCAACCAATAAAGAGCGAATGGGCTTTTTTGCATTATGTGCTGATATATAAAACCACAAAAGTTAAAGAGGGTGTGCTTTCCTCTTCACATGACTGCCTGTGTTTCAGTAATATTGGTACATAAACCAAATCCATGTCACTCAGGAATAAGATACAGCACATCAGAGTTGTATACACTTAAAATAAAGCAGGAGTGAAAGTGAGCCCTGCCTCTCACCTTATGACAGCTGTGATGTGCTTCAGGATCTTCATGATAGTAAATCAGATTGTCAGTTAAGAAAATAGATTGATGGATAAATAATGCTACTAAATAACATTAAAATATTCCTAATTATTTTAGAATGTAAGTGGGAAAATCATACTGAAGCCTACAATGTACTGTAGACTGTAACGCAGCGGTCCCCAACCTTTTTTGCACCACAGACCGATTTATGTCCAAAAATATTTTCACAGACCGGCCTTTAAGGTGTCGCAGATATATACAGATATATACAACAAAACAAAAGAGGCCGGAGGACCGCTGCTGTAACGGACTGTAAGGCAGTTGCTTGGTTTTTCCACTGAGTGGTACCAAAGCTTCATTTTCTGCTGCACAGTTAGCAGAGTTTGACCAGCTACTAATTTGGTGATTACACAATGGCTAGCAGTGACCTACTTACTGTGCAAAACAACATGTTTTAAATTGTGGCATCTAAGACTAGAAAAAAAAAGTCTTTATGCAGTCATGTTTGTTTCTTTATTTAAGTCACTGTTGATGTGAAAACATACAAGTATCTAGAGAATTAGTAGCTTAATAAGCAGCTCCATAGAACAAGAGAAAATGTGAAGAGAAAAGCCACTCTCATCCACTCTCCACCAAATTTTAATAAGATAATTTCTTTACTTCCCCAACATGCAAACTAGACAGGGCAAAAACACTAAGTTCACTCCATGTGCTTGATTTCCTGCAGCTGCCTAAATTTTGGCCTCATTGCTTACAGACATATTTATATGTATATATATATATATATATATATATATATATATATATATATATATATATATATATATATATATATATATATATATATAAACATATCATATATTTTAATTCATTTTATTTTAATATATAATGTTTTTGGTAGGCATCTTCAGACCTCTTCCTCATCTCTTTAGCTCTGCAGGACCAGGACTGAACCTGAGCGTTTATACAAAGTGGAACAGTTTCAGTCTATTCAATAAATAACTCACTCGGGCTGTTTCTCGCAGCTGAATCACCTTAAGCGCTCTCATCAGAGCAGCACAAGATAAACAAGACACTCCAAAGTAGCTCTGTCTGAAGCTATGAATAGAGCCAGTGTGTGTGTGTGTGTGTCTTCACTGAATCTAAATTCGATAAGCAACAATATTAGACTGGTGCAGTTGCTTGAGCCTTCATGTTTCACCAGCATATTCACAGCACGTCGATTATTAATTGATACTTCATATCTACACGTCGTGCCACCTCCAGACTGAACCCACCTTTCTTTTTTGAAGCTGTAGGCAGCGAGTGTTTGTCCTCGTGTTTCTCTGTCAGTCGACTGTGCTTCATGCGGCAGAAGAAGGATCGCCGAGCTCCGGTGGTTAAGTGGGTCGCTCTGACAGGAGCATCCACCTGGACCTGAACCCCAGCTGCACACAGAAGGACCACATTCGTGACTGGGACACGTAGTGCTTATTCTGTTTTTCTAAACATCATCTCATACAGACTACTGTGCAAAACACTCAAGCCACCACTCATTCCTTTACATTTTCCTAAGAAAATAAATAGCAATTAACTGAAATGTGGAAACTTGCATGAAAATAAAGCATATAAGGCAAAAACAAAGGTTGTTCAGTTCCAACAAGCCTGAAAGTCAATATTTGACATGGCCACCTTTATTCTTCAACACAGCATGAACTCTCTTTTGAAGTCAACCGTCTTTAGTCTTCATGAGCACTTCTCCAGGCTTCTTGATGTTCAAAGCTCTCCTTTAGATGTTGGCTTCCTTTTGTTCCTTTTTCTCTTAGGTTGATCCCATACTGCTTCCATAAAGTCCAGGTTCAGGGGAAGGCAATCCATGACTGATAGCATTTTTGGGCTGTGACCCAGGGTTTTGAGTTTATTTTGTATTTTAGTTTTTCTTATGTTAGATTGCATTAATGTTAAGTTCTTGTGTTGTTATTATTAGTCAGGATTTAGTTGAGTTTCAGTCTAGTTTATGTTATCATCCATGTCTCCTTGTTTATGAGTCTTTTTCTGTTTGTCATGTGTTATCATCTCGTCTGTGTAGGTTCCCCTTGTGTGTCTCTCTCTCGCTCCCTCTCTCTGTATTTTGTGTCAAGCTTGCGTGTCCCAGTTCATGTCTCTCCATGTTTCCATGTTTCTTTGAAAGTCTTGTTTCCATGTTCAGTGTGTTAAGTTTTGCTTCCCCTGTGGCATCATGATTATTTGTGTCAGCTGTGTGTATTTAAGTCCTCTGTCTCCCTCTGTTCATTGCTGGTGTGTCTGTTTTCCCTCCTCTGATTCCAGGTACCTCATGATTCTGTTCAGCTTACGTCATGTTTACTAGTTACTAATAAACATGACGTAAGCTGAGTTACTCCCATACTCCTGCTCAGAATCATGTTCATGTCTCGTTTGTCATAGTTTCCACAGCCTAGCTTTTCCCAGTTTAGGTTTTAATTTAAATTTTGGCCCTGCTCATTTTTGCCTTGTTTTGTAATCATGTTTTTTGGCCAAATAAACATTTTTTGTTAAGATTCAGTACCGTCTCCTTCCATGTCTGCACTTGGGACCACGTCACAAACACACCGGCTGCCCCGCTGTTTCAGTTTTATTGTATGTTTTTCTGTTCAGGTATGCTTTTACTGCACTGACGCCTTTACCATGCTAAACAAAATATAGCAAATTTTAGAAACTGAACCAATCAGATTTTCCTAATCAGACAAAAATCTGGCCTATTCTGGTTTTTTTTTTATGATTCTTGTCTATATTCATAATTTGATCAGTTATGTCAAGATCTTGTGATCACTTTCTTTATGACATGACAATTAGATACTGTTCATCTGCTGTAGATAGTTTTTTTTGGGCTGGCACTCCTTTATATTGCTTCATATTGTCCACTTGTTTAGTTTTTCTCAGTTTTCTTTTAAGGCACACTGCACACCATGACAGGATATGTGAAATTATGTCAGAGACGCCTAATAATAGCTCTTGGTTGGTGCAAACATACTATTTGATGACTGTTAAATTGTGTTATCATTGCTATTTTTCATAAATTCAAAAAAAACCAACTGAATTTGTGGTTTTTCCTACCCTGTTACTGGCATCAGGGTGCTAGTAACAAAGTGGCTAAAAATACAATTTCCAACTTGACTGATAAGTTGTCTGCATACACACTGTCACTCTGTGTACACCTCACCTAAGCACACTGAGTTCCTTGTTTTGCTTCAACTCAATTTTATTTATATAGTGCAGAATCATAAGAAAAGTCACCTCACTGTGTTTTATATTGTAAGATTAAGACCCTACAAAACTCTAGGTGAGACTCAAACAATGAAGCAACCCCCTATGAACAATCACTTGGTGACAGTGGGAGGAAAAACTCCCTTTTAACTGGAAGAAACCTCCGGCAGAAGCAGGTTTAGGGAACAGCAGCCATGTGCTGCAATCAGTTATAATTGAAGGGAAAACAAAAAAAAGAAACAGAGGAGAAAAGAGACCCAGTGCAAAGGGAGAAAGAAGACAAAAATATAATAACATGCTGCAGTATTGTATAAACAGTGGACACTGAAAAGAGGCGAGTGGTGAAGAAGTGCACAGTGCCTATGGGAGCATTTCCAAGGGATGGTTCAGGGTCACCTGACCCAGCTCAAACTATCAGCTTTAGCAAAAAAGAGAGGAACTGTTGCTCAAGACCATGTTGAAAAGAAATCACAAGAAAGACTGTCTCCTTGGAAGAAATAAGGAAATGAGGTGTGGCTCAAGACATTTGCACAATACTGGAGCTCCGGTGGACTTACTTGCTGCATCAAGAAGACGCTGACGAGGGTACATCTCTGACGAAGACAGCTGTTCCTTCACTTTGTTGATGTCTTTGTGGTGGATGAAATCAAACAAGCTCTGCCCAGTCAGTTCCAACTGTGAATACAAATGTTGTACATCTATTTACTCAGCTTTTTAATGTTTAGTAAATTCAATTTCATTTAATTTTTTACAAAGCACTAAGTCACAACTACAGCGCCTCAAGGCACTTTAGTTGCACTAAGGTAAAGGCCCTACGATAATACAGAAAAAAAAACAAAAATCAGACAAGTTCCTTTGAGCAAGCACTTGGCAACAGTGGGAAAGAAAAACTCCCTTTTAACAGGAAGAAACCTCCAGTTGAACCAGGATCAGGGCGGGGCAGCCATCTGCTGTGACCACTTAGAGGTGATTGGAAAAGAAGAGCGAAATATAAAGTTTTAGTCTTAAATGCACTTTTTTCCACTGCTCTGTATGGTCTAAGTAAGGGCTGATATCATTGGTACACAGCCTTGGCTGTGAGCACAGAATCCCCACCCAACTGCTATTCTAATGTTTTTGTTTGGAAGTGACAGCCAACCATTATACACTGTATATTAGCAGCTAAATCATGCTGTGCCTTTTTTTCACTTTCAGTGATGTTATCTCCTTGTACATAATCCACTGCCATGCAGACATGGACTCGTTTCTTAGAAGCTTTTCTTTGCTATCCCTCCTAATCACCATTCCTCTCTGCTTGCACACAGTGAGTCTTAAAGTTGAAACTGTAGAGCAAAGCATGCACTACAGAGATACTTTCAAAAATGTATCAAAGCTTAGAGATTAATAGCTGTGCAGAAACATCAGGGCATTGCCTTGATTATTAACTTTTACTTGCAGTGCTGAGTCTTCATCAGAGCATCAATAAAATGCTTCATACTGAACAACAATTTATGTGAACACTGAGTTGTAAAGATTTAGTTCAGCCACAAAGGACTGTGGATAGTGTGGAACATTTACAAATGAATTTATTCTAAAAATAATAATAATAATAATAAAAATATAAAACTTCTACTCTGAGCGTCCAAAAGGTTAAAAAAAAAGTTTTCATATTGTTTCCTTGATTTAACAAAAGCCAAGAGGTTGGTTACTAACACTTACTGCAAACAGGAAGCAACATTAGCCTTTATCTGGTGATGAATGCAGATCCACTTCAATCCACTTTTGTTCTGTTTTTGGGCTCCACCATCCCCTGAGGGAAATGTCTGGCTCTTCATCTTCTAAATGTTACTATACCTGTCATTTGATGCTGGGCAACTGCACAACTAAAAACTACATCTTTTTAAATTTACGGTCATTTAATGACCTGTTTTTAAAAAGCAATTCCTGACAGTACATGTGAATATAAATGGTCACCATGAAGGTGTTGTCATATACAACTAACTGCATTGGCAATAGCCAACACTGACTGTACTGACAACTAAAGAGTGAAATATTAATATTCTATCAATAATATAATATTGATAGATTAATATTGATATTAGTGTAAAATTGTTACGGCTCCAGACTCTCTTCACTTGCCTCACATATTCAGTGTAGATTATATACCAGAGGCCGTTCCTGATTCAAGGAATTTATGTTTCCAAATCATCGATCCTTAATGTTAGGAAAATAACTACTGTGGAGCCACAACAATCACGTAGTGAAAATCTAATATCATAATAGCCTTGGTTATAACGCAGGTAACTTTGGAGATAACATCAGTCCATGAAAACAATGAAACATTGCATTCTATATAAACCTTTTGTCAGCCTCTTTTTTCAGTGATATATGTATATATATATATATATATATATACATATATCACTGCGTGCTGGGTGGTTTTTTTTTTAAACACCCAGCACGCCCCTGCGGGCGGTTTCTCCTTCAAGCTCGGGTCCTCTACCAGAGGCCTGGGAGCCTGAGGGTCCTGCGCAGTATCTTAGCTGTTCCCAGGACTGCGCTCTTCTGGACAGAGATCTCCGATGTTATTCCCGGGATCTGCTGGAGCCACTCGCCTAGCTTGGGAGTCACCGCACCTAGTGCTCCGATTACCACGGGGACCACTGTTACCTTCACCCTCCACATCCTCTCGAGCTCTTCTCTGAGCCCTTGGTATTTCTCCAGCTTCTCGTGTTCCTTCTTCCTGATATTGCTATCATTCGGAACCGCTACATCGATCACTACGGCCGCCTTCTTCTGTTTGTCTACCACCACTATGTCCGGTTGGTTAGCCACCACCATATATATAATATAGGACCTAATTATTTATATATATATATATATATATACAGTGGGGCAAAAAAGTATTTAGTCAGCCACCGATTGTGCAAGTTCCCCCACTTAAAATGATGACAGAGGTCAGTAATTTGCACCAGAGGTACACTTCAACTGTGAGAGACAGAATGTGAAAAAAAAATCCATGAATTCACATGGTAGGATTTGTAAAGAATTTATTCGTAAATTAGGGTGGAAAATAAGTATTTGGTCACCTCAAACAAGGAAAATCTCTGGCTCTCACAGACCTGTAACGTCTTCTGTAAGAAGCTTTTCTGTCCCCCACTCGTTACCTGTATGAATGGCACCTGTTTGAACTCATCATCTGTATAAAAGACACCTGTCCACAGCCTCAAACAGTCAGACTCCAAACTCCGCCATGGCCAAGACCAAAGAGCTTTCGAAGGACACCAGGAAAAGTATTGTAGACCTGCACCAGACTGGGAAGAGTGAATCTACAATAGGCAAGCAGCTTGGTGTGAAAAAATCAACTGTGGGAGCAATCATCAGAAAATGGAAGACATACAAGACCACTGATAATCTCCCTCGATCTGGGGCTCCACGCAAGATCTCATCCCGTGGGGTCAAAATGATCATGAGAACGGTGAGCAAAGATCCCAGAACCACACGGGGGGACCTGGTGAATGACCTGCAGAGAGCTGGGACCAAAGTAACAAAGGTCACCATCAGTAACACACTACAACGGCAGGGAATCAAATCCCGCAGTGCCAGACGTGTTCCGCTGCTGAAGCCAGTGCATGTCCAGGCCCGTCTGAAGTTTGCCAGAGAGCACATGGATGATACAGCAGAGGATTGGGAGAATGTCATGTGGTCAGATGAAACCAAAGTAGAACTTTTTGGTATAAACTCAACTCGTCGTGTTTGGACGAAGAAGAATACTGAGTTGCATCCCAAGAACACCATACCTACTGTGAAGCATGGGGGTGGAAACATCATGCTATGGGGCTGTTTTTCTGCCAAGGGGACAGGACGACTGATCCGTGTTAAGGACAGAATGAATGGGGCCATGTATCGTGAGATTTTGAGCCAAAACCTCCTTCCATCAGTGAGAACTTTGAAGATGAAACGAGGCTGGGTCTTCCAACATGACAATGATCCAAAACACACCGCCCGGGCAACAAAGGAGTGGCTCCGTAAGAAGCATTTGAAAGTCCTGGAGTGGCCTAGCCAGTCTCCAGACCTCAACCCCATAGAAAATCTGTGGCGGGAGTTGAAAGTCCGTGTTGCTCGGCGACAGCCCCAAAACATCACTGCTCTCGAGAAGATCTGCATGGAGGAATGGGCCAAAATACCAGCTACTGTGTGTGCAAACCTGGTAAAGACCTATAGTAAACGTTTGACCTCTGTTATTGCCAACAAAGGTTATGTTACAAAGTATTGAGTTGTATTTTTGTTATTGACCAAATACTTATTTTCCACCCTGATTTACGAATAAATTCTTTACAAATCCTACCATGTGGATTCATGGATTTTTTTTTCACATTTTGTCTTTCACAGTTGAAGTGTACCTCTGGTGCAAATTACTGACCTCTGTCATCATTTTAGGTGGGGGAACTTGCACAATCGGTGGCTGACTAAATACTTTTTTGCCCCACTGTATATGTATATATATATATATATATATATATATATATATATATATATATATATAATTAGGTCCTATATATATAATATAGGACCTAGCTATTTTACAAATTTAGTGAGGTACTTTGTTCAGTTTTACCGATCTGTACTTTTACATCTTCATTTTGCTAACATTCAGAAAAAGAGAGAGCTGCAACCAGTAAATGAATATTGCAAGTCGTGTGGTGGGAGGGTAACACACCCGGCTAAAGTTGAGGATCTTGGAGACGGATTCGGAGATGAACAGGATTTTCGCCCGGTCACAACTTACGACTAAAAGGAAACCATCGGCAGCCTGGCAGATACACAGAAAGACGTGTTAATAAAAGCATAAAAGCGTGAATGAAACAGACGTACGAGGACATACCCTCAGCAGAAGGTGTCTGAGGTCATCGTGAGGCAGGATGGAAGGCTTGCAGGTGGTTTCTGAAAAGGCGCTGCCCATCCCAGCTGAAAGCAGGGGAGCTTTTAGAGTGACAAAAATCAACATCACTGACCACTTAAATCACCACGTGGGTTAAGAAGTACCTTTGAGGGCTTTCAAGTGCTGCACAGCCTTCCGCAGCACAGTGAGTTTGTCGAGCTTTCGAGCCATGGGCTGACAGGCAGGGATCATGGCAGCCAGCTCATCAATCAGATTGTTCATTTTGTCTCTCCGCCGCTTCTCAATTTGACGGTGAGGCTCCCTGTAGGCACATTCAGCCATCAGACAGTCTGTATCTTAGAACTTGAAAGGGGAATGCATAGCTACATTACTACCTGCTGTGTCTTTTCTGGGGGGAAAAATAATTACCTGGAAATTGTAATGGAGCTATTTTAAGACTGTCTAAGTCATTAGGGTTTTAAATAGCTGACATCTTAAACTAAATGAGACCAAGGAAAGCTACATGAGACTTTTTTTAAAGCCACAGACGGCGCAGTCGTTTGATATAAAAATAGAATCACCTGAAGCATTTCATTTTGACTTGCTGATCCTCCCCTTCAGATCTGCAAATGAAAGCATCAAAAATCAAATTCTTTTTTCAGCACGGTCTAACTCAATGCAGATACAGCGGACAACTCAACGTACCTGCTGAGGTCATCGTCCATTTGGATGTCAAGGCTTTGCCTGTGAGATCGGTTGGACAAACGGTGCGTCATTTAGTTTGTGTACATTGTACCATATAATTTTAGCTACAGGCATAAACAAGAGTGAAATGTCTCAGAGTTTGTTTTTTCTTCTTAGACAACATAACACTGCTCTTACTGTACATGCGCATCTGACCTCTCCTCCACATCTCCCTTTCGTTTCCTTGGCAGCTCGACAGCTGGCAGCAAGGAGCCTGCTTGGCTTGGCCCTTCATCCTCTGGAGCAGGATCTGATACATGAAAACAATCACCACAGTGATGTGAGAAGCTACAAATGAACACAGTACAACAACCTTGATCTTTCTAATAACGCTTGCTCTGTTTACACTATGAATGAAATAATGGAGGCTGGGGTTTCTGATTTTAATGAGTTGACTTTATATCAAATGAAAATACCATTAAAGATCTTAAAAAACACGTTGAGATTATTCTGACAGTCAAAAATCATCACCCAGGTATCTGGTATATCAGTGGTATGTGACTAAAAGGAGGAGACTTTATTTAGTAGGCTAAAGACTTTTTTCATCTACATGTATGAGTGAATAAATAATGCTTAATTTGAGTTTTGAAGGTTAACAAACTCAACTGTTTTACTGTGTTTTGCTGTTTACAAATTATATTTTTGAACATACACAAATTGTTTGTCTTTTTGAAAACGAGCACCATCAGAATGACTCATATAATTTTTTCTGCATTAACAGGCGGAAAGTATTTTTGAAGGCTGAAATCTCAGCCAGGAATGCTCACTTTAAAGGCTGACCCAAAAACAATTTTATAGCTGGACAGCTCATTTATTTTTCCCATTTTGCCCTGTTTTCTTGCCAATTTTCATACACACATTCTGTTTCTAGGCAAACTGGCTAAAGGTTGCCGTTACATGGCGCCAAACCCCCATGCTATGCACTCCTGCAGTTTGTGAATTTCAGAGGCACGTGAGAGTAAATAGGGTTTGGCCCATTGTATTCACTAATGCTTATATAATACTGTAACACTGACCTACTTCTTACTCGGGGATCCCATTCTATAAAGTATGACATCTATTTGTGAGGAAAAATGTTTTGATAAAGTGACAGACACGTATCTAGGTGAAGAAAAGCAAATAGCACAATACTCAAACTGAACAAAAAACCCATTTTATGTTTGAATCTTTAAAGTACAATAATATATATTGTAAATAAAAGTTTATTTTTAACAGAAAACCCAGAGGTTGTCACAGTGACCCTTTTCTCACGTACATGTGTCCCACTAACAAGCACAGCAAGCTTTCACTATCAACAAAAACTCTTACTATGAGATCAGGGCCCGACTGAACTTTAATGATATTGACATCATTTTCTTTAATCCCTCCAGAGGAGTTTAGTGGGTCATCACTGACGCAAAAGTGAAATGTGGGAGTGACACTTGCAGGCTCTCACTTCCACCCACCATGGCTTTTCACTGCTAGTTGCTGCACCACACACTTTTTTTCCCCGTTTCTTTGTTAGTCAAGAAATGTGTTCTCCTGCCACCTGCACCAGCACTGCCAAGTCATATTTAAAGCAATGCCCCTTGCTTTTATCGGTGCAAAGTGCACATCTAGACGGTCAACACTGAGTCACGCCCAAGCTGAGAGCACCAGTCGTGACTAGAGTACTGATGAGAGGCCAAGCCAGCCTGCAGGGTAGCAGATGACATACCATATTACAGAAACGCAGGAACACAGGCCACCACCTGTGGTGGAAATGCACAGGAGTGTAACTCAGTATGAAACAGAGTCAGCATGTTATGACCTACATGTACTTCTCCACCTTTAAGTGTACCACTTGAATCACTTCAAGGTATTTGGAGGTGGGGATGTTTTGGGGTCTTTTGTGAGCTCACAGTTTCTTTTTGTGGGTGTGATTTATGTTTGAGTTCTTTGTTATTATTTTTGTATGCTCTGGCTCTACACCACCCACACACCAAAGGATCACTTTTTCTCAAAGTCTTCATTTGGGTCTTACCTGCGGTTGAGGGAAAAAGTTTGTATATGGCCTGATTTAGTTTGTTGATACCCTAAAAAAACTATAATACACCACTTAAAGTAGCACAGTTACTCTAATTTAATACATTATAAACCAACACGTAGCCATTTTCTTGATAAGCTAAAAACGATGACTCTCCCACATAAGACAAATAAACAAAAAATAAATGTAGCCCTAATTGTGTGGACAGCAGGGGCTTGCAGATAACTAGCTACTGGAAGGCTTTTAAGTTGTGATGACACCATTACCTAAACATACTGACACCAAACACTAACTGGGATTTTGCACTTAAGCTCAGAATATGCGGCTTTCAACAACACAATTATAGATATGATACAAATTATCTTACCAACTAGTAATGACAGGTTTTCCATACCATGCTGGCACAAAAACATAGAGGTGCTTTCAGAAAATGTCCACAAGTGTGACGTACAGGGGCTGTCACACCAGAGGTCAAAAACATCACACAAGAGGACGTGATATCTTTAAAACAAATAAATCAAACACGTTTGAACACTTTTTATTCCTTTTTGGCCACTTTCAAATTCAGCAGTTCCTGAAATTAAAATATTTGCTGCTATGTGTGTGTGTGTGTGTGTGTGTGTGGGGGGGGTGGGGTGGGGGGGGGGGCGGGTAAATTGCTAATGTTATGTCATTAGAATAAGGATCTAAGCGTGACGAGTTTGGAACTTTAATCTTTTTAGAGTGTAGAAAATATGAATGGGAGAGGCAGGACAAAAAGGTACACACAGAAAATGAACAGAGATCCACACAGAAGGGAGGCAATCCTAACAGGACAGCCAAAGGAAAACAAAATTTACTTAAAAATATCACTTCTCGCATATCTTGATCAATTTAGTTTCATACCAAGTGACTGAATGACTGCCTGTTATTAAGAACAAAGAAAGGAACTGTTGTTGCTTTGGTTACCTTAAAATATTTGACACTATTTGAACTTGTAAATAGTTGATGACATTTCATTCACAATAGACTGATTCCATTCAAATTTGAACTTGACATTTCACAAATTTAATGAGAATTACCACAAAGACACAGCTACTAAAAGGGAAACAAAATAACTACAAAGAAATGTAAAATAAGTAGAAAGAAACACAAGTTAAGTAGAGATAGACACTAAACAACTACACAATGACACAGGACTTCAAAATGATTAATTTAATTACAAAGAGTTAATTACAAAGAGATATACAATGAGAAGGAACAAGCAGAAATAACTATAAAGAGTAACCAAATGACTGCTAAGAGACACAACACTACGACAAGAAACAAAAGACACAGAATAACTCCAGTTAAACGTTAACTACAAAGAGTACTAAAATACACAAAACTAATAAAAAGAGGTAGAAAAACACAACAAAAATACATGCAGTGAGACTTAAAATGACCAGAAAGACACAAAAAACATGGAAAATGATGACAAGTGGGGAAAAAAGCACCACCTTCTATCTCAGCTGAATACTGAAGGTTAACTTCAGTATTTTCAACCAGCAGCAGGACATGAATGTATCAGTCGTGGTCTTTTGAACCTGTAAAGAAGGGTGTGTTCTGTGGCTCAATGCCTCGTAATTTTTCCATTGCTATAAACTATCTGGTTTACACAACAAAGAGCAAGGTGATTGGTTTAAATTGGTTATTAGGCACTCATTTATTACACTGCACAGATAAATACGACCTTTTGTGTATCTTTACACAATTTTACTCATTTGAGAAATTAAACCCATTTGATTTAATAGTGCCCCAGTTGTTTTTTAGTTAACCCTGTTAAAACCATGTTTAGATGTTATACAGTTCAGTACACAATAACCACCCATTACATTCATTTAGATGACAAAAGCTGAAAATGTAGAAGCTTTATTGAATCAGAATTGATAGCAGAGGTGTTTTACTGGACTGCATTTCATTTCATAATGTGCATAATAAAGTAAATGTCACATTATTCCAAGGCTCAGTGTCTCTGCGTACTTCTGGTAACATAACATAATAGCAGGGTTGTAGTTTTGGATGGATGCAGAAAGGTCAAGCCCTAAATCCTACAGTTACAGTGCAATATGTTCTGGGTTATTTCTGGTCAACTGACCTACAATTTCCTACAACCGCTAAAACCAGTACATGCTATTGCTAAGGATGTTTTGCAATAAGAGAATATTCTTTTACAAGTGGCACAGGGGCTATTCTGTTACAAAGCATGCGTTTTTTAACCTATACTGAGGTCAATGTACAGTTTACCAAAAAAATGTTCACAACAAAATAATATCTGAGTCTATGATTCTTTAATTGAGGTATTTATAGAGCAAATCACACAGTATTAAAGTATTTTGAACATGTATTTTAAGAACTGCATTTACCCCATTTAAACATACTTACTTAATTAACTGCCTAACAGTAACAATCAGTTTGAAGATGAAATCTTGTATTTAAAAGTTTGGTAACAGTTGTGTGCAGTTAAACATTTTAGGGGCTAGATTGTGTGGGATTAGGGTAGAGAGTTAATGTGATGGTTTCAACATTTACAGTAAATGATTACAGTGCTAACAGCTGTACTTTAAAATACTGACAGGACCATTTGAAATATATGGATTTACAGAGGAAAATTGGGTTATGTATGGCTTAAGAGGGCTTTATATTTTCATGCATGTTGTCATTGTGATAGCCTTTTAGCACAGAGCTAATAGTTTTACTACCATGAAATAAGTTTATCCACACTATTTACATGGTGATGTTACATTTGCAACCCAAATGGCTGTACTTAAGATTAGCTTTTGTAAAACAACAAAGGGCCAAATGCATATTCATGAGCACGAAAGACAAAAGGAGGGCAAGGCAGCTTTGAAGGAAAATGCTTTAGAAAATACCCAACTGGAAATTCTGGGTGCTAAAGTTTCATTGTTGAAAAGTGAAAATTTTAGTTTTCACATATACATAATGCACCTTACTCACAGTGGCTAGTTTGAGAGAAAATAACAAGTGAACACAGGTGTTACTAATCCATTTAACCAGGGCTTTGACCCAAACAGAATATCACTAATGTCATTAGTAACACCTGTGTTACCTACTGTTCCTGTCAAAATATCATACTGGGGAAAAGCGATACATTCACAGACCTGCCATTTAATCTAAACAAGAGGCTACTTTTTGTTCGTTTTCAGGAGTTGTACTTTTAATGTGGTATTTGACAATAGCTTTCATATTCTCGTCATAATTTTAGATTGTATTTTGAATTAAATAACGTAAGGGGTTTACATCAAGTGTCTTTGCACATTTTATATAAACTGTATGATTTCTTTTCAATACCTAGATTTGAACTAATCTTCCATGAATGTAGCTAGCACTGAAACATATTTTTCAGACGTATTTACGCCCTGTAATGATTTACTCCTGTGCATTGTACTGTGTTTACCAGAATGTTAGCACTTAGACCACCGTGGTTCAACTTTTTTAAAAAAGTTCCGGTGATGGTTTAACCCCTTTGTGTTTTAATATCCCGCCGTTAGTCTGCATTATTTGAACTGAAGGGTTTGGTAGCTGACATTCCTCTGTGCTTCTTGGTACGGCTCGGAAACGGCAGGGAGCGATTGCTTCCCTCTGCTGCACACCGAAGGCAGAGCTGCTCTACTGCTCTACTGACCCAGTTTCTGAAAGAAGCTGAACGAGAAAGAATGTTGGGGGGGGCAAATCTCGAGGAACCACGTGACAATATAAGCTCCTCGAGGCCAGTTTGGTGAAGGTTAGGCAAATATTAATATCAGCACCAGGCTTAGAGAAGACGCCGGGTTTTCGCAAAGGAACCGCTTGTTAGCAAAGTGTAAAAGTATTTCTGGGCTTTTGGGATGAAGTCGTCGTCATGGTTACAGTGACGTGTTTTTATCGTGAGTGTGAAGTTCGCCGACAAAACTCCCCCCTCCGCTCGCGTCCCCCTCCCTGGAAACGAGCACCACATAGTACGGGAATGAATGGAGAGGGTGTCACGCGCGTTGCCAGCCGACGCGTTCGGTTTTAGGAGGCAGGTGCCAGCTGCTCGAGACACCGGTGCGACGCACTGTAGCGGCTGGTCCAGCAAGGCTACTGCGACTGCTGCCACTCGGTTAAGTGTTATCGTTACTGCCGCTGTGAGGTCGTCTGCTCTCAATGTCCTCAATGTCTCTGTAAAGTTCTTTTTTAAGTAACCTTCACTCAATATAACCTAACTTGCCGTTAAAGAAAAAACACGTCAAGGGACGAAAGAAGTTCAGAACTAATTCGTGGAAGAAGGCATACCACTAGTGCTTAATTTATTTTTTCAGCTAATTGAAGGAGAAAAGTAGTTGCCCCAAAGAATATATTAAAAAGAAGCAAAGCTAAGCTACCCACAATAACCACAACGTCGTCAAGCCGGAGCCCCTACCTGCTGGCCTCTCCGCCGTCCCGTCAGAGCCCCCAGCCGACATGCCTACGGACTGCAGCCGGTGTGCCCGGTGAAGGCTTCGCAGCGCCGCGGCGCATGAGGAGCCACCAGCTGTAGTAGTAGCAGAAGGAGAGGAGGGAGGTTAGGAGAGCCGGGGTGTCGTATAATTGACTTCATTTTTCCCTCTCACCCGACTCCTCCTCCCCCCTATCTGTTTTTTTTACAAGGGGGGGGGGAGTAGAAACGTGAGGGATGGGTGAGAGTGGAACACCCAGGTCCTTTAGGAAACAAGGGAAGAGTTCACACTTGTCTCGTCCTTAATCGCCTGCTCGCTTCATTCACAGCCGTGTTCACTCGACGGTGTTATAAGCTGCTGAGTCCATTCATATCAGCGCGACTAGAAGTCATGAATCAGTCGGAATGGAGAAAAAAATCTGTCAAAAATAACCTATTCGCTGCGTGACGATAACATTCGTAGGAAATCGGTTATTTGAATGTACTGCTGTTTTGAAAACGCACTTAAAAATGTCAGCTTTTACTGTAAAGGGGTTTATCTTCGTTTTAAACCGTTGTTTTGGCATTTGGATGCTGGGAATAATAGTGGCACAGACTTGAATTTCCATTGGCACACCTTGGATATGTTAAAAGTCTGTCAGGAAGTGGATGGTCTGCCAGGAAACGTGGGATGACGCCGTGACGGCGCTAATAAACGAGCTCTCATTCATACAGCCGGCCTTGGCTTGACAGGACCGGTGAGGGATTGGTTTACCCGATGCAGCGCACGTTTTGGTGACCTGAAAAAGTACCAAGTGCGCGTCACCGATCTGACTTTGCTACTCTCTCGCGTTCCTCCAAACAGAGCTGCCACGCGACAGATGTCTCACTCTGAACTTATTTCCTGGAACCAACACGATCGCTTTCATGGGCTAACATTGAAGGAGTATATGGGATTAAACCAAGGTGGTCCTGCTAGACTGAGATTTTGAAAACTACAAAGTCGTTTCCTCTTTCATCAGAAGAAACCGAAAACCGTTATGTCCAAGCATGAACGTGTACACACAATAAACACATGTACATACATCAGCAACAACTTCAAAAAAACAAACATACCCATTATATCACGGATGTTAAAATCATGGCCCCCTGGGCCTTAAGTCTGACACCCATGTAATATTTGATTCCCTTCTGCCCTGCTGCTGGACACGGGGGTTGGGGTATCTGTGGACCAGGCTTATCCCAGCACATCTTATGGATGCTTGATGGGATTGTTTGGGGAGATGTTTTGGGGTGATGTGGAAGCAAACACATCACCCCACCGCTGTCGGGTAGTGTCCTTTCAATGGAGTAGGGGTCTCTGTTGTTCACGTCACCCACCTGTGATCTTAATGCTAGAATATGTGCAAACATTAAGCTAAGGTAGAAAGTTGGCTAAGACTGGGTGAAAATGTCTGTAATTTGGGGGTTTCCTCATATCCTTGTTTTATAAGAATACTTTAAATAAATCTATTTTTGTTTATTTAAACAAAGACAGAGGCAAAGGTGTTAAATATAAAAGTCTAATTATTCTAACACCAAAATTCCCCAAAATTTGAGATAAAAAAAAAGATTTCAGTAATTCTTTATCGCAGATATCGACGATCTTTGGCTCTCACCTACATAGTGTAATTCGAGACTTTTGCACGAGACTTTACGTAAAGGGGAAGGCTGCACGTGCGAGCGAGAAACGTGTTGACCTATATATTATATAACTGGACAGTCACGTGGCGCTTGGCTCGTTAACCCATTTAAAGCCCGTCGGCAGGGAAAGTAGTCCCGTGCACTTTAGACACCCGGAAACATCGCAAGTGGACAGGAAACACCTTAAGACGCCGAGACACACGACATTATACGCGCTTAGGCAGGGATAGTGACGGTTATATGACGTTAAAGTGGAAAGCTATCAAAAATGCACAGCTTCGAAAATGACTTTTTATGGCCCAGTTTGTAATGAGAGGTTCTGTTGGATATCGCTGCAAGCAGGCAGGTGTGCTTTTCAGTTGTTTATTTGTATCGTATTCACTCCTGTCACACATGGAAACCTATATGAGTCCTGGCGGTCTGTTTTCGGCCCTGGATGTGTATGTTTTCGGGGCGCAGTGACTTGTACTCCAGGTTTAATTTATTAATAACAGGCTATTTTGTTGGCTCTGTTGGCTCTTGGCTTGCTATCCTGCTTGTGACCCCCTCTGTGTTATAATCATAAAGACAAAAAAACATCTTTCTCACCATGGTGCCATGTTCCACCAGTAATGTGGTGTGAATTTTACCCTCACGCAGCAGTAAAACAACCTTATCAGCCCACATGCAGATACACTGCTTCGGTAAGGGCTCTTTAACCTCTAATTCAGGATGTGTTTCCAAGGTTTTGCCATCCTACTTTGCTTAACATGCTTAATAATCAGCATAAATAATTTAAAATACAAATGTCTTAAACTTTAAACTTCAAATTCTATTTATTTAAAAAAAGAAAAAATATAAAGCAGCTACTTAACGGGTAGACAACTATGGATGCACGATAATAACTGGGTTGTGACATGGCAATATCATCCCTGCATCAGGTGCACTTACGAGAACTTACATAACCTAGTTGTTGTGAGCTCTCTGCAGTAACCTGATTTCTTCATGGACACCAGGAACCCGGTTTCTTAATCGGGGTAAGGGATTATAGAAAAACCCGGTTAACACAACTGTGTTTTTGCAGGGAGGAGGAAAAAAAGGTGAATTCTTGGCTTATCTTATTCTAGGCCTGGCTCGTGTTCAGGAGTCAATAGGGAAAGCACTGTGGTGGGATGGCAGGAGAGATCTGCATCACTGGTTGTAAAACATAAAATGTACAGTGAAGCAAATACAAATGTTATTTTTAGTCCCCATACAGTTAAGTAAGCAATAATCATTATGTTTTAAGCTGTTCGTGAATAATATACCTGCAAAATAATCTAAATAGACCAGATTTAGAAAGATTGCTTTTAAATGTGCAATCAAAAAGCTGTTCAATACATCCCTAAAGTTAACTTTAAGGTGGCAAATATCTAAATATCCAAACACATGGCAGCAACTCTGTGCATTTAGGCATGTAGACATGGTCACAACGACCTGCTGAAGTTTAAAGCGAGTATCAGAACGAGGAAAAGGGGGATTATGAACGTGGCGTGGTTGTTGGTGCCAGACGTCTGAGTATTTCAGAAACTGCTGTTCTGCTGGGAATTTTCCCACATAGCCATCTGTAAGGTTTACAGAGAATGGGCTGAAAGAGAGAAAATGTCTAGTGAGCAGCATTTCTCATTGTAAAGTGTCTTCTTGATATCAGAGGTCAGATGAGAATGGCTAGACTGCTTCAAGCTGATAGGAAGGCAATAATAACTCAACCACTCGCTACAACTGAGGTGTGTAGGCGAGCATATTTGAATCTATTGCACATCAAACTGTAAAGCAGATGGGCTTCAGCAGAAGACCACACTGGGTGTCACTCCTCCACCGACAAACTTTGGGTACCTCAGAACCAACTGAGCACAATGCAACACATCAGCAGCTCAGAACATCTCAAAGTGGTTTATTGGTGATAAAAGGGAGCTTACTATACCCTTAAGGTGTCCAGAGTCACCAGATCTAAATCCAATAGAGCACCTTTTGAATATGGTGGAACAGAGTGCCCAGTGAGTGTAAACAGCTATCTATACAGTGTATACAACATGTAGCTTCAGTAGCTAGCTAGCTAAACCACAACATCCATTCATAAGATTTTGATCAGCAGTAAAGCTGCAACAAGAGCTCCCTCTAGTAGCGGCAATAATCATAGCAGGAAGACAATGGATTGACACTGCTTGTGCCTCTATATCAGGGGTAGGCAACTCCAGGCATCAAGGGCTGGTGTCCTGCAGATTTTAGATGTGTCCTGGATCCAACACAACTTATTTAAATGGTTAAAATACCTCCTCACTATGTCTTGAAGTTCTCCAGAGGCCTGGTAATGAACTATTCATTTGATTCAGGTGTGTTGACCCAGGGTGACATATAAAACCTGCAGGACACCAGCACTTGAGGCCTCAAGTTGCCTACGCCTGCTCTCTATATTATAAGAGTTTGATGGAAATGTCTTTTTGAAGTTCAAGTTTTGAAAGTTCTGATTATCCATTGTGCAGTGACCCGCTCAGTGTTGTAACTTAAAACGATGACCCAGGTCAGCGCTGCAAAAGTTATAGTCCTCGCAGTCACAGACAGTAGCACACCTTATGTTCTTCAAGAGTCATTTTGCAGCCTTCTCCACAGGCGGCACACAGGAAGCCCTGCTGGTTTAGCCTTAGGTGTTTAAATAAACACTAACAATCCATTTTTATCAATGTGTGATCACACTTTAGTCTGATTAGAGTTCAAGCATTCATTTATCATCCAGTATGAACCCCCCCCAAACATTGAAGAAATCTTAAGACATGAAGTGTTTAATTTTATTATTTTAAGCATTTTATCAACATAAAAACTCAATGATGTGAATGAATATATTAATGAGCATTTCCTCTTCAACTCCACACAGTTGCCTTCAAGTGTCTACAACAATATGTACACATCATTACACAAAATATCGCACGACACAGTATTGGCCTGTGGAGGGTGGTTTGAGAACCTTAATTTGCCTCATCAAAGGGAAAATTTCAAATTATTTGCCAAATCACTCGGAAGCTTTCTTAGTCAATGTTAAATATATTTCTTGAAACATTGGGCAACAATGACATGTCTGACACCAAGGCTGAGTCGTCTAGGCTGGTTTGGTCCATCAGAAGTAAATTGTCTGGCTTAATGAACGATAAAAGTGAAACATTTCATGAACTCGACCTCGTGAAAAAGCCACAATAATTCTATTCCCTTTAGATAAAGTGACACAGTAATGGATTTCAAGTCAGTATGTATATATAAGAATTGTATGGATACCAATAGAAGATTTACCCTCAGTTTTCATGAAGAAAAAAAAATCTATCACAAAACAGAGTTAGGACACTGAACACCAGAAAGTATCTACTTAACAAAAACTGCATTTTTAATCACTCGTGCAGTTGCACACACACTCACAGACTAGCTTACCATGAACAACCTCTACTGTTTGGCTGTGAAACAGGAAGCTCTGAATACAGCACTCGGGCGCTGATACCCAGGTTGTGTCAGAGCATTCCAGTGATTAGACAGAACCTTGAATGTGCAGCGGTAGCCATCAGCAAACACAATCCGCTTCTAATGTATGGGTCCTGCTCCTGACCTGTTGTACCCAGGTCTTAGCCCCATCCGTGTCAATTAAAAACAGTCCATAGGGTTGACTGTGTGATATGATGCAGATTGTTTTGGCTTGTGTTTCAAGGGCATCACCAATTTTCATAGGGAGTATTAGCCTCCCTTTATGGACAGGAGTATAGTGTAGTCTGGTGTTTTTCTAGAGGGAGAAGTCTGAAAACTTTACTCTGATGATGTCACAGTGATGTCACCAGACTATGAACTTTAAAAACAGGCGGTACAGAGTTTGGAAGACACAAGCTTTGGGAGATAGAAAAACACCACATCATATGTTGCATTATAGAATATGTCAGGTTTACAGTATATCCTGGCATCAAGTTTAATACCCCTTTACATTTGAGGTCAAACAACATTTAAAAAAAAAATTTAAAAAAAATCCTTTTTTCAGTATACTGAACATTCCCAATGAATCCAATTCATCAGCATTTTAATGAAAAACAAGGAAATAATAAATAACAGAAAAAATATTCACGCATCTGCCCTCAAAATCCTTCATTAGTCATCATATGTGTCATCACATTTTCAGCAGGACTAGCTTGAAGGGGAAGGGGAAAAATATAAATGAAATCAATCAGTTGTAGATGCACTGTCTCCGTCATCCCTCAGAAATAAGGAACACTTTCAGTTTCATAAAGGATTCATTCCTGTGATGGCTACGGCTGAACTGCGGTAAAGTCCTCAGTAGATTTCCCTTCCCTGCGGGTGAACCTATAGATATCCTAATTGAGAAACATCAATCTCCCGCACATTCATTTTCTCACATGTGTACAAATAGAAATGGCAATTTATTCCATAACCAAGTTTAGCTCTCCTGGAACCCTTTTTTTCCCTTCTTTGCAGGTAGTTTTAAGTTAAGTGCAGCAAGCGACAGCTACATGTGAATTTGTGAGGGTCAGAGTTCTTTGGTAAGCATTTTTTAGCACTGTGCCTTGTCCCAACTCTGAGCACACATGAAGCTTAAATGTCTTGTTGAGAAAGTGAGAAAACAGCCTCAGATCTGCTGTTCATGGTAAAAGGTATCCTTTTCTAGACATTTAAAAAAAAAAAAAAAAATGCAGGAACTTGAATACACAAAGATCCACTGTGTTAATCTACAACTTTCATCCTTACTTGTCAAACAAAGACAAACTGTTCATTGTGTTTTCCTTGACACATATTTTATGAGTCTCCCGTTTATTACCTAACCTATAAGCCACCTGCTTTTCTGTAGTCCTGTTGTTTCTTACTGCTTTATCACCACAGATATGCCTTATCACTCTGCAGACACATCAAATCGAAACATCAGTGCTTTCGCTTACTCCTTTCCACTTTGAGTCAAAACAGTTGGTTATAATGAATGCCGTCTTATTGGTCTCACCTATATATCTGGTTAAATATTTATCAGCTCTATGAAAAGGCACTTTGCATGTTTTGTCGACCTAAGAAAAAAAGAAGCGATTGGCCCGTGCACTGATCAGAATTTCAAATAAATCAGAGGAAATAACAAGTACTTTAGCACTGATCTGACCAAAACTCAGATCAGAAGGGGCACGCTCAGCAGTTTGTTTGGCAATGCAAATAGGGCAACACGCTGCAGAAACTGATGTCCAGCACAGGGTAAACTGCATTTCATTGTTTCCTGGCAACAAGCTGTTCTTATGCGAGAAAAGCAACTGTGCTGAGACAACGCTGCAGGCTGGGTTCCCCTCGCTGAGCTGCCACAAACTCACACGGTTTCACTAGCACGAGGGTTAGAGGATGGTTCCAGCATGATTTGAGTTTTTTGCTCATTTCTTTTAGATTTTCTATCCTTTTGATGCTACTGATTTTGAACCAGGCTAACAGCTAAATGCTAATAGCTAGATTGTGAATGCAAAGTCACTTTTTATATATAGAGAGAATTTTTTTGTTACACTTTAAGTGTAAAGAATGCTCTACAGTGGTGTTACATGCTAACATCAGAGTGGCAATGCTAAAATGTTTAACGTGTTCACCACAGTGGTTTAGTGTATTAGCATGCTAACATTTGCTAATTAGCATAAGACAGCAAAGCTGAGACTGTGAGAATGCTGCAGCTATCGCTAACTTTAGAGGCCTCTGTCGCATAAACTTTGACCCGATGATGACACTAGACGATGTTACACCTGTCCAATCATTGTTGGACCAACTATACCTTGAGCCAGCAGCACCGTTTAGCTAGCATTATCCAAACTACAACTATCCAAACACATAGCTTGTGCTGTTAACCTAAGCCGTTTTACAGTTTTGATACCAACTGACCTTTAATTGGGATCCATTACAACTTTGTGAGCTAATATTTTAGTTCTAAAAAAACTTTTTTTTTGTTTGACCACTAGACAGTTGGCTCCTATATTCTTCAGTTGGGGTTAACTCTTAATTACACTTTGGAAAGTCAGCAAAAAAAAACACTGGAAATCATGCTGGAACTTGATAACAGAGTATTGGATACAATAAGTGAGGGGTTCCTGATTTTACCAATCATCCAGAGTTTGACTACAGTGTATAGAGCTCATTTTCAATATCAGAAATGCAGTTTGCATCTGACTAGCCACCAGTGTAAAAACTTATGTTAAAAAGTTTGAGCAGTCATTTGAATTCAAGCCTTGTTCTCGTGTATGTATGTATGTATGTATGTATATATATATATATAAAATTAAAAAAAAAAACAACTTCTCCAGAAGCAGTATGCCGCTGAACATGCAGATATGCTGATTTAGTGTCCTAGTTAGTGAGCTGGCCTGAGTGCTATGGCTAAAGACGGCACGTGTATACAATATCAACAACCGAGGTAATGCGGTAATGCTCTTTAATTTCCGAGTTCTTGGCTTTCTTGCCGCGGCTGAGCAGACCTAAATAACTTATGATGAAGGTTAAATTTAGACTGAGAGGCTGACAGCGCAGCCTTCAGCACCAGCGGGGCTCCGGGGCCCGACCCTGTGTCCGTAAACGTCTATTTTTCTCCACCACACCGTCCACCCGTTTGAGTGCGTCAAGCCTTCCCTGCCTTCATGTATGTGGGGATGGTCCCTCGCTGAGTCAGGCCCTCAAAGCGTTTGTAGGTGTAGTTGAGGAACACCCAGTCCTTTGATTTGAAGTCTGGCTCCGTTGCGTTAGCTGTTTCACAAAGACAAACAACAAAAGCAATTTACCACTTGGGGGCACCACAGACTATGCAATGATATCCCCCCTCATATATTTTAACACATTACAATATAAAATATGACTTATTTAGACTGAGCCCCTCAGTCTGTATCTGAAACAAGCCATTTTAGCTCTTCTTCCTTTTAATCCAGCTGTGTTCTGACTGGTTGCCCTTTGCAAACATAAGGTCTGACCAGCAGGTGGGTGAAGCTGCTGACCATTTTAGAGATATTCACTCTGAATGACATACCTTCAAGCCTAAGCTTTTGGCTCATAAAAACTGTATAAAATATAAATAAAAACAGAATGCAATTATTTGCAAATATAAAAAAACCCACATTTTACTCACATTAGAACATATGAAACGTAAAATGTTTAAACTGAGATGTTTTAGTGTTTCATGAAAAATATTAATGCATTTTAAATTTGATGGCAGCAACATTACTCAAAATATTTGGGATGGGGCAACAAACATAAATGGCACTGAAAGGAAACAGTTGGAGGAACACTTTGCAAGTAATCAGAGTAAATTGGCTACAGGTCAGTAAAACGGTGAAGACTTTGAATATCTAACTTACAGTACATGATATTACCACAAGATTCAGAGAATCTGGAGAAATGTCTGTGTGCACGGGGCTAACAATCAACAGTGGATGCACATGGCCCGCAGGGAGCTCTGCATTAAAATCAGAAATTACTGTGTCATGGAAATCACTGCACGGGCTCAGGAACACTTCCAGAAATCATCTTCTCTGAACACAGTTCACTATGCCATCCACAAATACAGGTTAAAGCTCTATCTCTCAAAGAAGAAGCTATAGGTGAGCAAGATCCTGGAACTTCTCCCTGAGCCAACACACATTTAAAGTGCAAAGCTGTTGTGGTCAGCCCATTGAAATTTGAAATTGTTTAGAATGAACACCTAGTCCTTTGATCCATGTCCTTTTCCAAACACATGAATGCACTGAGAGGAATGGTTCTGTATTTCCAAACCAGCTCCTACTACACTCTGAGATTTTCATCACCATCAGTGGCAACTAACCATGACTAACCGTGCCCACTCTTCCAACTTCTCAGTAGTATGTCGATTGTAAAACACACGACAATAAAACCGGACTGTCTGTGTATCAACACAAACTCATAAAAAAAAAAAAAAAAAGACTCTGCCTGGTCCTCACTATGTAGATCAGCCCACAAGCTGGTCCTGTTAACACCTCAGTGTGTCCCTGCAGTTCAAAGACTCCTTGTTGTCACCAAGTCTGTGGGGCGGTGGAGTCAACAAGCTACCGAGGTGAGGCCGTGCATGGCTGCTTTGACACTACAGACTGACACGTGCACTGAGATCCACATGGGGATGACATCAATGGCATCAACTATTTAAACTTCTGATTCCAACATCCCAACCAGGACTGTGTCGTTTTCCTAACGAGCAGGATTGACAAACTTAGCCAAGCCAGCACCATCATTGGCCAAAATCTGGAGGCATTTAAGTCAGTGAGGGGACTGAACAAACTGCTCTAATCATGGACAATCCATCACATTCACTCCGTGTTATAGGATCAATAAAGTAAATGTAAAAAATTACTGCATTGTGTCTTTATTTTTGCTTCAGACAGTATCGCAACATTTTTGTAGCTTGGGTGCTTTATGACAGGAAATACAGAAAGGTGGAAGATAGATATAACACAGTTGTTTCTTAGAGCTTACAGAAATGATGAAATGTTAAATTGGACTACAACTTCTGCTTTTGTTGAGAACTGCAATGACTCATCTGTGGTTTGTCATGCGATGTCTGAATCTGATGAAAGGCTAGTTAGTGTTCCTAATCAGGATTTTCCTCTAGCGGCGACAGAAAAGCTTTCAGAAAACAAACCTGGCTGAAGGATGTCCGATTCAGGGAAGTCATCAAAGTTAGAGGTGTCGTCAATACTTTTGATTTCTATGGAGATGGCGGCTGGCCGCTCCCTGTAGAGAATCATCAATAGAAATAAGATGCGTTGCGTTTTTCACTTTCCCGAGGGGACTGCATTCATAAGCAGCAGATATGCTCTTTTGTACCTGATGTGCTCCCAATCCACCGACTCAAAAAACTGGTGGCTCTTGATCTCGTCCACGCTCACTGCTCCGATCCGGTTCTCTGCATCTGTGCAAAACCTAAGACACAGCAGAGGTTTTCTTGGCATAACTTCACCTGCTTCCAAGCTTCACGAGGAAGAGATCTGAAGAGGTTACATCCCCAGTAGTACTTGTAGAATAAGGAACAATGTAACTGCTTAACCCACACATGTTGGCTTGTAGCTTCCATCAGAGTCATCATCACGAGAACCAAAGTTGTTCTTTGTGCTGCAAGTTTGTGTAAGATTTAAATTTTTTTCTGAATATCTAAAACACACAGGCAGGAAAATGACCCCAAAAAAGTGTTGAAGCTTCAATGACAGAAATTTGTTAGCTTCTAATTATCATCACAGTTAGCCAGATCGACTACAGTGAAATGAAGGAAAAGAAAAGCAGCTCAAGCTGCAGTTTCTCCTCTGAGAATAAAGGCTCAGTCTAGCCAAACATACAGTTTATACCTTAATATCAAGTCTTTGGCTCTCTCTGAGATGGGAACTTCAGGTGGGAAGACAAGTGTTTCCTTCCAGTTCATAACCTTCCTGTACGTCTCCTGTGGTGTCTCTGAGCAGAAGGGCGGATAACCTGATAGAGAACCAACAAGTATGTTATAACATCTGTGGCAGAGCAGTTGATATTACTGACTCTTCTGACAGGATAATCCAGCCGAGTTAATGATTGTCTGTCAAGAACCTGTGGGTACTTCAGTTTTTCTTTCATTTACATCCATTTAAAAGCTGCAAAGCATGAAAGAGTCTTTGAAATATTAACCCAACAGTGGCTATTTTTCACAGCAGGAACTTTTTCAAGGAACCAGAAACTTATGAGAATCACTACATTTCCATCACAGGGACCTGGATCTAAATAAAGTTCCAGGGAAATTATTTTTTCTTCCACAAAAAGTCCCTGCTCAGGTTCCAGTACTTTCTGTAAGTTCAGGAAATCCTGCTCACAAAGTTCCATATACTGCATTTTTGCCATTGACAGCAGATGTTTGATAATAACATTGTAAGCTATCAGTTGTATTTGTGTAAATGCAATTCTTCAAATCGTCCTATATTGGTGCCCTCTGTGTGTGTCATGCTTACCGATGAGCATCTCATACATGATCACACCCAGAGACCACCAGTCGCACAGTTTGTTGTACCCCGTCTGCATGAACACTTCAGGAGCGATGTAGTCTGGCGTTCCCACAGTGGAATAAGCCTGAAAGTCACACCAGATGAGAGGTGAAGGTTTTTACCTTGAAACGTAGAAACAATAACATCAAGTTTACTGTAACAGGGAGATGCTTTCTTTATTATTCTGCTGTCTGTAGTACACCTACTCTTTTCTTTGAAAGCTTCTCATTTACAGTCATGTGAAAAAAAATGTTTTCACATCCCTGTGATTCAACAGCCAACTTTAGCTCCAATAAGTTGAAGTACTCATTTTCAGTATGACTTCATCAGTCTCTCACATTGTTGTAGGGGAATTTTGTCTGACTCTTTATAACATTGCTTCAGTTCATTTATGTGCAGCTCTATTTAGATCCCATCACAGCATTTCAATCAGGCTGAGGTCTGGACTTTGACTGAGCCACTGCAACACCTTGATTCTTTTCCTTTGGGATCATCATCCTGTTATATGACCCAGTTAGCTCAAACTTGGACTCCATTCTGGTATACAGAGGAGTTCAAGTCCCACTCATTGACTGCAAGGTGTGCAGGTACTGTGGCTGCACATCACACCTCCTTTAACATTCATGACAGTTAGCGTGTGGTGTTTGTGCTGATATGCTGTGCCTGGTTTTCACCATTCTACAGGCAAACAAGCTGCCAAAACTTCTGCTTTTATAGAATTTTTAATAATAATACAATTTTTGAAAAGTTACTTCTGTCACTGACACAATCAGTCAATTTTCTGACTTCAATTCAGGAGTGCCATTCCTCTCTCCTATAATTTGTCTAGTAAAATGCCAAAATTATACCAGCTGTCTCCGGTTCTTCTTCCAGGTCTCTGCTTTCCTCTTGGAGTTCATATTTTGAAAGGCTGAAAAATAAAGAAAAACAACCATTAAAAAAAATTACATGAAAAGTTTTGTTTCTAATAGTTTTGCCAGAATTATTGTTATGTTATTTTGTTGAGGATGTCATGTTCGTGACTCACAGAAATCACTGGGCGGGTTGTGCGTCAGGTTCCTGTAAAATTCTGTGCGATGAGCTTTCTTCAGCCCAGTACACAGGCCAAAATCTGACAGTTTCACATGTCCCTGTGAGCAAATGAACATTTAATTAAGGAGTCTGCATCTTACAGATTATGATATCGGAAATATGGAAACGTCTCTGTGAATCTGCATGTGCTTTTGTGTTTCTGTTCTCACTCTGGAGTCCAGCAGCAGGTTGTCTGGTTTGATGTCTCTGTGGATGAATCCCAGCTGGTGGATGGAGTCAATGGCCAGTACTGTCTCTGCGATGTAGAACTGAGTGGCCTCTTCAGAGAGAGTGTCCTTCTTCATCAGCAGTGTCATCATGTCACCTGGCAAAAAGGTCAGACCTTTTAGATCTGAGATCCTAACATCAGGTGACCTGAGATGGTCTGTGGATTTTGCCAGTACTAACCTCCAGGCAGGAACTCCATAATGAGGTAGAGGTTTCTCTTGTCCTGGAAGCTGTAGAACATCTTGACCACCCAGGCACCATCTGCCTCAACCAGAATATCCCTCTCTGCCCGGATGTGAGCGACCTACGGGGAGAGCGCAGATACAGGATCCTGAATGCAGCAGAACAAGTATGGCTTATTATCCTGGAGAACTGTGACGCAGGCAAACGCATTACCTGTTCTTTCTCCAGCATGTCTGCTTTCCTCAAAATCTTCATGGCATAAATGTGGCCTGTGTCTTTCTTCTGTACCAAACGCACCTGAGGGACACAGCATCAGTCAAAATCACAAAGAGACACCTTTTTGATTACAGTCCCACAATCCTGGAGGCTCGAGTTTTGTTTTAGTTTTTTGTTTAAATGTACCTCTCCAAAAGCACCTCGTCCAATGACCTTTAGGGACTCAAAGTCATCCAAACCGAGTCGTGTCCTCTTCAGTCGTAAAAACTCTGTCTCCTTTCGGGCATGCTGAGAGCGCCGCATTACTTTCTGTAAAGAAAACAGATTTGTGAATAAGTCTAAGAACGAAAAGAGAAAAGTAGGAATTATGTAACTAAAGTACAAAGCGTACTGTACCTCCTCATCTGGTAAACCTTCCTCTTCCATGGCCTTCTCCAGTTTTTTCTGCCTATGAATAAAAACAATAGATTCCTTTAAAAAAAAAAATGCAAATAACACACAAGCTTCCTCATGATACACAAATTAGAGCGGAGAGGAAAAATGAAAAAAGGGGGGAAAAAAACAAAACAAAAACAGGAAGAGATTCGATGACCTCGGACGTGTCAAATCTTGAAAATGAATCCCCCCCTGTTTATGGAGGGGTGTAAACAGGGACCCAGCCTTCTTTTACAGGAGCCACTGAACTGTGACGCCTGGACAAAAGATCGACTCTCAGGTAACGTGAGAACAGAAGTGGTCAGATTCCCTGTGTTGTGTTCACACCTAGGATGAAACGTGTCTGCATTGTTAGCTTTTCCAGTGGTTAGTCGGAGGGACACTTGATGCGTGCATAACCTAAGCATTTAAATGGTATGATGCTCAGTTAGTAAAGGAATAAAAAGTTCTATGCAGTACCTCATCTCACGCTCTTCGTGCTGGGTGAGCAGAGTGCTGTAGAAATTTTCCAGTGTCAGCTTGGCCACTGTCACCCTCTCTCGGGTGTGGTTGCTCATGGGAAGGGCAGCTGCAGTCCCTCCCGTCATGGCCATACTATCCTGCAAGACAACAGAAACAATAAAAGAACAAAGATCAGATTGTGCACATCAGCGGACCGATGTGCAGGAAGTATCTGTACTATCCACTCCACACTAACGTTTCCAAAGATATAGACAGACATGTGCAAACTCCATAATCAGAGCGCCGCGAAAGTTTTCTCCCCACTGCCAGGTAGGAGCTCGACTGACAGCAGGTAACCTCAGGGAAGGTTTAAAATATCACCAGGATACAGGCCACACCCAGAAATTCTTTGTCTGTGTTTTATTTTCCTTTCAATTTTAACATAAATCAATAAACTATAACAGAAACAAAGGAGTTCAAAGGAATTTCCTTTGAAACTGTCACTCTGACTGCTTTCTAAACTAATTTTATGCTTCCACACAGTCAAACACAACAATATAATATGCTCCGTTTATTATCTTACGTCTGTTGATTCGGTCCTCTGCTAAAATTTGACCTTGCAAGTCTTCACTCCATGCATTCAGCTTGTGAAGTAACTCTCATAGAAACAGAATATAAGCAGATTATAAAAGCTACACTCTGCCCGTCCTGTTTGCAAACTGTGCTGTATTCTGCGCGGCCATGACAGTGTTTCCACCACAAATACTGCAGCCCTCAGGTAACGACGAGGGCGTGGACACACCTGTATCTGAGGTACGATTACACATACTCTATGAACTGGAAAGGGATTGCACACCACCATGACTGTCACGGCAGACTTACCATAAAAGTACTACACTACATAAATACATGTAGAAGGATGACAGTAACATTATTCCTGGCGTGCCAAGTGTCTGCTTTAGAGCAAACAAAAAAGGTCTAATGTCAAAATAGAGCCAGACCGTTCCATCAGTCAGCCAGTACTTTTAGTTTATTTTTACTATCCACATAAGTGTTATCACATATGCGCCAAAATAAACAGCCCTGCCTGTGCACAGCAGCTCCGACTCACTGGTTTACTACAGCCTCATCCCTGTCTGCAGCACCGCAGCTGACTGGATGATGTTTCTGAGTCAGGTGTTGTCGCCATGATTGGTAACTAAGCAGATTGTTCAATACTGTATTTTAATGTGTAACCAATGGCAGGGTGTATCAAAGAGGCGTTTTCAAAAGGCTGTGCTTTTTTAAAGTAATGGACATGGAAGCTTGTGGCAAATACATGGCCAATACATTTCTTGAATTTAAAGTTTTACACACAAACATGTTCACAAGTGCTCAATGTGCTCCAGATAGTAAACTGGACCCATACTTTTGCAAGCATGTATTGAGCCACTGCAGCCACTGCTGTTGCTCCCTACCAGCAACTACGTGAAACTCACGAAAGTGTTTACAGTCGTTGCCAGGCTAACAGCTGCAGAACCACATGATTCTGTTTGATACAGCCTGTGCTGTTTGCACATGTTAGTGATGCCTCAGGCTGCTTTTTCATATCTAATACTGTGACAGTGAGTATCTACCAAGCTTTCCCAACTCATATCATCTGCTAATATGCTGCCTGTGACAGAGTTACCTTTATGGCATGTTGCTCAAACTTTAAAATTTAAGAATGCAGGAAGGATTTCTCAACATCAAATCTAGTATTGTTTAGCCACTACTTCAAAGAGGATATATTATTTAAACCTCCGAAACTCTGACTCCATACCCATCCACTGGTCTGGATTGGAGTCAGAGAGGTTTAAATAACACATAAATAACATATATTCATATAAAATGTGAAGGTGGACATAAGTTTTGTACGTTTAACTGTATTTTTTAGTTTTACAGCTTTTCCTGCTGATAAAGACCTCTCCCATGGCCATTCATACTACACCAGAGTAATTAAGTAATAGACAAAAAAAAGTTTTTCATTATAGAAACTGGGAAACACTATTTAAATTTTACTTCTTTTTCTTAAATTATGATGTCTCAGGGATTACATGTGTAGTTTACACTGACAGAAAGTAGAGTGTGGTCCAGCCCATTTAAAATCAAAGAAGGCTGTACGTGGCCCACAAACTAAAAAGAGTTTGACATCCTTGAATTAAGTCATTTCAGCCATTCTTGCCATGTGTCATGTGCCATAGATACCAGTGTAATATTACTGGTAATTACCGTAGCTCATATTGTCCACTTTATCAGCCAAAGCAGTTTATTAGTGTAACTGCAGCAACAGCACACTTTATAGAAAAAGCAGGCGTTACCAACACTGGCTTTACTGTTTCAAACCCTTGCGTGTTGTAAAAGTGACAATGTACATTCATGCCAAGGGTTCAGCTCTGGAACAGATCCCAAGCAGTGTAGCCTTAAGTCCAGATGAAAGAGCTTGAAAACGTTCAACTACTTGGGAAGAGTTTTCTCTACAAAGCCCTCATGTGGGTGGAATGAAAAGCTCAGGCAGCAAAAGAAACATACATGCACGTGAGGCTGAGGCCACTAGTAGTTTAAACATAATCAGAGACAAATGATCATGCTAAAGAGCACAAGAAAGGAAAAAAGAAGAAAGAAGTTTGATTTTCCCCCAGCGAAATTCATAGAATATAAAAAAAAACAAACACAAAAACAACAGACTGTGAACATATTATGTAACAAAGGAAGTAAGGAAGGAAGAAGAAGAAGGGGGGTCGTGTATATCATCAAAACATTTCAGCAGTTCGCTATCAGAAAAGGTATGAATGGGCTTGATTAGCTCACAAGGAGATAAAACAGCCCTGCAGGCAAAAGATAGGACCCGTGTTTCGTCTAGTCACTGGTCTTTTTCCCGTTATGGCCCCGCGATCCCACAACAACAAGACATTTCCTGACTTCTGAGAAAAGTCCTGAATCACTGCTGCAAACTGGGAGGAAAACTGGATCAGTAGCAAACAATGGCTTCTGCGTTAGCGAGGTCTGTGCTGATGTACCTGCACCACAGCACACGCTGGGAGCTCAGCAACTCTGAACAAGCACACTTACACTTGTGCATTCACGTGGGCAAGATGTGGTGCAACTTTTTTAAGGTTTCCATCAGCTATGACTGGACCTCTGTGTACTCTACCTGCAAGCACACTTTTCTTCATAAAGAAGTGGATACCACACCACCTCAGCAACTACTACAAACTACTACATTAGAGGTCACTCACTCTGGGACAAGTTTATTTCTCTGTGACTGCAGCTAATATTTCAGTTACTGACTAGATTTATGATTTTGACTGCTGATTAGGCACCGGCTAATGGCTGGGCCTTACTTAATAAGACTGGACTTAAAAGAAAGTGCATGAATTATAGACATATACCTCCCTATCCCCACCATTAGACGACTTTATTGACACGATAAGAGCACTCTGGAGAAAAAGGATACCGTATTAGCTAACCCAAAGTGTAGGTTATCACGGAGCTATCGTTTAAATGCATAAACAGGAAGGGGGTCACATCCTCTGCATGTAGTCAAAATGTCCATCCAAATATTGTGAAATAAAAAAAAAAAAAAAAAATTGCTATACTACAACTATGCACCACTGCCTTAAATAATCAACAGATTTATAACCATAAGTATTAAGTAAACAAATGACCAGTAATATTATGAGCTGGTGTAGTATTTCATATCTGCAGGTGGTTTGTTCAAGTGGTGTTGCAATAACCCAGCAGAAGCTGTTGCTCATTTGCTGTGGGCTTGTATGTATACCACTGTCTACTAGGGCTGCCACAAACGATTATTTTGATAGTCGACTAGTCACCGATTATTTTTGCGATTAGTCGACTAATCAGATCATCATCCATTGGACGTACAGCTTATTGCACCAGCAGCATCTGGTCTTATATAACTATCATTAGCTTACAGCTTGAAGTGTTTGTGCTAACTAAAAATAAAGACAAGATGGTAGTTTATTAATTTTTAATGAAATTTGCAGATTGTTTCGGTGAAGTTTAATAAACTCCTTGCTTTCTAAAATATAACAGGACACCGGAGTATATTCTCCAGCGTCTCACACTTCTGATAATCAGCTGTCTGCTTGACAGTTTTAGCTGTGCAAAAACTATAACTTTAATCTCAGCCAAACCGATTTACTCAGGAACAAATAAAATACTAAAGAAAGCCAAACAATAACATTTTTAAGTTATCTAAGTGACTTATATATATGTTTAACCTGACTAGCGGAAGACAGCGGTGGGTTTGAAAACGATTTGCCGGGGGAGTCCGGTGTTCTCATGGCTCTAGTTAGCCTTGCCCCCGCCTAGCTAACGAGCTAGTGGGTAACAGACGTCGAAAACGTCGGAGCGCTTTTGAAAATATGTGGTGTCCTGATAAACTGAGCAGATATTTGAGGTTTACACAGCTACATTCTCGCCTGAAAATATGTTAAACGTTTATTTTGTGACCCAGAAAGAATAATAAGAGTAAAGTTAAAACTAACTAGCTGCCGCCATTGTTGACAACTGCGCTGGGCTGCGCTATGAATTCTGGGACACAGCTTCTTCTTCTTCGGGGTTTAACGGCAGCTGGCATCCTTGGACATGCAGTGCTGCCATCTTCTGTTTCAGTCCGTTATTACACTCTTAAATCCTACTACTCATTCCTGCGTCCTTTGTGATCTTACAAAGCTTCAAACGATGCGTCGACTATTAAATTAGTCGTCGACGATTTTAATAGTCGACATAATCGTGACTAGTCGACTAATCGTGGCAGCCCTACTGTCTACTATGCAGTCTCTCCATTTCATTATTTTGAAATATAGAAGAGTTTGCCCCCACCCCTCCTCCAAAGTTATGTGGCCTTGAGTTGTGTATTTTATATAAATTATATGTTTGCATATTTTTTTAAAGGAGACAACATGGGTCATGACTACTGCCGTGCAGACATCTATCCTGAGTCTCCCATAAAGTTTTCACAGGATAAGTATTTAGGGCTCAATGAAATACAGAGCCATATACAGAGCTTCAATATGCACAGCTAATGGTCACTCTTAACCAGCTAGCTTGGGTCATTCCCATCTCATTCCCATTTCCATTCTGCAATCAGACAGACATCAGTGACGGCAGTCCTTGTTCAGCCTGAGAGAACCGATTTGAGCTGGAGCATCACTCTAACCAGAACCTGAAGCAGGCGGAGAGCTGATTCGTTTGCCAGCAGACCAAGTTCACTGCTGAGAGAAGAGAGCAGACCGAGGACCGCTGCTTGCTGCGGTTCAGAAAGTGAAGGTGCAGCTCACCTATGACGCGCTCAGTTGAAAGACAGCTGACTATTTCTTTAGTGCTCATTGTCACAAAGTAACATAGTATTATTTTATGTATTTTAGACAGTTGCTTTTGCACACATAAACACCAGTGTGTACGAGGAGCAGGAGTTTCACTGTATGTTCGACTAAAGTCATTAGAGAGGGACATGAACTTACAGTAAATTGGCTTCTACACATACGTTACCATGCAGACTAAGATAAATGGGTTATACAAAAGAGCTTGTTTGCTATCCATCTATAATAATAATAATGATAATAATAATAATAATAATAATAATAATAATAATAATAATAATTATTATTATTATTATTATTATTATTATTATTATTATTATTATTATTATTATTATTATTATTATGCTTAAAATAAAGATTGTGCATTCTTAATTTGTTCTTGGCTGGGAATATCATGGTTTCATGACTAATGTGCTGACAGAAAAAGCACCAATATTAGTTAGAGCCTGCATGCTATTGGAATAGAGCAGAACTAATCCAGGATGACATGGTGTTAGGTTTAAATTATCTTGATGACAGTCAAATAGTATATTCAGTTCTTTCATTTAGTTTGATTGCGCTGTTATTTTTTTATCCATCTTAGAAGAAGAAATGTTCACAACCTAAACTGGATAACCTGGATTATCCACATAGAAAGGAAATGAGTGGAATGATGTGCTTTTCGTAATATGTGAAAAGAGACTCAGAATTTCCCCTCATGGAGTTTTTTTTCCCTGGTTTTCCAAACAAGGTGGAAAAAGAGGCATCATTTAAACTGTTACATCATAACTGAGCCAGCCAGGCCTTAGCTCTGCCTAAAGGGGATTCAGTTGGCTTGAAGATAACCAGATCCACCCCACAGCTAAACAAACACGGCTGCGCAACTCAGGCACTTATAAGGAAGGCATTACCAACTCGGGCTTGCTATTTAGAAACTTAAGAATGCAGCCTAAAACAGCCCACTAGAACTGAAATACACCAGTGGCTCCAGTAAAGCATTTGGTCCCAATGAAAGCGTCCAACCATAGGAACATTATTTTTAGCCAGTTCTAATGAGGATTTCCAGTCTATCAAGCAGCCATAATTATCAGAAAATAATGAAGATTTCTGTCAAACAAGCTAACACAGACTCATTTCCTTTACGGTTCACAGGCTGTTCTTGGGTCACCAGCAATGGCAACATCTATTCATTTTACACAAATCAAGTAATACATAATATATACATAGCTTCTTACACTTAAAATAAAGTGTTACTGGCAGCTGCCAGATTGTTTGACCACACTTTCAAGTACTAAAAACCTCCAACAGAACAACATGAATGATTTTTAGTTAGTAAGAAATGATTTCTCAATGGAATTCTGAGATCTGTGGATCAGTTTGAGACTATCTGCACGAGAAGAAGCCAGTGTCATACAAGCAGGCAAGCTATAACCCCGGATGCACCACTGAACTTTAAAATCCAGCCTGCTGCAGGTGTTTCTGGAGAAATACTTTACTTTGAATAGAAAGAAGAATCAGGACAGATGAAGCTCAGTGTACCCGTTAACCACTGATTTCTCAGTTTTGTGTGAAAAATTCTTCAGTTTCACACACTCCACCCTTAAAGCACTCGGAGTGAGTGGACAGGAAACCCTTTCCCTCCTGAATGAAAGGACTCAGTCATGAATCAACACACAAATGTGTGCTTACGCACAGAGAAACTGTGAAAGCATATGTTCCCCTGAACAGTTAGTTTATTTTAAGCTAAACAGCCAAGTGTGTGTTAAAAACTCAATAAATGATTCCTGAAGTATATTAACAACTTAACAAAAGGACATTTATCTCAAATACATTCTGAAATCCAATCCACCAGAGAGAGCAGTCAGTTCATATTAGAAGTGAACAAAATATATGGCAAAAAATGGCACAGCTGTTAAGCTTTTCACCCTTTATATGTGGCGATTGACCAGTTACCGGTATGTACACATGCACATGTTTGCCTTAGCTAATGTTTCCCGGCTCACCTACACTGACGCCACCCTGTCGGACCTCAGCTACCATAGGTCCGCCACTGCTGCATGCCTCACACTAGGGAGAATATTCACCGCTTCTTTCTTGTAGTTAGCTTGTTTGACGCTATACTGTGCGAGCTACCTATTTGCTACATTCCCTTTGCGTGTCTGTGTGGCAGGTTCAACTATATTAATAAATTCAATTCGGACAGGATAAAAAATGGACAGTATTTTTTTAAATAAATCTTTTTCACTTACCTCCGTGTCCTGCTCCAGAGTCAATTATTGGCGTGCCGCCAGGCCACGACCCAAATGAAGAAATGAAATGTCTTATATCGTTTCTGCCTAATTTTTTAGGCAGTTGGAAGCTAGAGGCTCTGGTTATAGGCTACCCCTTAGAGGAACCTTAGAGGCTGCACAGTAAACATCACCGCTATTGACCCCAAATCATAACAAAAGACCTCTGACGGCAAAAATACCCCACGCCGAAATAATTTGAAAATATTTTACTGTCTGTACATGTGGCAACCGACCCCCCAAAAACACACTGTTCCCTTCGGTCCTTTATGGCTACAAAATATGAAATAAGCTCCGCTGCTTCCTGAGACCGTCGGGCTCGTCAGACGTTCCGACAACGCAACGGCGTAGCGCCTGAATGACGCTAACGCCGACCAATCAACGATGACTAAAAGAATCCGTGTTTTCTTCTGCCCAATAAAACGTGACCTCTACATAAGGGTGATAGATTGGCCAATAAGAGCATCCAAGCCGCCCTGCAAGAGTCGGGGACGGGTCCAGCTAGCAAGCGTTTGCAGCGATGAAAGAATTTCCAGCAGTTGGAGGCTTTGATACATAATTTTATTGGTTGTGCTTAACGCAAATTCTTACTAAAATAGCTTTTATTATTCTGATAATTTGCAAGTATTAAATGGTATTTTATTGCAAAATGTTCTTCACACATAATTATGAAATACCGTATGAATGAGAGGGTATGTAAAGCCAATAAAAGGTCACATTGGTGATCAATACACAAGCATCAGGTTTCTAATTGTTGACTAAATGAAAAAGCTGCAGGAGTTAGTTATACTGAAATGTTACTGCTATTCAAAATATAAGTAGAACTAATCGAAACCACACGGATATTTTATTGGACAACGTTTATCTAGTGGCAATAAACCAGATAGAACGTAATAAAGTATGATAAGATAAAAGTCACACAGTCCACATTTATAGCACTTTCTATTAAGGCACAATCTGAGACTTTTGCCATAGCAGTTTGAGATGATAACAGCTTGTCTGCCTACAAACCCTTTAAAAAGTGCTCATTGTTTAAACTAGAAACCGAAATAAATGTGTCCGCATTCCAACATTGTTACAGTAGAGCCCTTCAAAAAGGAACGGACTTGTTTCCTTAATAATCCCATCAGTGGTGCTTAGAAATGTCTTCATCCTATCTGGACTCTTTCATTTCCTTGTAGATTGTCCTATAGACCTTTGGGATAAACAAAGAACATTAAAGGGAGAAGCTACACTAATCACATGTGAATGAAAACGCAGATAACAAAATTTGAGCACAGACAAAGTTTTGTTGACCAAACCAGGGCAGGTGAAGATTTGCTGTCATAAATCTCCTCGTTCGGGCGGGTTAAGTGCTTTTACTGTTAGGACCATGATGTCAACATGCAGACAGGCGGGTGGGTCCCGCTAACACGTCTGGGTGTGGTGGCCAGCAGACAAGGCTGTTTTTATATTTCTCACATCAATGGGGCCCACTGAGCTGTGACACAGCACCTATATTTAGATTTGGGCTATAAAGTCTCTGGCCTGCAGCCTGGGTTTCACAAAGTTCAGTCTGAAATGGATTCAGCCAATATGAAAGCATTTGTTTTGCAAAAATCAAGATTGCACTGCATGACTTGTGAAAATATTTTAGTTGCAAATGTGACAAAGGTGATTTTTGCTCTTTAGGTTTTTTTTTAAATATGATGTATCAGACTAACTAGGAGTTAGAACAGAACACACGCATATACATAACTTTCTGTAATGTGAAATTTTCATGCCTTTTACTGAAACGTTTCAAACCGTCGATAGAACCAGATTATGGAGTTGTTTTTTCCCCTCCTTTAAAATTTTTTTTCCTTTCACTATTGTTTTTGTCAAAACACATTATGAAATATACAAGAGCCACAGCTTAGTTCCTCAAAGCTGTGTCCATCAGAATTTCCTTTAAAGGTCACATGAACTGAAATGTGGTCATTCTTTAATTGTACCGGTAATCGTTTCCTGGTAAAGGCTCGCAGTACGTCATGTCAGTTTCTGCTAGTGTATCAGTTCCAATGAAAAAAATGAAACTGATGCAATGCCACAAACAAACTCCAACAATTAACATCACCCACATGGTTCGTGTACAAAACGCTTGTGGTAACAGTTTGCAAATTATATAAAAAAGGAATATTATTAACACTTATGTGGCTGTCCACGGTTTATTTAAAAAAGAAAATACCTCAGAGAGATGAGCTATCAATATCTACAAAATCTGACATAAATATATAACATATAGTGTACATAAATCACATAACACCTGTCAGATTGGTCTCCTCAGGCCCACAAAAGTTGTTTTTGTTTTTTTAAAATAAAAATTTCAGGAAAAAAAAGATCCGTGTGCATGTAAAGACACCATCCTTCATCCTTCTTTAGCTGAGCTGCAGAAAACAAACAAAAAACATAAAGATGACCTCATCCACACAGAACCGCTTCAGCATCTACATGTTCACACATTTGACATGTGAACACACACCATGTTTGGCAGTTTCAACGATGGCCTATTGTGGCTGAAGGCAAAGAAAATAAAAATAGCTGAAAAGACTGAAAATTGTCCAGAATCATATTATGCATTCCTCGGGTCAGGATTCAGCCGGTGATGGCTGGCTGGGTGCCCCGTTGCGGGTGCGGAGCTGAGATTGGGCAATGTCAGCCAGTGCACTCTGGATCTTCTCCAGGAGCATATCGCCGCGGTAAACCACCTCTTCTAGCCGAGCTGCTGCCTCATGGTTCTCCTCCTCCAGCTGCCGCAGACTGGCCGCCTGATGAGAGGTCACAGTCAGTCAGATTTAATGAAAACAGCTTTGGTGTTTTTATTTTCCCTTTTGTGGAGCGTCAAATAACTGATAACAACTGAGTGAAGGTTTCCTTTAATTGTGTATAACTTGGGAGCATCAGATCTCACAATAACTGACTGAATAATAAAAGAATTCCCACCTGGTACACCCAATATCCCCACACAACGCAGGTGGTGTGTGTGAGCAACTTTTAAATAGTTGATGAGAACCACTTTGTACAAGTTTTGTTTCACGGTTCAAAAGCTGCCATCAGACTGTGACGAGATTCCATGCATGATTCGCAATGTGTGCAGAAAGTCTCCTGAGACGTGGTCTTACAGCTGATCATTTCTAACAGCTTTGTATGACAGATGTCTTTTTACTTTATATCTAAAACCAGTTGCGTGTATTGTCGGCCCTCAGAGAGCTACAGGGAAACTAGAACTTCTGGGCTGTGCAAGTCTCATTCACAAAATTCCACTGACATCTGACAGCACTAATATCTAAAAAAAATGCTGCCCTGTGGTCCGCATGAAGATAGAAGTATCCTTGCACAAAGAACCAACACCACTGATTATACAATATTGCTCGGCTGTTTTTCAGAAAGACTGACGACTACTGCTCCGACTTATAAAAAGCTAGAAATGACATGAGCTGCCTGTAAGGATGGCTTACTTTCTTATAACATTACCTAGAGATAAATATCATACTTGTTTGAGAAAGAGCAGCACCTACTCGGCTCAGAAAAGGCATTTGGAGCTTGTAATGACATTAAGCATGATTGGTCCATGCAGATTAAAAGCAATGAAAGTTTGTTTTTTGTTTCTTAAATACCTAATTTTCCAGCAATATATACAATTATTAGTCACGTCATCAGCAAAAATGTGCATACTGCCAAGATCCATGAATCTTTTAGAGAAATCATTTAACAACAATGCTGGTGATTTTCCTTTGGCTCAAACTAAAACTTCCTCTATGCAGGGAAACTCCCCCCTTCCCTGTGTACTCAGAGTCTAAGTTTCCCAAACATTACCAATTTGGCAGTTTTAACTGGTTTAAGTGAGCTTTACCATTTACTTAATGGATGTTCCTCAAAATAATCTCGTTATCGGAACACTCCAGCCGTGGTGTTTATCGTTCCTCTCTTGAGTGAAGGCCATAAAATATTAAAAGAGATGTTTTTGCTTTTTTGTCTACTGATAAAAGTCTCTGGAAACAGATCAAAAAGTTAGCAAGTTTTCCAAGTACCACTAATGTCATTCAAAGATATTTGTGTTACAAATGCTCACTGGCAGTACTGTGTATTGCACTCAAATATGCTTGCTGGGAAACATCCTATTCTCAATTTTCTGTTCTTTAATCTATTCTAGTCTAATCTAATAGCAGAAAGCAGTGCACAGGAAAGTGACACTTGATGCCATGTATCTTTCTATTTACGGGAGAGAGATCAACACAAGAATGACTGTTGTTGTCTTTAACATATTTCACTATAGACTATAAACAGTTTGCTTACACACAAAACACACTTCCCTCTGCTGACTGATAGCTAGACATACTAACAGTGCTCCTCTACTTGAATTAGTTTTTTTTTTTTATGTCCGGGAAAATAGAATTAATACATTGAAATACATATATACACATGTGAAATAGTCGGTGATACTTATGAATGTGCTGACCTGCAGAGCTGCTGTGGACTCCTCACTGGGCAGCGAGTCTATGAGTACATCCACATCTTTGGCTGTTCGGGCTATAAGGGCTGCAAACAGCTGGGCATACTCTAAACAGAGATCACGAAAAACAAAACACAGGTGAATGATCCTGCATATCATTAAAATAAAATAAAAAAAAAAAAAATATATATATATATATATATATATATATATATATATATATATATATATATATATATATATATATATATATATATATATATATCAGTGAGATGCTTGGTTACAAGTTGAACAGCCACAAGGGGCAGTACCCTCCATGGAGAAGGAGGCTAGAGGGCAAGATCAAAGTAGCACGGAGGGAGGTTAGCCAACTAACAGAGTTGCAGAAAGGTGCGACAAATAAGGTGCCTAAGAAATACAGCAAGCTGTCCATACCTGAGGCCTTGGAAACTGCCAAGCAAAGACTCACAGCCTTGGCCAGCCGCTTGAGGAGGTACACCAGAGAGATAGAAGGCAGGAGAATAAACCAGCTGTTCTCCACAGAACCAGCAAAGGTGTACTCTCAGTGGCAAGGGAACAATAAGAGAACAGCACCACCAAGGCTGGAGACGGAGCAATACTGGAAGAGCATATGGGAGAAGGATGCAACCCATAACGGCAATGCTCAGTGGCTAGTGGATCTGAGGGCAGACCACAGCGACCTCCCTGAACAGGGTCCAGTAACCATCACAGTGGCAGATATCCAAGAAAGGGTCTCCAGTATGAAGAGTTGGACAGCACCAGGGCCCGACATGGTTCACGCCTTCTGGCTGAAGAAGCTGACTGCACTCCACGAGCGTCTGGCAGCACAAATGAACCAGCTGCTAGTTAACGAGAGACACCCAGAATGGCTAACTGAAGGCCGGACGGTCCTGATCCCCAAGGACCCCAAGAAGGGACCGGTCCCCTCCAACTACCGACCAATAACCTGCCTCAGTACTACATGGAAGCTCCTGTCAGGCATCATATCGGCTAAGATGAACAGGCACATGGGTCAATACATGAGCGGGACACAGAAAGGAATTGGCAAGAATACCAGAGGTGCAAAACACCAGCTACTGGTAGACAGAACAATCAGCCGAGACTGCAAGACCAGACTGACCAACCTGTGCACTGCCTGGATTGATTACAAGAAGGCCTATGACTCAATGCCCCACAGCTGGATACTGGAATGCCTAGAATTGTACAAGATCAATGGGACCCTAAGAGCCTTCATCAGGAACTCAATGGGGATGTGGCGTACAACACTAGAGGCCAACTCCAAGCCCATAGCACAAGTCACCATCAAGTGCGGGATCTACCAAGGAGATGCTCTGTCCCCACTGCTGTTCTGCATAGGCCTGAACCCCCTCAGTGAGATCATTAACAAGACTGGCTACGGATACCGACTACGGAACGGAGCAGTTGTCAGCCACCTCCTGTACATGGATGACATCAAGCTGTATGCCAAGAGTGAACGAGACATCGATTCACTGATCCACACTACCAGGCTATACAGCAATGACATTGGAATGTCGTTCGGACTGGAGAAGTGTAGTCGGATGGTAACAAAGAGAGGGAAGGTAGTCAGAACTGAGGGGATTGAACTACCAGAAGGCAACATTGCAGACATAGAGGACAGTTACAAGTACCTGGGGATCCCGCAGGCAAATGGGAACCATGAAGAGGCCGCTAGAAAGGCTGCAACCACCAAGTACCTGCAGAGGGTCAGGCAAGTCCTGAGGAGTCAGCTGAATGGTAAGAACAAGATCCGGGCCATCAACACATACGCCCTGCCCGTGATCAGGTACCCTGCTGGGGTAATAGGCTGGCCAAAGGAGGAGATAGAAGCCACTGACATAAAGACAAGAAAGCTCCTGACCATGCATGGAGGGTTTCACCCCAAGTCCAGCACCCTGAGGCTGTACGCTAAGCGGAAGGAAGGGGGCCGGGGACTGGTGAGTGTCAGCACCACAGTCCAGGATGAGACAAGGAACATCCAAGAATACATTGGGAAGATGGCCCCAACTGACCGAGTGCTCAGTGAATACCTCAGGCAGCAGAAACCCAAGAAAGAGGAGGGAGACGAGGAACCATCATGGAAGGACAGGCCCCTGCACGGTATGTACCACCGGCAGATAGAGGAGGTGGCTGATATCCAGAAATCCTACCAGTGGCTGGACAAAGCTGGACTGAAAGACAGCACAGAGGCACTAATCATGGCAGCACAAGAACAAGCTCTGAGTACAAGATCCATAGAGGCTGGGGTCTATCACACCAGGCAAGACCCCAGGTGCAGGCTGTGTAAAGATGCCTCAGAGACAATCCAGCACATAACAGCAGGGTGCAAGATGCTAGCAGGCAAGGCATACATGGAACGCCATAACCAAGTGGCCGGCATAGTGTACAGGAACATCTGTGCCGAGTATAACCTAGAAGTCCCGAGGTCAAAATGGGAGATGCCCCCAAGGGTGGTGGAGAATGACCGAGCTAAGATCCTGTGGGACTTCCAGATACAGACGGACAAAATGGTGGTGGCTAACCAACCGGACATAGTGGTGGTAGACAAACAGAAGAAGACGGCCGTAGTGATCGATGTAGCGGTTCCGAATGACAGCAATATCAGGAAGAAGGAACACGAGAAGCTGGAGAAATACCAAGGGCTCAGAGAAGAGCTCGAGAGGATGTGGAGGGTGAAGGTAACGGTGGTCCCCGTGGTAATCGGAGCACTAGGTGCGGTGACTCCCAAGCTAGGCGAGTGGCTCCAGCAGATCCCGGGAATAACATCGGAGATCTCTGTCCAGAAGAGCGCAGTCCTGGGAACAGCTAAGATACTGCGCAGGACCCTCAAGCTCCCAGGCCTCTGGTAGAGGACCCGAGCTTGAAGGATAAACCGCCCGCAGGGGCGTGCTGGGTGTTTTTTTTTTTTTTTATAAATAAAAATAACAGAACACAAACACACACTCTACGTGCTGTTGAACCACAGAAAGTACCCCCTCCCCCCCCTTTTTTATAAGAGAAAAATCATTATGTACCATAATATTCAGAGTGAAAAGATAAAATGTCACTAAATATTGAGTAAAATGTAAAGTGGTGAAACTAAATCATTTGAGTTGTAGAGAGACACTCATCATGAATGATATGTAGGTGTAGTGATGGAGACCCGGTGTTGTATGATCAGGGGGGAGTACTGTACAAAACACCAATGTGGACATTTTCATTCCTGTTTCAGACAAATTTTTTCAAACTAACAAGCTGTTCCACATTATGTAAGCCAGTCTGTACTGCATTTATGTCAGTTTGCATAAGATTTTGTCCGTGTAGCCTAGGGCTGCCATGATTAGTCGACTAGTCATGATTACGTCGACTATCAAAATCGTCGACAACTAATTTAATAGTCGCGCGTCGTTTGAAGCTTTGTAAGATCCCAAAAGACGCGGGAATAAGTAGTAGCATTTAAGAGTGTAATAACAGACTGAAACAGAAGATGGCAGCACTGCATGTACAAGGATGCCAGCTGCCGTTAAACCCCGAAGAAGAAGAAGTAGTGTCCGGTATCGTAGCCGAGTCCAAATTCAGGAACTGCATCCTACTGTGCCCCCATTTGTAGGCCGATTACGTTACAGTGATACGACGAAGACTGTCCGAATTCGAAGACTCCGACAAATGCGGCCGACAAATGCGCCCTTCATTTCCCCAGATTTGAAGGATGGGTCAGGTGTATACTTCGTGGCCCAACCTATCCCAGAATTCATAGCTGTTGCTCAGCTTCCAACAATGGCAACAGCTAGTTAGTGTTAATATTACTCTTATTATTTTTTCTGGGTCACAAAATAAACGTTTAACATATTTTCAGACGAGACTGTAACTGTATCAACCTCAAATATCTGCTCAGTTTATCAAGACACCACATATTTTTAAAAGCGCTCCAACGTTTTCAGAGACGTCTGTTACCCACCAGCTCGATAGCTAGCCAGGGTTCAAGGCTCACTAGAGCCGGTGAGAACACCGGACTCCCAGCAAATCGTTTTCAAATCCACCGCCGTCTTTCGCTACTCAGGTTAAACACGATATACAAGTCACTTAGAGAACTTAAAAATGTTATTGTTTGGCTTTTTTCAGTGTTTTATTTGTTCCTGAGTAAATCGGTTTGGCTGCAATTAAAGTTATAGTTTTTACAAAGCTGAATAAACGTCAAGAAGATAATTGATTATCAGAAGTGTGAGATGCTCGAGAATATACTCCGGTGTCCTGTTATATTTTAGATAGCAAGGAGCAAACGGCTGAGTTTATTAAACTTCACCAAAACAATCTGCAAATTTCATTAAAATGTAATAAACTATCATCTTGTCTTTATTTTTAGTTAGCACATACCTTACACGTTTAAAGCTGTAAGCTAATGATAGTTATATGAGAGCAGATGCATGCTGGTGCAATAAGCTGTAAGGTTTACGTCCAAAGGATGCATGATCTGATTAGTCAACTAATCGCAAAAATAATCGGTGACTAGTCGACTATCAAAATAATCGTTTGTGGCAGCCCTAGTGTAGCCTGATGAATCTGGGTATGCAACCTCTACAGACATGCTTGTGTGCAGTGCACCAAGAGATCAACAGCACATGTAGCACTGGCTGACAGTGATAATACTGGAAACTAATTTGCTGACGAGTTCACTTTAACAGGAAAGGGAGTAACAGAGGAGTTCACCACAAAGAGGAAACAGTGGCAAAAAATAATCAACAATTAAAAAAAGCAGCATGAGAAACACAGACAGTGGATACGTAGACAATTTTCAATACCGTGTTTCATTTCACTGCAAAGAAGTTATTTTTATATTATGACATATCTTTTCTGTATCAGGGTCGAAGTTGAAGGAGAAACTGAACAAATGCAAACAAGTCTAGCTCACAGACTGTTCCGCATAATTGTTATACTGCCCTCTGGTGACAGCACACAGCTATAACATGTACCAACACACAGCTATATACTGGGCTGGAAATCACCAGAGACCCTTTGATACCACATTTTTACAATATATTACTGTCATTTTCAACATTATATGATATGTTAAATATTGCAATAACATATACTACAATTTATGTCCTAAAAGTTGAACTTTATCAGTATCTGTTTTATCCAATGAGATAAAGTAATCTCACTGCAAAATGAGATTGTCAAGCATCCCCCATCACTGTTATTAAAACCTGCCACAAATGTTACTATAAAATAAGAGTCATTCTGACTGATATCAGTCTGAGGTTCAATAGGTCAAGTTGGCAATTACATGCAATCTGTTTCTGATTGCATGGGCAACAAACACATGTTGTCCATAGGGAAGTTGCACAGTGACCTCTGGTGGAGAAGCTATGCAACGTCATTGATGAGTGTTTCTCTCATCTCCTCTTGAATTTTTATTTTTTTATATTTAGTAGCTTTTAAAAAGCAGATATCAATAGAGAGACAAATAACTAATATCAACTGATATAAAAACTATGGTTAAAATTAATGTCATAGTAAAAAACACACAAACCTTCTGTTGGGTTTGCTGGCTGATCCTTGTTGATAGCTGTCTGGATGTTACTGAAAGATGCAGGAGGTGCACACTGTTGCAGGACGCCGATAGCATTACAAAACTGATCCGCAAGCTGGACACACAAAACAAAACCAGTAATAGGTTACGCTGTCGTTTAAACAAGACAATAGCTGCTGATGAGAACATAAACTTCAGGCAAAAGAAATTTAAAGAGGTTTCTTTTACCAGTTTTATCAAGGTATGTTTTTTTTTTTAAATTATAAAATATAGGTATTTAGTTTACCAGTGTCAACCATAAGGAGGCCAGAATCCAATTTTACCCACTGTGAAAATGTGAAGGCGTGCTTAAGTTTTGGACTTTTAAATGTATTTTCATAAGTTTTACAGCTTCTCCTGAAGATAAAACGTCCCCCAAATAATTAAATGAGAGAAAGTTCATTTTTTAAACCATCTACTATAGAAATCTATGCTTTTTACAATGGGGTCACATTACAAAATATATTATTACAGGACAGTCTACACAACAAGCCAAAAGAACGTTTTCTGTTATTTTTGCACATTTATTTCCTACAATTTAAGCCCAACGAGTCACACTGACAAATTTTTCTTTATTGTGCAGAAAAACTAAGAAGGACTGTTAAAACCAACATCTTTTTCTTATATTACAATGTCTCAGGGATTAAATGTATAGTTAAAGTTCTGACTGAGAGTGACAGAAAGGGGAGTGTCACTGATCGGCCCAAAGTGTGTTGTATGTAGGCCACCTAGTAAAAGGATGTTTGACATCCCTGGTCTAGAACCACCCTTAAATTATTATTATTTTGTTTGTTTGTTTGTTTTGGAAAATGGCAAATAGTTGCAGCGGGAGTTGAAAATAGTTGAAACGGGAGAAAATACGTGGAAATACAGTATGTAAGGCAAAAACAGATTTTGCAGTATTCTAGCAAGCTGGTACAACATGAAGGATCAAAATCTGACCTACTTTTCTCCATTCGTAATTCCTATAAGTTCAACATCTGTTCAAGACCACTGAAAAAAAATAAGCAAATTTGGTCCCTTGCAAGCCAAATATAAAGAAATTACCTTTGCACAGTATTGTAGTAACACTGTTTTCTTTCCAAATATATTTATTTTGTATCATTTTGTTCAATGAAGCTACTCAAAACGACGTTTTAACACTGTAACACTTCATTGTTTAAAATAACTTAGCTGGTTTGGTCGTTTAGTAACACAGGCCTTTAGCTATAATTGCTATAATGGTTAGCTACCCCGTGTTGTTGACACGTTGCTAAACTATTAGGGCCACTGGTTTGCGTTAGCTACCAACTCTAAACGACATAACGATGCATTTTATATTTTTAACACCTCCTTCTACCAAAGAATGTTTAAAATATTCAACATTTGCCTTACCGAATTGACTGCGTCTTGAAGTTGTGTTAGCCGGTCCGCCATATTGTCTGTTTCTGACGTAACTGTCGCGAGAACATAAAACATCTCGCGGTATATTCGGTATTTTGGGAACCTTGGTTGTCATAGGTTGGGTTACTTACTTTTATCATCTCACAACTGGGTTCACAGCAAATTTGAAACGCGTTAAAATCGATATTTTCATATCAGCAGAGATTATCTTCTATTTTAACGAGGAGCGGATCTTTATTAGAGCCTGTTTGTGGGTGCTTTATGAGGACTAATGTTAGCCTTTAGCTAATATTAGCTGCCAAACATCAACAGGAAGTAGCAGCGGGGTTAACGCAATTCCAATGTCTTGTACTGTGGCTTCCCCAGGTATGATCATTTTTGTTTCTTTAATTCATTATCTAAATTGAATGGCAACACTGATTTGTTATACGCACCCGTTTATAATGCGAGCATGTAAGTGGATTTGCATGAAAGCTTAACTCTGATTAGTAAGTTGGCTAATAAGTGAGCCGAGCTTGTGTATGTATGTATGTGTTGTTAAAATATGTTTTACGTTGTCAGCTAACTGAATTTGGAAAACTGAGATACTAATCCCCTTCACGTTTTATATAGCTGAGACGAATATGCTTCCAAAGTAATCATGTAAAGTGAATCTGACACCTAAAACACGTAAGGCTTGCTCCTAATAAGCGAATTAGCTGACACGGCAGCTGTAATGACGGGAAGGTCGAGGAGGAGAAAGCCTAGATTCAATGTCAATGAATGATTTTTAGCTGGTATTTCGAAGTCAGAGCTGACGCTTCAGTTGAGGTTACTTCTTGCTTTACAGATATTTTTAAAATTGTATAATACCAATATCGCGGTGTTGTTGTTTGAACAAATAAAACAGAACTAGATCAAGCATTTCTGATTTAAGTCGTGTTTAAAAAAATATTAAAGTGATCATCATATAAAAAAAGACTACTTTTATAGAAAATGACTGATGTAACCTATTGCTGCTTAACAGCAGCAATACAGGGAGTGCAGAATTATTAGGCAAATGAGTATTTTGTCCACATCATCCTCTTCATGCATGTTGTCTTACTCCAAGCTGTATAGGCTCGAAAGCCTACTACCAATTAAGCATATTAGGTGATGTGCATCTCTGTAATGAGAAGGGGTGTGGTCTAATGACATCAACACCCTATATCAGGTGTGCATAATTAATAGGCAACGTCCTTTCCTTTGGCAAAACGGGTCAAAAGAAGGACTTGACAGGCTCAGAAAAGTCAAAAATAGTGAGATATCTTGCAGAGGGATGCAGCAGTCTCAAAATTGCAAAGCTTCTGAAGCGTGATCATGAAACAATCAAGCATTTCATTCAAAATAGTCAACAGGGTCGCAAGAAGCGTGTGGAAAAACCAAGGCGCAAAATAACTGCCCATGAACTGAGAAAAGTCAAGCGTGCAGCTGCCAAGATGCCACTTGCCACCAGTTTGGCCATATTTCAGAGCTGCAACATCACTGGAGTGCCCAAAAGCACAAGGTGTGCAATACTCAGAGACATGGCCAAGGTAAGAAAGGCTGAAAGACGACCACCAGTGAACAAGACACACAAGCTGAAACGTCAAGACTGGGCCAAGAAATATCTCAAGACTGGTTTTTCTAAGGTTTTATGGACTGATGAAATGAGAGTGAGTCTTGATGGGCCAGATGGATGGGCCCGTGGCTGGATTGGTAAAGGGCAGAGAGCTCCAGTCCGACTCAGACGCCAGCAAGGTGGAGGTGGAGTACTGGTTTGGGCTGGTATCATCAAAGATGAGCTTGTGGGGCCTTTTCGGGTTGAGGATGGAGTCAAGCTCAACTCCCAGTCCTACTGCCAGTTTCTGGAAGACACCTTCTTCAAGCAGTGGTACAGGAAGAAGTCTGCATCCTTCAAGAAAAACATGATTTTCATGCAGGACAATGCTCCATCACACGCGTCCAAGTACTCCACAGCATGGCTGGCAAGAAAGGGTATAAAAGAAGAAAAACTAATGACATGGCCTCCTTGTTCACCTGATCTGAACCCCATTGAGAACCTGTGGTCCATCATCAAATGTGAGATTTACAAGGAGGGAAAACAGTACACCTCTCTGAACAGTGTCTGGGAGGCTGTGGTTGCTGCTGCACGCAATGTTGATGGTGAACAGATCAAAACACTGACAGAATCCATGGATGGCAGGCTTTTGAGTGTCCTTGCAAAGAAAGGTGGCTATATTGGTCGCTGATTTGTTTTTGTTTTGTTTTTGAATGTCAGAAATGTATATTTGTGAATGTGGAGATGTTATATTGGTTTCACTGGTAAAAATAAATAATTGAAATGGGTATATATTTGCTTTTTGTTAAGTTGCCTAATAATTATGCACAGTAATAGTCACCTGCACACACAGATATCCCCCTAAAATAGCTAAAACTAAAAACAAACTAAAAACTACTTCCAAAAACATTCAGCTTTGATATTAATGAGTTTTTTGGGTTCATTGAGAACATGGTTGTTGTTCTATAATAAAATTATTCCTCAAAAATACAACTTGCCTAATAATTCTGCACTCCCTGTAGCTTGCAAAAAGCTACTGCATCATGGTATATACATAGGTTTTTATAGGACTGTTCAGAGTTCCCAGAAAACTTTCACTTGACTGCAGCTGCTGTATCTACAGATTATAGACCAAAGTTTTTCCCCATTGTCTAACTAAGATACAAAGTCAGCCTACCTTTAAATAAAGAAGCTATTTTAATAAGATATAATTCAATAGTGTCATTCATCACTATAATGAATAGCTTGCTAATGGATAATTGCTTTAACCAAATGTAATACTTAAGGGAAGAAAAGAAGGATTGACAAGGTGGATGACTACTATGTTTGCAAGCAACCGTGTCCTAGCTCCTCTTAAGAATCACTTGTATTTCCTCAGGCATGAACTGTACCTTAGAGAAGGTCCTGGCAGATGCCAAATCATTAGTGGAAAGGCTTCGCAACCATGACAACGCTGCTGAGATGTTAATCGAACAGACGACACATCTCAACAAGCGAGTAGAGGCCATGAAACAGGTAGGGTGTCACATGAACTTGGGGAAATGTGAGGCCTAAAGCATTTGATGTAGAATCCGTGAAGTTTCATTTGAAAAGCTGGAATAACATTTTTTTAAAAAGTATTTCTAATTGTTATGATCTATCATTTTATATTTCAGACTGAAGGTTTTTGTGCTTGTTCTTTTTATTGATAGTACCAGGAAGAGATAGACGCCCTGAATGAGGTTGCACGTCATCGGCCTCGTTCCAGTCTAGTCCTGGGAATCCAGCAGGAAAACCGGCAAATTAGGGAGCTCCAGCAGGAAAACAAAGGTAGGCAGTTTCCTTCAATGTCAACTCTCAGTCAGTGCATTTTTAGTTTCGCTTTGATTTGCGGAATATAAAGCTAGAATTTGATCCTTCCTGCAAATCAAACTTGTGTTCATACTTCATGTAGAGCTGCGTACATCATTGGAAGAACACCAGTCTGCCTTAGAGCTCATCATGACCAAATACAGGGAGCAGGTGTTCAGACTTCTCATGGCCAGTAAGAGAGACGACCCCGCCATCGTTACCCAGCTGAAGGAGCAGCATACTACGGTCAGTGTCTGGTGCAAGTACTTTTAATGTATTATTCTGCAATTTTTTACTTTTCTTGTGCATTAAAAAAAAATCATTGCAGGAAATGCAAGCACACATAGACAAGATCAACGAAATGGCCTCCGTGATGAGGAAAGCCATAGAGGTGGATGAGGAGCGAATATGTGAAGATGAGGAGAGGATTAAACAGCTAGAGGTAAAAGCCGAGCAGCATTACTTCAGTTGTTCCAAAGCTTTGAGACCAGGGGAAGGTACAAAAAATCCACAGAAGTTACAAATCCACCCAAAAAAATGTCTGTTCATGTGACACAGAGGATCACAAGTGTCAAAGAAATTGACACTTGACACAAATGCCAATAAAAGTCATCAGTAGAAACTTAAATGATCAAGCCTCTGAGGGGTGGAATCAAAACTGGATCACAAGTCATAGTTAAAAAATGTTCATGTGCTCTGTTATTTATTCATTTATTTATTTAAACAGTATATTTAGTGTGAGTTTGGAGTTTAAAAATGAACTAAAGCTTCATGTTGAGTTGAGATGTCAAAGCAGATCTTAACAGGGCATTTAAATTAAAAATGAGCCTTTTTATTTACATTTCCTCCTAGCTTTGTTTTTGTCCCTTTGACCTACTTTGTTATTTAGACATCCTGCCTCTCTATTTTCAAGGTTCTTTATTTGTCACATGCATAGTTATACAAGTATAACACACAGTGAAATGTAGCCTGACACGCTCCTCGACATGTGCAAAAAAAATTGGGGGGGGGGGTTTAACCTATTTTCAATAGGTTAAACAGATATATAGATCTATCCATCCATCCATCCTCTACTACTTGAAATTATCCATAAATCCCATAAAAGTTAGCAATGCTAGTTAGCTAAATAGTAACATAAATCTATGTGCTTTTAGCTTTTGACAGTAAGAACCATTTGTAGTGTTTCCACATGTTAACCACCAGATGTCAACAGTGAGCTTTTAAACTCTTAAAACATCATAAACCCATATTTTATTCACAGTAGTGGAAAAAGTAGCATTTTAAGAAAAACAGTAGCTCATTTTGAACTTAATACTAGCAATAAAAAAATAAAAAAAGTTGGGATGGGGTCAACAAAAAGCTGGAAAAATGGAGGAACATTTTAGGTTAACTGGCATAAAGATTAATACTCAACATGATTGGGTATAAAAAGGCCTTTTAAAGAGGCAGAGTTTCTCAGAAGTAAAGATGTGCTGAGGTTCATCAATCTGCAAAAAATAAAAGGCATCTGCAACTTGTGGAACAATTTCAGAATAACATTTGTCAACATATAATTCTGAAGACTTTGAATATCTAATTATCTGCAGCTTAATATCTTCAAAAGATTCTGAGAATCTGGAGAGATCTCTGTGCTCAATAAAATTTGGGTTTATGGGATTTGCAAATCATTCTGTTTTTGTTTGCATTAAACACAGCACTAAGCACAGCAGATCTCTGTGTATTTCAGTTGGAGAACAATGGACTCCGAGAGCTGCTGGGAATCAGTCGGGAAGCTTTTCTGGTTCTGAAGAGAGACGACCAATCAGACAGCACGTCGCTGTCGCCACTGCTCACCAGTGCCGACGTGAGCTTACGAAAAAGTTAGAGCCCAGGGCAGCCCACCAAACCCGCCCACCTACTGCTGCCGCTGTAGGGTACAGAGTCTACAGCCTGTTACCACGTGACCACTTCAGATGATGAGTCTCCTGGTGCATTTAGAACATCGCTGCTCCAGACCTGCATCCCTGTCTGATGATTCGGGCAACAAGCAGCGAGCCAACCACCTCCCTTTATTCTTTTTCTTGTTTCTTGGTACTGCTGTAACGTTTTGTTCATTTTGGCAGCATGCACAAGCCCACAGTGCCTGCAACATTTTAAGGTGTAAATGAGTAAATGAAGGGCTTGAGTTCAAATAAATCTATAAGCAAGAAAATTTGTCTGTAGAGTTTGTGTCACCTTCCAAATGTCACACGTTTCTTGTTCTGTTTTGGTTGCTCCTGCAGATACACAACTTCTCACTTTCACTACTCGTGTCAGTAAAAGTGGTTTCTATTCCCACCAATATTGTCACTGGCGGGAATAGAAACCATATCCACAGAGGATCTGCTCCAAAGGGTGAGGTGCATCTGCTGCTAGCTGTGGAATAGAAAATTTCAACACTGTCAAACCACAGTGTAGTTATACTCCACTGAAAGGCTTGTAAACAAGTGCTTCATTGTTTCACTGTTGCACATTTATATCATTAGATTTTTCAGTAATTTTATCCACTACTTGAAAAAAAGAAAAAAATATATACATATATATATATATATATATATATATATATATATATATTATTGGAAAGCAGTCAGTCTGTGCATTTTAGAGGATGGAAGAGAATATTTGTGGTATTATTGCATACAAAGTGAGATGACTGTAATAAGAACTTTTCATAAATTGGCTATTATTTCAATCCAACTTGTGTTGGGGGAATAGAATTTAGACCAGCTGAAAAGTAGAAGTACACTGCATCATATTTGGACTTGGGTGCAGTCTTTAAGTTATCTTTCCCCATATTTTTTTACTGCAGACGCAAGGCACACCAGAGGGATGTTAGAAAGCATCCACCCATTCTATGGTTTATATTTGAAAACTTAATTTAAATGTAACTGCTGGTAAAGAGCAGCTCGTGTGCTGCTTTGTGCGCACATTAAATAGTGTCTGCCAATTAGTCTCCTGTTGTGATTTGTTACGGTCTGATGGACAGATCTAATCGAACTGAGACACGGCTAATGAGGTAAAGTCATCATTAATTAATTAAAACGAATTTAAATTGTAAATAAATAATTGTTTAAATGTTTGAAATGAAATTAATTTAATACATCATTTATATATTTTGTTAATTAATTGTTTAACGTTTTATTTAATTATTGACACATTTAATTTGATGTATCGAAGTCACTCGAGATCGTGTTGATGGTTGGTGACGCCAGAGGGAGGTGGGGATATCGCGGGACGGAGGACGAGAATCTCGCGGTGGCTTCGTTAGGCAGTCAGAGCGGCAGAGGGAGAAGGTCGGCTCAGGCAGGCTTTCACGTCAGTCAAGCATGTCGCTTTCGAGTTTGCAGGGACTCTTACAACCCAAACACGGGACGCTGCCACATTACCAATGATTTTACGGAGGAGCAGATAGAAAAGGGTTTGTTAAGAATTCAAAATAGAGAGGCGGAAAATGTCTCGGTGGATTTGGTTCCCGCTGCTGCTGCTACTGCTTCTTCAGTTGGTGTATGAAGTTGAAGCGCAGGTAGAAAGTGAGTAGCCTTACCAGAGGATTTTTTTTTCTTTCTAATCTGATGCAAAGTGACTTTCGGTTTTAGAAACCTTTAAATGTAAATGGTATATAATCAAAAAGCTATCATATTCAAACTAGTAGTGTTGTGTTTGGGCTGCAGGACACTAGAGTTGCCCTCTTGTATGGCATTAGCTAGCTAATTAACGCGTTATTCTATGTAACGGACTAAAACTGTCTATTTATCCCACACAATTTAATTCGGTTATGTTTAAAGTTTGAAATAAGGGGATGCTCGTACACAGGATGTTAGTCGTGCCTAACCCTATTGTGAGTTAAGCTCTGCGTTTAAAGCTGTCCTTAACGAGTATGCCGAGATTTACAGGTCCAGGTAGCTTACTTACATATTTTATCTGCAAACAGGAAATGTAAACAGTAATCTGTCTCAGATGTGGTGGAAGAGGCAGCTAGGTCTTACCATAAGAAGAACCTTAGACGAGCCACAAGAAGGAAATCAGAATTTAAATTGCTTCTGCATAAATTGCAGAAGTAAGACTGTCATCCAGGGGGTGCTACTTTGAAAGTAGTGCATCTAAATCAATTTATCCAAATGTAATATATATATATATATATATATATATATATATGATTACATATAAAGGGCTCAATAATTGTCAGTTAAGCAGTTCGGCTGATGCAAAAAGCAAAGATGGCAGTCAACACGATGCAAAGTGATTGAACTTGTGTTACACCAGACTCTGCCCTGAGGCTGAAGTTCTTTCTGCATGTCAGGAGTGCGTAGGCACCTTTGCAGTGTGTGTAGCCTGCTTTGAAATTAACCAGTCATGTTGTCCCTACCTCAAAGCGCTAAATTAAAATCACTGACCAGGTCAGCAGGATCTGTCAGGAATGATAAATCTAAAAGCACTGATAATCCTGAGCTGTGTGTGTTTTGAAAACTTCAAAACATTCTTTGATTTTCACACAGCAACTTAATGAATCTTGCAAAAAGTTACCTCACACATTGTGAGCCTCTCGTCCTCATAACACACAGTCTTCGATGTTTGAAGTCTTCCCACACAGTTCCTGCTGAGGAACTATGCAGTAATAGTTAAGGAAGTGTGGAAGATTGCTGTGTGTGAGTGCAACAAAACCAGAAGTGTGGCCTAACTGAAAACAAGTGCAGTTACCAACACAGTGTTTTGGTTTGGTTTGTTTAATTATTACCAAGATTCACTTTTATTTATATGGCGCCAAATCACAACAACAGTTGCCACAAGGCGCTTTATATTGTGAGGTAAAGACCCTACAATAATATAAAAATGGCATAATCATGTTCACATTTCACTGTCTGTTCTGTGTATCTGCATCACCTTTCAAAGAGGGGAAAAAAACAGTTGTTTTCCAGTGTAATCTGTTCTTTTTAAAGGGCCGTATGATGCCACATTTGTAGCTGTCAGTCTTTGTGCCTGAATTATGCTTCATTGTCTTAATATTTCAAATACAACTGTTAAGTGTAATCAACACTGGCCTATGATTAAAAAAAAACCCTCATTCTGATTGCCTTCAGTTATGGTTAGAATTAGAGGTCTTCACCGGAGCTTAGACCGCAGTGGGTTATATATAATCAGGCGAATGAGTCAGAAATGGCCAGTAAGGAAACTTCAGCCTGTAGTTTGATGTTAAGTGAGGACACTGATAAGATATAGGCTGCCTGATTGGTTCCAGTTATTGTGGAACTTTGTTTTATGGAATAACGCAGATCTGTTAGAAAGAACATAAACAAAACGAAAACCAGTAGTCATGTAAGCAGATGATCAGAAGAAGAAGACATGTTTTATGAGTCTAGTCTATCAAGCGGTTTATAAATACATTTTTTGTTTTGTTTTGTTTTCTGAACTGAATCTCTGTATGCAGATCTTTACAAAACAGGAAACATAATAAATGAGCAGCTGACATTTTACAGTTCGGGTCCAGCCATCACTCTGACAAAGCCTCCACTTTCTGAGATGTTGAAGGATGTTTATGGTGCCATTTAATCAACGTATCAAATTTAGATGGTACACTCGATTATTTCCGTATAGTAGCCTCGGCACAGAGAGCACGCCTTCGTTCAGGCTTTTGTGTGATTAATCGGTTTTAGGATCTGGTTTAAGGTGGCGTGTTTGGCTTATCACCTACTGTCAAAACTGCTGCTGTGTCAGATGATTAGCATTTTACTGTATATTGACTAGTACCAGCTACAACCTGCCAGCCAGTCTTCTTTTCCACAGTAACTTAGACCGACTAAAGCAGGAGAACAAATACTGTGTACAAGTACTGTGATGAATTTATCATAAACTTTCTTGGACTAGGCTTATAAAAATCAGCGCTCACATGACTTTAAATTTAATTTTCGTCAAATTTTATCTGAACCTCTTTAAGTACTGTTAAAGATCCCTCTGTGGTAATCACATCCCTTTCAACTTGTGCCTCTCCACCACTGTGTCAGAAGACTTTATTTTAATTTTTGGAGTGAGTGAGATAAATTTGGCGAGCAGGCCGGGTGGTGAGTGATGTGACTAAAAGAGAACCAAAAATCCTGACTTACAGAATACATAAATCACACTTTCCCCTTTCTTGCTCAGACCGGGTGATTTTCCTGCCGGGGAGGTTCCAGAACGTGAGCATCTCGCAGAATGAGACGGTGCAGGCGGTGGTGTCCACGATCCCATCAGAGGTCGCTTTCATCACTCTGCAGTTCCACACGCAGCATCGAAACGCAACAATCTCCTACACAAGGGTGAGGAAATGCTGAGATGTTAACCTCTGGTGTGAAGAGGTGGAAAGAGCAGTGAAAGTGTGCCCTCAAGTAGAACTGCTGTTGAAATATTACTTAATTAAATGAAAAAGAACTGGTGTTATCAGTAATAGACTGTATATAAAGGTTGGCTGTACCCACAGGGACATCACCTTTTAAAGGCTTAACTTTTTTGTTTTGTTTTGTTCCTCCATTAAAAACGCACCAACGCCACCAATATCACTTTGTCAGTAGGCAAGTAGACAAATTTGAAATTCGAATATTGCAATAACCGTACAGTGATGAACCTGCTTGTTCAACAGAAAGCCAGCAGCACACTGATGATGCCACGTAGGTCACATGGTTATGTTTTTCTGAACACTTTGAAGTTTAAACTTTAGCTTCATGGCGGGTACCATTATTTCCCTGCACGGCTGCTATTCGAGCAGAGATAAGCTGTCAAGATCAAAACTGTTTTTTTGTAAATGGCTGTAAAAATATTAATTTGATTCAATTTAATATGATTTGCTTTGTCACTATCGTTTTTAAAGCTTTTGAGGCTGCCATTTCTTACTCAGCCACATTCTTCAGTAAAACTGTGTAGATATATTGTGTTAATACTTCACATTTGGCATATATTTAGGACACAACATTGAAACTAACAAATACAACAAATTGTAATAGTGGTTATTTGTTTATTTTAGTGTGTAAATATTAGTTCATTTAGATGGATGTGAGTGGCAAACAAGAAGTTTACAGTGATTTTAGTAACCAGCTGGCTGAGCTGTCATTGGTCTGTCCTCAGGCCTTTGTGAATCCAGAAACGTGTCATGACAATTAGTGAAGGCAGCTAAAGTACAGTTTCCATGTTTGTTTAACTGTTTCTTTAAGCCAGCGGTCCCCAACCTGCGGGCCACGGACCAAATGACTCGCAGCCCGGGGGTTGGGGACCCCCGGGCTGCGAGTCATTTGGTGCTGGGCCATGAGAGTTCAGGCTCAGGTGTGAAATTTATGGTTTTCAGGGTTTTTATCGTCAACTCGGTCTCCCTGGGTCTTTTCCCGTGTTGTAGTTGCATAATTTTAAAAAGTTTAAATTTGTTCAGAAGCCTATTGAACGGCAGAAATTAGGTTTTCTTTTCGGAAGTAAGTAAAAGGAAAAAAAACATCGGCCGACAGCCTGTAAATAATAGTAGTCTTGTGCGTAACAAGCAAGCACAGATTTCAGGGATAGACAGGAAACTGTTCTTGAAGTACACTGAGAGAGAGAGAGAGAGAGAGAGCTGTGCATGAAGTGTGATTTTTATTGTGGTGGAAGCAAAACAGCAAAAGTCAGAGGGAATTCATGACGATGTGTATGTGAAGCGTAGTTTGGATCTTCTTTTGCTGCTGGTTCAGTCAATATTGTTTGGAGAGAGATAAAACTAACAGCTTTAGAATCGGCGCAAAAAGGGCGTAAACACAAAGCGCGGACCCGCCGAAACATCAGAATCAGCGAGCTGTCGGCTTTCAGCCCCGAACGTGTCCGTGCCGTCGGTGAGAAAGGCCACATCTCACTGATTCTGATCCGCGGCTCCGCGCTGTGTGTTTACGTCTTTGTGCAGAAGCCGTGTATCTGCTCTCATTTACTGTTTTAGCTGTTTGGTGGTTGTCAAAATTTTGTGACGTTTCACCTGAGATTCTGGAATTTTGGGCAAAATACATTTATATAAAAAAATCGATTCAGGATTTTAATGAATCGATATCACGTTATCCAAGCCAGAATCGATTTTAATCAATGAATCGATTATTAAAACCCACCCCTACTGAAGTGTCACGCTTTGATGCTTATCCCATGCCCGGGTCGACGGGCTCCTGGACTGGTTGGGCACGGCCCGTTTTTTCACGACACTGGATTTAACCAAGGGCTGCTGGCAGATTCCCTTGTCTGCCGAGTCCAAGGAAAAAACTGCCTTCTCCACTCCGTACGGTTTGTACCAATTCGTCACGCTTCCGTTCGGCTTGTTCGGAGCCCCGGCCACCTTTCCACCTGAACTGTCACAATAAGCAAACCCAGAAATAAACGTGATAGCTCTTTCTCGATCTGTGTGTGTGTGAAGTGCATTTTACAAAGAGTTAAAGAGGGGATGTTTTCTGTTACATCAGCAAATCAGATGTGTAATCTAAATTGGGTGATCCTTCAGAAGTGTGGTCACATGACACAGCTAAAATATAAACGGAAATAAACTCAGAGGCATATTTCATAGTGCATCACGGGCAGTTAGTTCTACATCTGGCTAATGAATGAGGCTTTGTGAGTGAGGTCATCTGACCCTCTGAGAGAACCCGCAGTCAGCTGATCTACAGTCCTCTGGTCATGAGTGGCAGACGGGGCGTTCCTCAGGGGGAAAAACTTCTGGCGTCAGTCCCAGAAGTCTGAGGAGACAGCGCCGTTTGGGTCCATGCAGCACACAGGAGCATGGAAAGTAGTTTAGCTTAACTTTCCTTATTTACGTTTCTGGTGGTGGCAACAGTGGAAAGGGCCAGAAAAACAAATCCATGTGATTGAAGACTCGCCTTATCATTAAGACATGTCTCAAGTTTAAAGATCACCAGCAATCACCAAAAACAAGCACAGAGAAATTTAGAAAGAACAAAACAGGAAGTGGGCTTTTACAAAGCATCAGATAAAGCTTAATGAAAAGTGAATATGCAGATTGTGCACATCAGTTTCCTTTATATTCTTATCTCTTTTGTCAGTTTCCTTTTTTTTCTTCCTTTTTATAACTCTGGCTTGTTTGACATGATAACCACAAGATCCTGATTTATATTTGTCGTTGTTTATCAGCTGTCAGTGTTTTTGGTGACTGACTATTTCAATTAGAAGCATAAAAACAGATAAACTAATCATTGTTAAAGGAAATGCTTTCATAAACCAAACCTACACTTAATTATATCACTGTTTTACCCACTTCCTGTTGGTGACTTAAGTGTTGAAACTTTAACTCACTTGTGATAGTTGGGTTTGAAGCGACCCCACCTCTGCGGCTGATGACACAACTGAAGTTGAGCCTGTGCTGTCTTGAGAATCTCTACATACTCCAGCAGCGTCTGTGTCCACAAGAGATGGTGATACAATGCGGTTATTATACAGCAGTGGGACTGAGAGCCATGTCATGGGGGCGCAGATCTTCTATGCCGCCAGGCCTGTCACACAATAGTAATTCAGATCATTGCCTGAGTATGAGCTTTTTCCATTTGTTGTCTGTCACAAGCAAAAATCTTTCCACGTGAAACACAGTACAGATAATGTAAAGTCTCTCGGTTTTCATTAGACTCTGCTGGCTCAGTGCTGAAGCACGTATAATGTCGCGCTCTAACCCGTGCGATAATGTATTTTTTGCTTTGATACAACATATTCTCTAACGCTAAACCAGCTTGTTCATGTGAACGCAGCGCTCACCAGGTCAGGATGTGGTATACCATGTAGCACACGCCTGTGTTTGATTCATCCTGCTCTCAAAGGCAGTGAAATTCAAATTAATGACGTTTTAACAACAAAAAAACATTTACAGTAAGAAGTCAATTTAATGCAAAGTTAAAGGAGAGAAAGGGAGTTTTCTTCATGTCAGCAATCTCTTCAATCACAAGCAGCTTTCATTTCCAAATGAAGTAGCTGTTGTATTGTTCACAAACGTAGCTCTATCCTAAAACTACAGGACATCTGCAAGCTGCTTTGCAGACCACGCCCACCCCGACACATGTTTTAATGCTGATTCAATCAGTCTCATATCTGCTTTCTTTGATGCCTGCTCTGTTTTCTACAGGAGGTCTTACTGCTCTGACAGAAGAGTGTGAAAGTCACAGAACAGAGCCATTGTACCAACTAGAAATCAGAGCAGAAGGAAGTTATTTTTTTTTACTGTAGCGGTGCTTCCTGGGCCTAAAGATCTGACTCTTAAAATAAAATGTTTGTCATTCTTCTTAGGAGCTCTATTATTGGAATGTATGTCCTTTTTTTTTCATAGCACAAGTTGAGTAATGTTTTCTTTCCTCTTGTTTTGGAGACAGACACCAGCATTTAAGGTGTTTAACTTTGTTAGGACCTGAGTCTGCAGTGAATCATAATCGCTGGCAAGTTCACACTAATCCACCAAACAAAGAACCAAGTGTGTTGAGACGTTCAGAGGAGAAAGTGTTTATGTAGGTTAAACTGGCAGGGGATCGTCACCACCTTAGTTTGAGATCAGACTGTACATCATTTTGGTCAAGACAGAACTATCTCACCCACGTTTGCATGGAAATGTTTCATGGTCCTCAGAGATGAGGGCCTGATGGCTTTGGTAATCCACAGTCTCTCATCTATAACCACCATGAAGTTGAATGCTTGGTGAATTTTTCCTCAAGCACCATCATGAGGTCAGACCATGAATGGGAGCACTTCTATGTTTTCTAAACAGCACAGCATGTGCCTCTGCATATTATCTGCTTACTAATTGATATCTCTGTTCGGATCAGATGCCGGGCCTGGGCCTCTCCCTGACTGCGGTGGACTCGGGGCTCGTGTCGGCTCTCCGGCGGGACCAAACGTCCCTCACCTTGTTCCTGTCCTCTCCTGATGGCAACACTGTGGCAGGGACCGGGGTCATCCTCTCCTACTCCAGCACCGGTAACACTTGAACTGTCCTCCAGTACAAAATACACCAGTGTGCTTCTCTTCTGACTTGTTTCACTGTCTTTGAATGTTGCCTGAGAAGCACAGAACAGGAAAGTAAAAGGAGAAGAAAGCAAAAACTTTGGACATTAACTAAAACAAACCATGTCAGCACAGTGTGATTGTCACTGGAGGAAACCTGAGCCGACCACGAGCTTGTATTCGCACTGATTTGGTTTACCTCCACTGGGTGTTGAAACCTATTTTAATAAGTCATGTTGACATAGCAGAATGACTCTCAGCCTTCCTCCTATTGGCCCACCACGTCCAGTCCAGCGTCTAACAGTGAATGTGTTCTGTGTCAGATCCAGTTCCAGGAGCGTGCAATATGGAGTTTGACCTGGAAATTGACCCAAACATCTACATCCACTACAATCTCTATGAGACCACGATCCGTTTTGCACCTGCCAACCTGGGATATGAGAGGTAGCACATGACACCGACTCTTACTGTTTTCTTCACTTCCTGTTCAGCCTGTTGAGCCACAGGCATCAGCGGCTCTGTACAGAGATCACATTTGCCGCGCGCTATCGTCAAACCACCTCCGTTTGTTTTCTTTGAAATGATCTCGTGCTCTCTCTCTCACACACACACACACACACACACACACACACACACACACACACACACACACACACACACACACACACACAGCCTCACCTTCTCACGCTTTGCTTTGTATATCAGTGCCACAGAGTTGTCCTGAAATGGTTTTGCTCACTTACACACAGTCATTTCCTGTTTGGTCTGTGGAGACTCTATTCAAATTTTAATGTGAAAGGTTTCGGGGGAAAACATGCATCTTATTTGCTTGTAGATAATATGTTTGTTAGACAGTGTCACACTTTTTTTGTTTTTGTTTTGTTGGTTTTTTTTATATTTCAAGCATCACGCATGTAACATGGTAAATGGTTTTGATATAGTTGCTAGAGTGGTTTAACTTTAAACACTAAAGGTTGGTTTAGTGATGCGTTAGAAACTCTTCTTGTCTGACATGTCTAACTGGAGTTATGTGTTATTATATCATGTGATCAGTCGGCCTGGTGACCACTCCCTCTAAGCTAAGATTCAGGTCTTAGCTGTGCTACAGGTTTTGAAAAAATGTAATACTCTGAAAAAATGAAAACAAAATTGTGGTGATCCAAAGATAAATGTATGTTGCTCTTGTCCGTCAGAGATGGAGCTCCTCCAGCCTGCAGCCAATCCACAGGAGCCGACACGCGCTGGCGGCTGCAGTACGACATCTACCAGTACTTCCTGCCTGAGAATGACCTGTCAGAGCGCAGCCTGTTCACCGGCTTTCAGGCCGTGGCCGACAAGCAGGGCATGATGGAGAACGGCAAACGGGTATGCAACGTGAACGCAGCGGATGCCGAAGATTAGCAGTCGAATGTGCCGGAGCTGCGTGTTTACAAGTCTCCTGCCGTTTCCTCTCTGTGTCTCCCCGCAGGTCATGACGCTGGAATCGACAGATGTGAGCTCGATGGTTTTCAACTCCATCCCCGGTCAGGGCATAATCTACTCTGTGATCGTTAGAGACCCGCTGTTGAACACCTCGGCCTCTTACGTGCCCGCCCACACCTACGCCTGCAGCTTCAATTCCACTCTAGACAGCTGCCAAACTCTAGGTGAGCTTCTGAGCTCTGTCGAAAACTCGATGCTATTGAAGCACGGATTTCTGACTGTATAAATGACTGATTTATTTTAACTGCGGTTTGTAAATGATTTTTCAGGGAAGATATCTACAAAAATCTTCTTCACCATCACTGGCTTGGCAGGGCTGTTTGTCTGCTTCTTTGGGCATCGGTTCTTTAAATGTGGTGAGTAGTTAGTTCTTGTTTTGTGTGGCTTTGGTGCTACAGTATCCCAGTGCATGATGGTCAGTCTGTGTAGTATTAATACTACTACAGTCAGGACATTTGTGAGTATATAGCTCTGAATGCAGGATACTAATCCAGCGTGAGTCAGATTTTTTTGTTGATTTGTGTCAGTAACTTTATTGGTATCGATCGGTCCACATCGTCATCTTTGTAGCTGATGAAACTTCAGGTTTCAGCCACTCTTTAGTCTTAAGCCTTTAAAGCTTCCTCTCTAGACTCTGAAGCTCTCTGCCAGTTGTTTATTTTATAAACAAGAGCCTCCCATCACGGGTCGTTACATGGTCAGCAGAGAGAATTATGGGGTCAGAAGCTGTTTTAAAAAAAAAAAAAAGATAACTTCATCATAGAAACTAAACAAAGAAAAAGCCTCAATTGCACACAGAGCTGCTGCAACATCTTCTCAGCCCTTCACTCTTCAGTCGGTGGGTTTTAGCAGTGGCGTGCCTCTCATGTGGTCTCCCTGGCCTGTCACGAACAAATGCATTTGTTCCAAACTGAACCCATCACTGTGATCGGCCCCTGCTGCCAGTGCTTCTAATTAATCTGATAATGACAGACACAGTATGTCTCCTCGGTCTGAGGAGAATTTGTTATTCCGGAGCACGAGGCTTCATGACGTCCCAGGAGCTGGAATTTCAGTAGCTTTAACAATGTTTGTGTGAAATGTGAAGAGAATGAATTGCTGTTATCTTATGTGTGGTTCTTCTTCTCTCTCCTCCCTCTGACTTTTGTTTCTTGGGCCCTGTTTCCACCTCTCCTGAACCCCACAGAGCTGTTTTGCATGGGATTCAGCTTTGCAGCCTTTTTGTTCTTCATCCTCATCACGAGGACCACAGAGCTGGACTATGACAGTAAGTCGGGGGGGGATTCTAGGCTTTCAGTACTTTCACATGATGTGCAGCATTTCATGCTTTTCACTGCTGTCTGTGTCTTTCTCTGTGCAGTCCGTCTGACCCTGTCGGCTGTGCTCGGCGTGGTGGGCGGGATCATCCTGGTCATGATATGGTGGCGTTTCGGTTCAGTCGTGGCCGTGGTCGTGATTGTGGTCGGCCTGATGCTCGGCTTCCTCCTCGCCTCCGTTGTCCTCTTCACTCCATTAGGTACGGAATAAATCTGGCTTTTGTTGTGTGTCGTTGACTCTTCAGTACCGTGAGAAAAAGCTACAGCTTATTGTTAAACGCTTCATGTTCCATAAGTTTCTGTGTGTCGTGGTCTTTCTGCAGGAGACATCGATGTGTTCAGGAAATCCGACGCTGTTTTCTGGGTGACGTTCTGCTGCGTCACGCTCATCGTTCCACTCTTTTTCGTGCGTTGGCCCAGAGAGGTAACTGATTTAACGCTTCAGAAGCTGGAGGTGTTTAAAGGTTTTTAGCGTCACCTGGTGGTCATGTCAAGAATGACATTTAGGTCAACAGCAGGTACCAGAGACTGTAAGGGTCTAATGGTGCTTAATCCATCATTATTTCATTCATCATTCATGTCCTGTTTCAATCAACTTCGCACTTTGCTGCATTGCTGCATTGCTGCCTGGCTAGAATAATAATTTCAGTTTTATATAACTGCTTCACTGAGTGAATGGGTTAAATGCAGAGAGCAATTTCCCCACGGGGCTCAATAAAGTACAATAATAATAATAATTTAAGTTACACAGCCCAAAATGATCGAACAAGTGTGCTCACAAGATAAATTCACTATTTTTGGAGAAATGGCACGGTCCAAAGCACAATTACAACACACAGAGTGCAGCATTGATTTTGCAAGCCTTCATAGCTCAAACAGTAAAAATCATGTGTGTGTTTCAGGGAAACATCACCACATGTGGGATCGTTGGCGCTTACGCTGTGGTTCTGGCTGTCAACGCCTACATTTACACAAGCCTCTCTTACATCACCCTGAATATCCTCAAGCGCTTGCTCAACAACACCTTCAGTGCAGTGTTCACTGACGTGCCGTTTCAAACCATCGGTGAGTACACGAGTGAATGTCAAGAGCTCAGCAAAGCTGGCAAAGTTGAGTTACTGGACTTCAACTAAAACTCTCTGGTTTCCTTTTGACCAGATTACGTCATGATCACAGTGTGGGTGGTGCTCAGCGTGTGCGGCATCGTACTGCAACTCTACCGCGAGCGCTCCCGGCCGTTCTTCCCGCCCAGCCCGTACCTCATGTGGCAGCAAGAACGCGAGCGGCGTAAAACTAACGTCCTCGACCCGAGCCACCACTTCCCCTCTCTGCCCAGCCGCCTCCTGGCACGAGTGCGGCAGCTCACCATGCGCACTGAGCCGGTGGGAGAGCACACACCACTGCTACTGTAAACCCAGGACACATTCAATGGGTGAGGTTACGTTTGACCTTGGGAGCCTCAGGCTGCCAAGTTACAAGGACACCAGAGCCTGATTGGACAGGTGCTGAGGCTCCAGCTCAGATCAGCTGATCGAACTTGGGCCTTAGTAAAAAGTGACATTACAGACCTCAAGTGGAAGGAGCGACTTCCTCTGAAAACTAACGCCACTTTTATCAAACACTTTGACATTTTAACAATCACAGAGGAGGGACTGAAAGAGTTGCCTTAATTATCTTTTGAATGTCTGAGATGCTTGTTTTGATGCTTCATGTTGCTTCTGCTCAGTTTACCGTCAGCACTGAAGTCCCAAACCACTAACAGTTCACAAAGCAAGGCGTCTCATCTCAAGTTACTCAGATTATTTCCATCAGCACAGTTTGTTTGTTTGTTTGTTTGTTTGTTTGTTTGTTTGTTTGTTTGTTTGTTTTTAAATGACAAAACAGAAGATATGTGTTTCCTTGGTACATGGTGTAGACCTGCTGACCACTACTGTCATGGAAAACTTTAATATGGAAGTCTCATGAGCCACTTTAAGCTCTAACTGGACTCCTGCAGGTCACAAAAGACATTTTAATACATTTTAAACAAAAAGAATAATAAATCAAGATTTAATATTTATCCAAATGTGTGCCATATATGAATGTTTTAACCTGTTTGCTTATCTTGATTGGACTGAAGTCATGCAGTCCTGTCACTCTTTTTGTACTTTGCACACTGGATTTTACACTTTTTTTTAAATTCCTCTCGCTTTAATGGTGCTGGCTGATTTCCTGTGAATCTGTTGTGCCACAACTTTTCTCAGGGCTTCACACTCAGCTTGAAGACTACTGATGAGACAGCTGATGAACTCTTTCGCCTATAAGTCAACAGGAGTTTGTTAGGATTTCAGAACTGTTCACATGACTTTTATAAATGGCATCCAGATCTGTTTTAAAAGATAAGGTCAGTTGTAAATTGTAATTTAATGTGTTTTGATATTTAATAAATGCCTAGAGGTAAGAACGCATCTCTTGTCTGATTGTTCCCCAGACAAAGGTGTTCTGATGATTTCTTTCTTCCATCATGTTTCTGACTTTCATCTTCATGAAGATCAATATAAGCTCTATAGAGTAGTAATGGGATGTATCTAAAAGTAAAGACAATTCCTCTCCATTGTTGTTGCATTTTAGCTCATTGTTTTAATGAGATATATATTATAGTTAAATATATTATTAGATATATTTTGTCACAGCTGAAGTTAATTTCATAGTTCATTCATTTCAATGTACTAGATTGATGAAACTAGTACATTTTCTCAAGAACATTTTTAGGCTTCATGCAAGGATTGTTAGAGGAATGTAGATTCATCCATCTGGGGGGTTTTCTGGTGTCGTCCTCACCTAAGAAGGCAGGTAAGGTTTAATATATGTGAGACGTATGCATACAGGTGCTGGTCATAAAATTAGAATATCATTGAAAAGTTGATTTACTTCACAAATTTCATTCAAAAAGTGAAAGTTGTATAATGAATACATTCAGTCCACACAGACTGATATATTTCGAGTATTTATGTATTTCAATTTTGATTATTATAACTGACAAGTAATGAAATGAATGGGTTTTTTCACAATCCT